>NW_019743156.1:1036739-1155880 GCF_002891405.2 Cryptotermes secundus | reverse complement strand
TGGATTGATCTGGCTCAGGATAGGGACCAGTGGAAGGCTCTTGTGAACACGGTAATGAACCTTCGGGTTCCACAAAATGCTGGGAAATTCTTGAGTAGCTGCAGAATTGGCGGCCCCTCCAGAAGGGCTCAGCTCCATGAGTAATTAAGTAACACTTTTTTTTTCATTGGTGCTACAGCTCTCATTTGGGCCTAGGCCTACCTCCATGAAACTCTCCGTTTCACTTCGGTTTACTAAATCTTAAGACATACAGTAGGACTCCTTGGGCGGGTGATCAGCTCGTCGCAAGGCCTCTACCTGTACACAAACACTGAAAAAGGCACACAAACATACATGCCCTGAGTCAGATTCGAACCCACGATCTCGATTTCCGAGCGAGCGAAAACATTACATGCCTTAGATCGCTCGGCTACCGTGACCGGCAAGTAATACTTTGGCAGTAAAATTTAGAATTAAAAATTAAAAATTTAAATTAAAATTCTACAGAAATTATATATTTTTGTACTAAATCTCTTTCAAACTTCGTGATCGCTACGTATTGGTATGCTTTCCGGTGGTAGAAGCAATTATAGTGTGGCGCGGCTAAGTATGTAAGTTTTAACTGAAAATTCAATTTATGCATTTAAAACTCACAAGTACACAGTATGGATCCATACTGAAATTATATGCAATTCAAGAACTAGGACTAGTATTGTTGTACGCCTGATGATAGCCCAATATAAGGGCTGAAACATGTAGCGTCAACAGCAAAATAAAACAAATGTTGATACAATAGTGTCAGGAATATTGTTGTGTAGACTGCCCCCATTATACACATATATCCTATATATGACACACAACATGATGCATACTATTAAGAATGCAAATCATAAAAAACACATAAGCATTGGTGCCATGCGTTCCTTACTATTTGCTTGATTCATATTACCTACTACGTACAGCCTAGTTCTGAGTGTTATATTCCTTCACTTACATCACATCTGCAATACAAACACACCGAAGCTTTACGATTTATCTTTAGCACAGACGGGTTGCCGCGTATTTCCCATCATAATCACATTGATATTTTACTTTATATTTCCGCATATTGTCTTCATCGTCAGTGCAAGAAAACAAAGGTAAAATCTGTTCTCGTTATGGTCCAGGAATTGATTAAAGGAAAGTGAAATTCTTGACATAATAAACAATAGGACGAGGAATAAACTAAATTTTCATTTCGCAATAAAACGCAACACATTTACCTCCACGCGTAAGGAAAAACAGCCGTTAGAACAAATGTCTAACCTGTCACAAATCGGTACTGCACGTGTGTATGTGTGTGTGTGTGTGTGAATCTCGAGGCAATTGTTATCAAGACTGGAATAAATAGAACAGATTTTTCATTGTTTCGTTGTTGTTAGATTGTGCCCGCAAGCGTGAATTATTGTCTCGGTCTGAATGAAACATAAGATGTCTCCAACCGAGACAACCAGGTTGCATAAAAGGCAGGAACTGTGAACATGTCACAACATTTGGATACGAATCCTGTTACATTTCGGTGAATTCTTATAAAAATCAGTGATAAACTATCAGTGCAGTTTAGTGCATAATTTTGTACAAAAAAAAACTAAAAGAACGACGCCTAAAAAGTATATGACATACGTTAAATAATAATAATAGACCATGGCTTCACCGCTTACGTTCTTTTCAACGTGTTTATTCATATGTTGTGGCATTTATGGAAACAGGGCTATTATTACGAATGGGAATAAGGCTGAAGGAAATATTAAAGGCAATAACCACCCTCCCGCACATTTAATTTCCATCACTGAAGAGCCGCCGAAGCAGAATCCGACAAGACGAGCAGAATCTAAAGTGGATGCATCCCAGGAGAGTCGCTTAAATGGAGAGCAAAGCATAGAGAGGCAGTCGCTGTACTCATCACCGTCACAACATTATCCAGGTATGTGGGCAATCATCTCGTGTGACTACACGTCAGAATCTCTACTGCCTGCTCAGACGTGGAGGCGAGATACCGTCGTACTACACCGTAGAGGCCAGCATTTAAATTTTACTTTCTGAAGATCTATGGCCGATCACAGTGGCCGTGTGGTCTAAGGCATGAACTGCCTTCTCCCGCTCTAACACTGGGATCGTAGTTTCGAATCCCACTTGAGGCAAGGATGTCTGTGTGCGTTTATTCTGTGATTGTGCTCTCCGGTGTGCAGATAGCGGCCTACCGACGGTGTAAAACGATCAATAAATTTAAAATATGGCAAAGGTCCAACAAAGGGCCGTAGAGCCATAGATAGATAAAACACCTATGCGTAGATTTGGCGATAATATTAAATTTGAGTTTAGAGAAACAAGGTTTGAGGATCTGGGATGGATTCATCTGACTCTGGAAAAGGCCTAATATGAACAGGGAAAATAAACTTCGGGATTCATAGAAAGTGGAATATTTCCTGATTAGCTAGACGACTATCACCTTGGAGTTTGTTATTTAGTTAGGAATAATATTTCTAGATAAGCATATCATACCTGCATAATTTGATCTTTAGCTATTTGGTTCTAATAGAGGGAAGTTTTATTTTCTTGGTCGCACATATCATTTTTTTTCTTCGTAGTTCGTGACGCAAAAAATAAAGAAAGAGTTCTCTCTTTAAACTTAGAGAAAAAGTGGATGCCACAGACAAACAGTTAAATTGTAAATACCAAATATATAATCACACATTCTTAGAAGTTACAGAGAGCCCATTAATTTCGGTGTCAGCACATACATGTATGTCTGTGTCAATAATTGCCGTATTGGTTAATTTTATGAAAACAGGCATTTTAATTTCCATTTATATTGTACAAGTTCAAGGACAATGTGCATGAACAACTTCATGCCTTCCTGTATGTATCACTGTTTAATAAAGAGAAATACGTCTATCTTACGAGCAACAGTTGTTGAGAAGATTAAACTAATTTTATGCTCAATACAAGATCTTCACAAATTTTCCAGCTTTCCATATGATTAAACAAAAATCATGTTATACGAGTATTTTCGAACTCGTATGCAATGAGCAATCACCATCTCCTGGAAACAAAAATCGCAGTTAGGAAAAACGAACAAAGGAAAATGTTAACCGAGATTCGACTGTGTTGAAATACAGTCATTTTATTATTTAATACGTTTACAGTGCTCTTTTAAGCCTGCGCTGCTACTTGAAGCATATGTTAAAAATTAAACATGTGTAACTTTCGTTCAACGAACTTCAACCCTTAATGCAGACTGTTTTTTTTTTTTAATTCAGTATATAATTCTGTCTTCTCGCTAATCTGAAAAAGGTCATCCACTCTACAAACCATGGCACGTCACACTTTGTGTAGGCAATCTTACGGAAGGAACCTCTTCTATCAGTATGGCTAAATACCGGAAATATGTTGAAAATAGAATCTAGTAATTTTATAACAATGACGTAACGATATACATCACTACCTGACGATGACGAACCCTAGTCCCATATTAGATCAAGTGTAAGTATCATAACTAAAACTGTTTATGTACTACACAGTCCGTCAACAATGCAACAAATTGTACCTTCTTTTTGTCATTTTCACTTTCGATACAACATGTTTCGGCCCTAAATGGCCATCTTCAGGTGCCTTACTACGCTAAAACTGCTACACTACACTAATGTTATCCATCCATCGCACATTTAACTGCACGTTTCATGATTCAAACCGTCATACTTGTTGTATAATTGGTATGCGCTAAAATAGCATTTGTTTTCCTTTAAATTTGGTAAAATTCTTATTACATCTCACAAGGGGCGTCCTCCACTTGCTTAGATCTGATTCCTTTCCTTTGAACGTTTTATTGAAGCAGCCTGTTTTTCTATTCGTAAGCCCGTTGTTGTGTTACGTTTGTGATCTGTAATTTTGCACCTTGCTTGTGCGTTGTTCCCTTTAGCAGCGTGTGGCACTTGAGAATGGCCATCTAGGGCCGAAATATGTTGTGTCGAAAGTGAAATTGAAAGAAAGGAGGAGCAATTTGTTGCATGTTGACGGACTGTGTAGTACATAAACAGTTTTAGATACAGTTATGCAACAGGATGTTTAAATACAGAATTAAGTATCATAACAGTGGATAGTTTCATGTGAATTTAATGACGGTTAATTAAAAGGGGGAAGTCCATCGCAGTCTTAAAAGGCGACCGTTTAGGCGCGTTCACATTACTCGTGCTCGTGTGACTCGCTATGCTCACGAGTAATGTGGACGATATGACAAGTCACGAGACAAGCAAATTTTAAATTTTTAATTTAAAAACTATAGCCAAAAATTAAAATACGACTACAGCCTATACAAGCTACGAGTAAATGAACGGATCCTCACGCGCCGAAGCTTGGCGAGAAACTGAAGTAGTGTGGACGAAGATTTACGAGCACAAGTAAAAGCCAGACGAGTCTCCCGACGAGCACAAGCCTGGCGAGCACGAGCACGAGCACGAGCACGAGTAATGTGGACGAGCCTTTAAGTGTATACTGCAGTAGACATTAGAGTCTTGTTCTCGAAAAGGTTAGCGAATTATAATGTTAAACGGATTCTGCGCACTACAAATTGGTGACACAAGAATCGGACGTCAACCTTTCAAGTTACAGGGAGAATTTAAGTCTTGCTGAGGTTGTTGTGTTGTTGTAATATTTTACGTATCTGTGCCAGTTAACATTTTCCTTCTGTTGTGTGACAGGTTATTCGAATCCAAAAAGATCATGTGGAAACTAAAATAATATATAACACACCAGACAGGATCATACTTTTTACAAGCGAACACGTACTTTTATAAGATCGATAAGAGGACTGATAATGAAAGAATGCGTTCAAGGTGGATTGTCGAATAACCAGTAGATTGTCCAGAAACTAAAGATTCCTCTGCAGGCTTCATTTTTTTATTGATTTAGGTCTATATTGAGAAATATGTGAGGGCGGAAAAGTGTAATAAGTATAAACCGGGTCACAGCACCAACATTAATCTTCATTAGGTACCTAAGAGACGATCACAGTGGCTAAGCGGGCTAAGGCATGAAACGTCTTCGCTCGCTCGAGCACTGAGATCGTGGGTTCGAATCCTATTCAAGGCATGGATTTTTATCTGCGATTATTCCGTGTTTGTGTTGTCCTGTGTAGGTACCGGCCTTGCGACGGGATGATCCCCCGTCAGAATACTCTTATAGGCTGTCTAAGATTAAGATGCTCAAGTGTGAGCAATAGATAGATAGATAGATAGACAGAGAGATAGATACATAGATAGATAGATAGATACATAGGTAGATAGATAGATAGATATAGATAGATAGATAGACAGACAGACAGACAGATATAGATAGATAGACATGCCTAAGAGAGTATGTCTCAGCAAACTGTTTATTTTAACCTCGAGAATTAAACATAATTTAGGAAAACTGAAGATATGGCCAGGCCCCTCAAAATTTTCTGTAAACTAAAACCGCAGTACTTGAAGGCCAAACGAGTAACAGCTATACAAATAACAGAGAACAAAACTGTCTTCTGACTTACTCTCTGCAAATTACTGCGACTTTCATATCAGATCCAAATAAATATTTAACCAACTTTTCATATGAAAACGTTCATATTCATGGCATCGTACTTATATATTCATATTTAATATAGGTACAGGACCTAAATATGACTTCCAATTTATTTCATTGCAGCAAATTAAGAACTATATACCTGTTTTACATGATATTTGCATAGAGTGTCATTCAAAATTAACTCTCCAGTGAACGATTAGATAACACTGGAAAATGT
Organism: Cryptotermes secundus; assembly: GCF_002891405.2. Classification (NCBI taxonomy): domain Eukaryota; kingdom Metazoa; phylum Arthropoda; class Insecta; order Blattodea; family Kalotermitidae; genus Cryptotermes; species Cryptotermes secundus. Next base: position 1,150,086 of record NW_019743156.1, on the reverse strand, counting down.
GTCTATAGGAATCAATTACACAGACTGGCAATTATCAAGCTGTGTGCTGCATAATTCAATGTGCCTTGAAGCATCACATGGGATCAACGATGTGAAGTTCAATTTTAGATACATTAAAGATAACTGTTTGATATAATAATTACTTATATCAGCGAATAGATTGCTTAATACTCCGAATATTCGGCTGCTTAGTTTTTATTCTTCTCTATGTTAGATAAGTCCTCTCTGATCACACAGCTTCAACAATAAGCCTCATTTATTCGAAGGTACGCGTAGCAATTTCGACAACAGTGTTAATACAGCGACCCTCGAGTTCATTCTGAAACTTCAAAATGCAGTTGAAGCAAGTGCCGTATAACGTTCCTTCATGAATTCAGAAAGCTAGCTGAGGACATGTTTTGTCTGGGCTCTATAGATAATCCATACGAGGAATAACACCGTGAAGTATAGACCCATTGCTAGACAACGACTCGATAAACACATTCCTGTGGAAGCGTCCGCGCACAACAATAGGACATCCATTGCTAGGCAAGGGATCAGTAAACAAACTTCAACAATAGAGAGATTGTGTTTCCTTCGCGGTCCGTGCTGAAGGGTTGTAAAGGGACAAAAAGGTAGTTTGAGTTATTGTCAAGAATCGGGTTGAGTTCTGAAGATGGGAGCCCAAGGTGATCGAGAAAAAATGGCAAGAAAGGAATTAGGCGGTTAAAAGATTTCTTGTGTGATTTGAAGTGACAGGAAGAATGTTATAAATCCGTTGACAGGATACGACTGGTGAAGACTGGGAATCCTCGTGCGTGTGTAACTGTAAACTGTAAAGTGTGTAGATCAGTGGTAGCGCTGTAATTGCCTGTAGTTCCGAGTGGTGTGAATAAGGTGTCATTAAATCCAATCATTTAATTCAAAACCCCGTCTATCGTCACTATTACACGTCACGATATTAAACGCCTGCTATTACGAAACCTTCTTACTGAGCACTTGCAGAACCACATGAGTCATGTTGCGAGAAGCGGATTCAACACCGGTGATTTCCGTACTTCCGGCTTCATATAAATCTTCCAGCAACACTTTGGTAAGAAACCCCTGGACTACTTCCAGACTGTGTTTTCCTTACATGACCTGAATTTCCACTTAATTTCACACGATCACCTAACGCTTCAAGATGAAATAGAAGCCCATGAAGTCCACAATATAAAGTACTAGATTGTCCTTATTACTACAACAGTTCCTCCATTTGTCATGTGCGTTCATGGACCGGTAGCTACATATATTATCTATAATATGTTTAAAGTACTTCAAGGGGGGCACGTGGTAGCGTAGTTGGTTGAGGCACTATGCTACAAGCCGGAAGGTCGCGGTTTCGAGTCCAGATGGGGTGGATTTTTTCAATTTACGTAATCTTTCCAGCCACACTATGGCGTTTTTGTCGACTCAGCCTCTGACAGAAATGAGTACCAGTAGTAGTAAGCAATGCCTTTGTTTTTATTGGAAATTGGAAGACTGAAGGTTGCCATAGCAACGAATCGATTTCAATTCTCTGTTACAATATCACGACATAAAAAAAATATTACAGTACTAGGGACTCCACTTCGAGGACTCACAGTCAAATTCACCCGATATTGGGAAATGCAGGATATGAGCACAAGTTTCAAGATGCCTCGCAAGCATTTTTCATTAAAATGACAACTGACGACAAAGAGACCGTTGTTAGCAAATACCGGCAGAATTAGTACATCCTGAAACCAGTGCGTGCTTCGCTCTGTCGGCCAATGCGTTACCATAATCTTACGCAGCACAATAACAGTTTCATTACATAAAGAGACAAGCTGAAGCAAAAATTTTTATGCAGAAGACTGGCATAAATTTAATTTGCATGTTTCAGTAGTACTTATTACCGCCAGTCAGATACAATTACTTTCAGATGTAATACCCTCTCCTTTTTTTTTTAGTTTTTGGTTTCTTGGGGTGGAGTTAGACTGAGTCCACTTGGTACGTCGGTCACTATTTTACCTATTATACCAGCCTCGGATGATGAATGATGATGAATGTGGAGCAGTTGGTGGAATGAGAATTGGCAGGGGAATCCGAAGTATTAGGATGAAACCAGTCCCAGAGCCACTGTCCATCACAAATCCCACATGACCTACCCTGGGCTCGAACCCCAGCCGCCGCGGTGGAAAGCCGGCGACTAACCGCCTGAGCTATGGCACAACCTNAGACAGACAGACAGACAGATAGATAGATAGATAGATAGATAGATAGATAGATAGATAGATAGATAGATAGATAGATAGACTAGAGAAAATTCCACGTACGTATGACATGAATATTTCCACATGGAAAACTAAAGAAATGGGAACACGTGGAAGAAACATTCGAAGATTAAAAGCGTAAATAAACAGAAGAGTAAAAGAGCAAGTACCTAGTTTTGCTTACTTAGGAAACACAATTCAAGAGCCGACAACTAACAGTCTGTTCCGTGCTTATCTAGAATACCATCCCTCTGGCCTGAGCTACAGCGGAGGGTACAATTTTGGCGGTGGGCTGGGAGGAGCCAGTAGCAGCGGTGACAACAGTCTGGAAAGCAGCGTCGGAAGCGGTGGAGGATTCGGAGACTTCGGGCACCACCATTACGCGCCTCACCATCACATGGGGCAGGGCAAACAACCTAATCCCAAATCCATCGCCCTAAAGGGCCTCCTAGTGCCTCTGGCTGGTGTGGCACTTCTTGGTAAGATTACCACACAGTACTAGAAGCAGGCATTATCCCTATTTATTATTATTATTATTATTGGAGGGTGTGGGTTTCCCCATGCACCGCGACTAATAGTCTGTTGTACGTCCCCCTGTGATATTCTACCAGTCGCCATGCCCTTCCGGTACTGGTGCTCGCTATCAGCCCCATTCAGCCAGCGAGGTCGGCCACCTCTCTGGCAGTGGTCCCCGATACTTCCCCATCTACCGGAGGAATTGGAAACTACTTGGGCGGGAAACTTTGCCTAATTTTGCTCAGAGGTCTCCTAGAGACATGAAGATCTTTTACGTGCTTAAAGTCCCTCCCGGAGGACTTGTTCCCTGAAATTTTCCGCCCTTAAAAATTCCACGACCTCCGCCGGGTTTGAACCCTAGATCAAACTTCTAATCACGGTTGCCATGATTATGCTGCTTTTCATTAACAGTGGGCATTCAGTTGTTGTAAGTGCATGTTACAGTTTACTATTGTAAACCTGTCCCACACTTAAATATTATGAAAAACCAGAAAACTTTGAGAACACGAATTTCACCAGTACGGAATTTAGGTGACTTAATTCCATGCGTCACAAAATTCAGGAAACTCCTTCAAACTTTATTGATGGGACACGCATACGGATAACATTGACAAATAACTGTGTTTTCGTTTTCTAAAATCGGCCTTTATGGATACCCCGTGATTATGAAAATAAATGTAAATTGGCAAGGGGCACAGAATTATATAGAGATTAATTATTTCCAGGTCTCACGCCTAAACCCAGCTTAGCTTATTAATTAATCTAATATTTCAGAGAACTGCTGCAACTAATAACTATCAATCATCTGTGATAAATGCTATAGAAAATGAAGTCTGAAAATATTGATGGAATGAAAAGCAAAGAAGAGAAATGCGTCGATTATACACGTCAACTTCTAATCTGCCAGCTAAATGTACTAATTATTATATACAATATTAAAGAAGATAAATTACTTCACAAATCGAAACAGTGTCATGTAATAATATGCTTAATTTGTGGCCATACGGATTACATTAACACTAATCCAAAACAGCAGAACGATTTTTGATTATATACGTAGGATCTACGCTGAATAAAAAAAAAACAGTTTGCTAGTGGAATTCATGAGTTACACCGATAAAAACAAGGAAGAGGAAAACTGTATATAAATGCCTGTACAAAGATTGGTACTCTTACTCACGAGAAACAAAGTTTCGCAAAAGTACGTGGCAGTAGTATTAAAGCACGCGGTAGGGTCGTTGGTTGAGGCACTATGCTATAAGCCGGAAAGTCGCTGGTTCGAGTCCCGATGAGGGGAATTTTTTCAATTGACCTAATTCTTCCAGCCGCACAATGGCCCTCAGGTCGACTCAACTTCTAACAGAAATGAGAACCAGGAATCTTTGTGTGTGTGGGGGGGGAGGAGTAAAGGACGGCCGGCGCGTAAGGCTGACATCCTTTCAGTCATCTGTGAGCCGATTGTCTAGATGTGGGACCCTCAACGTCTCACAACCCTATGGGCCTCCATGACCTGTTACAGGGATAGCTTTACCTTTTTTATAACTAGTGTTATTATATAGGACGCAATCCAGCTTATTAAAGAGAAGGCGATTTCACTGTAAAAGACAGACACCCATATCAGAATCTTGTGAATGATTTTTTTTTTAAAGAACATTAGTGCCAAGGCACGTAACACCTATTTAGTACTGTACTGTCCTTGTTTTATTCTATTTCCTGGGTCAATTTTGTCTTTCCGTTCTTTAAGGAAATCCTCAAGATAAATGGTAAAATATTTGAAAGAAAAAACTGAGTTTCTTGCAGCAGTGTTTATGGTAAGTTCTATCTTCTGTGATATAACACCGTGTGGTTAGGCGAAAGTCGAGAAAGAGCTCTGCTTGCTCCCTGCTTCATGTTGGTTTCTTGCTTGGCTTACTCTTTGACCTTGAAGATGGAGGCAACATGTTATTCAGAAACTCGATTTNACTTCCGATTTACTTTCGATGGACTACATTGCGTTATATCGCAGAAGATATGTCTCATCAAGACCACATCTCTGTGTTAATCTTTGGTTTATTAGCATTTTCTTTCCATGTTCTTTATGTAAATTCAGTATAATTTTTGTATTACGGTAGAGGCTCTGTATTGTTTGTATCACATATTTTGGTTTCCTCTCTTCCATTAATTTTGTCGTCGTTTAGTTTTGTACACGTGATTGGCGTTAATATTCTTTGTATTCACAGTCATTAACGGTAACATTTATATAGAATATTCTTCATGTCAGTAATGATTATATGAAAGACGGATTTCAGTCTCTAAATAAATACCTGCAGATTTTCTTGTTTTGGGGTTATGGTACCGCATTTCGAAATAATCCTGATGACGGAAGTAACAGGTTCCTGCGAAAAGTTCTGAACAACCTAGAAGAATACACGGTGCCACATACAAGGATATATTATAAAAGTCCTACTTCAGTTTATTTGAAATTAATGTAAAAAGAGTCCTTAAAAAAGTGATATAGTTTCATAAATTGTTTCTTCGAAAAGTTCTTTAACGTTCAAGCCTCCCCTTTAACACTCCGGTGCTATTAGGGCTACAGTTACATTCTCAGGATTTGTGTTTTGTGCAACAAAAATGACACGATTTTTATGAACGACAAAATAACGGAAAGAAGATAACACATTTGTGTTAAAAACCTATTTTTCCTAGACAGAAAATAATTGTGATAATGCAGTTTTAAATATCATTAACTATCTTAACATTGCAAGGCCGCGACATAGCTCAAGCGGTTAGTCGCTGGCTTCCCACCGTGGCGGCCTGCTTTCGATCCCGGGTCTGGTCAAGTAGGACTCGTGGTGGACAAAGTGGCGCTGGGGCAGGTTTTCTCCGAGTACTTCGGTTTCCCCTGCCAATCTTCATTCCACCAATTGCTCCACAATCACCCTCACCTATCATCTGGGGCTGGTACAATAGGCCAGAAATGGCCGCAGTACAAGGGACTTAGTCCCGCCCCACTAGCAATAAAAGAAATAATCTTAATATTGCAACTAGAACTCTCAATAAGCAATTAACACAAATAAGATAAGTGCAAAATCTGAAGCAAGATGGCATAAGTAAATAAAGTGTACGCCATAACATTTTCTCCCTGTCTTTAGTTTCCGGTTATCTGTCATGTGCCAGTAGTGTTTCAGTAGCTACTTGTTCGGAACGGGTAGGCAAAGCCACGAAAATTAAATCAGTGAGCTATTCTCAAGAGAATGCGAAACACTAGCATTGCTGAAGTGAACGAAGTGCAGTAACTTTAAGGTTCTATACGCGGAAAATAAATTGATTTTCCATAAACAATGCAAATAGTTAAGAAACTATTCGGGTCTGCGACAGGAGTAGAGTGCGCCTGCAAATTTCTGCTGCGATCACACACAGCACAGATCTGTTGGACAAGTTGCCGCACTAGCCCAACAAAATGAAGCGTGAAGAAAGCAGTCTTCTGGGATTTGGCACCGTGTATATGTGGTGTTAACCGACGTTTCGGAGGAACGTATCGCCCCCATCTTCAGGGTAGAATAAAAAGTTTAACAAATCTGCAAGCGACAACACCGTGAGAAACGGTAAAGCAGACTCACGGTGTTGTCGCTTGCAGATTTCTTAAACTTTTTCTTCTACCCTGAAGATGGGGGCGATACGTTCCTCCGAAACGTCGGTTAACACCACATATACACGGTGCCAAATCCCAGAAGACTGCTTTCTTCATAGTCACCGCCGTGAAAGCCTCAAATCTTACAAAATGAAGCGTGTTTGAAAACACTACAAGTAGGACTTTGAAAGAAATGTGTCGCATTCAGAACCTTTCTTTCGCGCTTGCACTTTCATATGCAGAGGAGAGCTGAAGTTCTGTTCAATACGGTCAAGTTTTTATTACATAAAAGTTAAAAGAAATATATGAATCAATTTACATAACTGGTGAAACGGACAATTTATAAGCTAAATTTGATTAACCATGTAACATAGAAGCATATAACAATACACACTCATTACAATAAGAAATGTATTGTAAGAATATTAATCCTTCAAATTATTGATGATTTTTAGTTATCTTGGAAATATACAAAGCTACAGACATATTCCTTCTGAAATTGTTCTCACTGAAGAAAAGTTTGGTTGCTGTATGCTTCATGCTGGTTTCTTGCTTGGTTTACTCTTCTTAAACCCTGAAGATGGAGTAGCATAGACTTGAAAGGATTCTGATGATGGTGTATACTGTACTTCTTTTGGCTTATTTTGAACTTTATCCATCGTCTGGTATGTAAAAGACAAAAAGACCACGACGTTTCGGAGACTGGATCTCTCTCTGTCTTCAGGTGGGTAGGGAAGGATAAACATACTCAGTTGGGCCCGTTAGAAAGAGCTAGTCTCAATCACTGGACCAGTAGGTTTATCCTTCCCTACCCACCTGAAGACGGAAACAGATCCAGTCTCCGAAACGTCATGGTCTTTTTGTCTTTTACATACCAGACGATGGATGAAGTCCAAAATAAGCGAAAAGAAATCGAGTAGCATGTTGCTCCAAAAAGCCGGTTGACTTTCAAAGGACTACACGGCGCTATTATACCATGTGACAGAAATGTTCATTGCTCTAGACTATTCTCATTAAGTACACTACTGCTTCAGTCATAATACTCTATCGTTACCTTCGTCTTGATCAAAAGAAGAGAAAATATAGAAGTAGTGGAGGCGGGAGCAAGACTGAACGAAAAATAGTTAGTGACTGGATAATTATAAATCTGTTGGGAAGCATTACTTTTTAACGTAAAAACATGAATTATGGATGTAATGTCACGCAATATTTTTATTGTTATGCCACGAGTCATGTGGCTGTCTCGAAGTTTTCTGAGAATAGTCAGCGCAGAACCACCAGCCTTCTTTACTTTCTCTCGCTAGTTTTCTCCGAGTACTGCAGTTTCTCTTGTAACTCTACTAAATTCTTCTTCTTCTGCGGGCGCCACAGTTCATGATAAACCTTGGCCTCTTTTAGGATTGCTCGCCATTGATCCCTTCCGTCAGGCTGCAATCGTTAAAAGCATCTCAGCAATTAAGGCTTTTTTTTTATGGGGAGAGGTTTTCAACTTCGCGCTCAGCCCCCAATCCCCAACCTGGAGGACCATGGCATCGCTTTTTGCCTGGATCATCACCTTTGATCTCTCCGGCATGGTAAACCCTACGAATACTTACACTACCGTCAGCATAGAGCTCAAGATCACGTGAACACGCAAGCCCCACCACTACGTCAAAGTAGCGATATCTGCGGGAGAAACCACTAACTGCTCCGCATTCATTAATCATTCCATCATCGATAGTACAGTCTCGACAGTAACAAAATAAGAATTAACCTGCTATGAATCGAGCTATGGGCTGGACAGTCCGGGTTCGATTCCCGGCAGTGCAAGATTTTTCTCTTCTCCATAGCGTCTAGACCGACTCTGGGGCCAACCCAGCTTCCTATCCATGGGTACCGGAGGCTCACTCCTCGGGGGGTAAAGCGGCAGGGGCGTGAAACTGACCACTCACCTCCATCTACTGTCGATGAAACTATACCTTCACTCCCGCTTATGTCTTCATGGCATAATGCTTAAGTACTTAAGCACAGGGACAACTCTTATCTTTTTGTACGTGGTGTGCTAAGAGCATTCCACATACCTTATCACTAACCTGCTTAACTTGACGGGCGCGCCATAGCTCAAGCGGTTATTCGCTGGCTTCCCACCGCGGCGGCCCGGGTTCGATCCCGGGTCTGGTCAAGTGGGATTTGTGGTGGACAAAGTGGCGCTGCGGCGAGTTTTCTCCAAGTACTTCGGTTTCCCTTGCCAATCTTCATTCCACCAAATTCTCCATCATCATAATCGCCCGGGGGCAGGTACAATAGTCCAATCAGTGGCCGCCGTGCCGAGTGGACCCAGTTGGACTCCACCCCCCACCAAGCGAATTAAAAAAAAATAACGTGCTTAACTTGCCACATTCTCTCTCTCACATACACAGCTATCAGTGAAATGACCCAGGCATCCCCTGACAGGTAAATTAGTGAGAATAATTTCCTTGCGGAGCCAAACCTCAGTGCCCATAAAACTGTAGGACTACAGCTCAAGAGCATGAAACAACTCTCAACTTCAGTATACATATCACCAATCAGTGAGGCATGAGGTTATGTTACTGGTGTATAACTTGCAGGGGCTGCGGCAGCACTGGTGTCGAACCCCATCCTCTTGCAGCTCGGGGTCATCACGGGCAAGAAGAGAAGACGTCGTGACAGCGACGCCGAAGTATCGTATGGCCCTAACCTAAGCGCACAGGAAGCAGAAGCGGTGCAGCAAAAGCTAAACGAAATCGCTTTGCTGGAGCGATTCATAGCACAGGTAACCCGAGCTAAGCACGGTGCAGTACATACCTAATAACGCCCATACAACGAAGCACACACGATATGTAAGATTTTAGGTTTTCACGGCGGTGATTATGAAGAAAGCAGTGGCACCGTGTAGATGTGGTGTTAACCGACGTTTCGGAGGAAGGTAGAAGGTAGAAGGGTAGAAATAAAAATAAGAAAATCTGCAAGCGAAGAGACCGTGAGAACCGATACAAGCAGACTGCTTGTAGAGGGTTCTTGTGAACACGGTAATGAACCTTCGGGTTCCGTAAAATGTTGGGAAGTTCTTGAGTAGCTGCAAAATTGGCATGTTCTCATGAAGGGTTTAGGTCCATGAGTGAGTGAGTGAGTGAGTGAGTGAGTTTGTAATGCTTCACTGCTGAAATTACTGCATGCCCATCTAATGTGTTTTACTGGACATGGTAGAAATATGCCTCTGATGACAGTCTAGTATTAACTGGACCGTCTCTGCTGTTGCGACATTGTGTCTGCTAACTGAGGTGCGAACAGATACTTACTGCAAAAGAGAAAAGTGTCCATCATTCGTGAGAGGACAAGGTAATTAGAATCTAATTAGCCTACGGGATCTTATTTAGGTTTAACCTAGCAATTGAGTCACTAATTCATTTCACCTAACATTAGATTCAAAAGTTTCATACCAGCCGGTACCAAATCACATTTTCATCTTGATATGACACACCTTGATAAAAGCACACTCACAATATACGCGTACGTATATACACTATATATTTTTTTCCTTGGCACTACAGCCCCAGTGGGCCTAGGCCTATCTCCATGAACTTCTCCGTTCACTTCGGTTTTTCTAGATCTTACACATTCGGTAGGACTCCTTGGGCGGGTGATCAGCTCGTCGCAAGGCCTCTACCTGTACACAAACACAGAAAAACGCACACACACAAACTAAACATCCATGCCCTGAGTGGGATTAGAACCCACGATCTCGGCTTCCGAGCGAGCGAAGACAGTGCATGCCTTAGACCGCTCGGCTACCGTGACCGGTATATACACTATATATACAAGTATATAGAATAATAATCAGCAGAATGGTTATGAAGGGGAAGGAAGAAGTAGTGATATATTAAAAATCATCACGGAATTTACCTGGCATGACTGAGGGAAAGTAAAAGGTAAAAAAAAAGTAAAGCTATCCCTGTAACAGACCGTGGTGGCTCATAGTATTTTGAGACGTCGAGGCTCCCATATTTTCTATAGACAATCGGCTCACAGATGGCGGTGAGGTTGTCAGCCTTACGCGCCGAACTCCCTTTACACCCAAGAAGATTTCTGGCACTCATTTCTGTTAGAGGTTAAGTCGACCCCAGGGCCATAGTGCGGCTGGAAGGATCAGGTCTATTGAAAAAACAAATCCAATGACCTCATCGGGAATCGAACCCACGACATTCCGGCTTATAGCAAAGTGCCTCAACCAACTACGCTACAGCATGACCCTGATTGAGACAAAATCAGGCAGCACAACTTAGTGAATTACCGGGAAGCAGAGATTGGAAAGGACGCATGCGCAATCCGAAACAAGCATGTTATCCACTACGTTGTGAAGTTTGACGTACTTTTCACAGGCGTCGAAGGACATTTAGTCTGCAAGAAACTGAATCTCGATCTCTGAACTGTAAGATCGACATTTATGAATGACTTATCTTCCTGTGTAATACTGATTTATTAACGACGCTATTTCAACTGCATAGGTTATGTAGCGCCTCGTTTACGATGAATAATGAGTTCGAAAGACCGGTCACGGTAGCCGAGCGGTCTAAGGCATGCACTGTCTTCGCTCGCTTGGAAACCGGGATCGTGGGTTCGAATCCCACTCAGGGCGTGTTGTGTGTGTTTGTCTGTGTGCGTTTTTCTGTGTTTGTGTACAGGTAGAGGTCTTGCGACGAGCTGATCACCCGCCCAAGGAGTCCTACCGAATGTGTAAGATCTAAAAAAACCGAAGTGAACGGAGAAGTTCATGGAGGTAGGCCTAGGCCCACTGGGGCTGTAGTGCCAAGGGAAAAAAATGAGTTCGAAAGGGTGTGTTAGGAAGCTTTCTGGTCTAATTAAGATTTCATATTAGGACCGGTTTATTTGCTGGAAGGACTGAGGAACACCACGAATCTCAGACAGAATAACCTACTTCTGGGCGAGATCTGAACCCACGAAGCGGAACTGTTAACAGCCCAAACAGCTACCCTTGGACGAAGACACAGGACTTAAACGATGTCGCTTAATAACTGAAGCCCTTTACAAATTCACTTTATAAGTAATCAATTTCTGTAATGTTTATGGGGGCAGATCCCGAAGGAACAAGCAGTCACTCAGGAGAAACAGCTGTTGGCTAACTACTTGTCGTGCTCTGGGTCAATGAACGCAAACAGCACGTCAGGCACCTGTCTGGAACGTCTTACATGCGAGCTTCACCATCCCGGCTCCGATGCGTCACATCTTGAGAAGCGCGTCATGAGCATGTGAGTAACACGACTCTCTATGCATTCAAATTAAGTCATTGGTTAACATGGTTCCTGCCACGTAACTGTGCAGCCATCCAAGCAGCTTTCACCATCAAAGTACTGACAGTTTCTAAATTATTGTCGGGATTTTCGTGGCCTATAATTTTCAAACCATAAATAACAAAATAAAGCTGCTATGGAATATAAAAGATTAATTAAGAAGTAATGAAACTTCTTGAATTATGTTTTCCTATTCCGTAAGCAATTTTACTTTATTTTATTTGGTTTGGAAATTATAGGTCACGGAAATCCCGACAATAATTTAGAATCACATTGTAGATTCTGTGACGTCAATACATGGTTAAGATATGAGGTTAACATAAATAAAGATACAATTTGTGTCACCGACCAGGAGTCGAAGCCATAACCTTCCATTTATTAAATAAGACAACGTTGTTATGAGGGTTTACAATGATGAGAAACAATTTCACCTTTCTCTTCACTTTTACACTACATGTTTCAGCACTAATGTGCCATCTTCAGGTGTGTCTCTATGCACGTCAAACTACTGCATTGCATGCCATGACGTCAGTGCTGAAACATGTAGTGTAAAAGTGAAGAGAAAGGTGAAATTGTGTGCACTATAAGACGTTTAGCATAAATACACATCATGGACATGAATCAGTGCAACAGGACGCTAAAACATAACATTATGAGAAACAAGCTAGCTGTGATGTTATTGACACAACCAATGTACACATGACAACCAGCACTGAAAACTAACACGTGCAAGCAACTTTAACAAGGAAAACAACTCCTTATTCTGTATCAGTCAAGTGCGGGGCCAGAGATTAAGCCTCAGGATTAAATGCCAGGGATGTGACTATGTTCTGCTTACCGACACAGCTAAAACATCGCACAACTGGAAGGGGGGGGCAGTGACAAATGAATATGTAGTAATGTGTATACTAAGTTCAAAACGGTCGTCTTTTAAAGAAATTAACGATGTAAAAAAGGTAAAGTTGGCCCTGTGCTTACTTATTTAAGCACTAAGAAAATGAAGACGTATGAGGGAGTGGAGGTATAGCTCTACCATTCTTGACCTTGGCACTAAATGTGAGCCAGTGGTCAGCTTCACGCCCCGGTTGCTTTATCTCCGGGGAAAGATTCCCCAGCGGGTGGGACCCAGAGCTGCCCTGAACTCTGTGCAGAATAGAAATATTTTTGACCCTGCCGGGAATTGAACCTCGGCCGTCCAGCCCGCAGCCCATCGTTATACCGAATGAGCTAGCCAGGCTCCTCATATAAATACTTTTTTTTTCCTGTGGCGCTACAGCCCCAATTTTGTCCTTGGCCTACCTCCACGAACCTCTTCGCTTCATTTCGGTTTACCAGATCTAGACATTCGGTAGGACACCTTAGGCGAGTGATCAGCTCATCGCAAGGCCTCTACCTGTACAGAAACACAGAAAAAATCACATACACACATAAACACCAACAATCAATGCCCTGAGAGGGATTCTAACCCACGATCTCGGCTTCCGAGCTAGAGAAGACAGTACATGCCTTAGACCGCTCGGCTAGCGTGACCGGCACATATGAATTATTAAATTATAAAATTTAATAATTGATGTTTCCTCACAATCCCTTAAAGATTAACAATAAACAGGCTGCAATATTCCATAGCAATAATGTGTCGACGAGTTGTAATCACATGCATAATTTAATTCATATCAGCAGAACAAGATAAGCACTAAGGAATGAACTGGATGTAAAGCAGTCTCCCTTCAACGACACATATGATACTTAGCTAATCATAGCACAGCTAAGGTTACATTCAGTGCACTTTCTTTCAGAATACTAGAATTCCTTCGTCTCAATTTATTAAAATTAACAAGACACAACAATAGCTCTGCACCGTTTTAAGCTTCGTGGTTCCAGTTGGCTAACAGACTTCTGAGATGGAAAAATGAAGTACTTAATTATATTTTGCGTTAATTGTTTTTTCACGACATAAAGAACTAGAGCGTTAACAGTTCAGGTCTATGCTAGTCATGAATTGTGACGATATATCTAACACTACGAGTCTCTCTGCCTTTCTTTGTACCGTTGAGCGCCTGGTTACAGAGTCTGCACCTGACGCCTGTAAATGTAGGGCGAATATCGACAAAACATTCAGGCTTTTCTTATTGGAATCCATAATCGGATCAGCAACCACAAACTGAACTATGTTTCTTAATTATATTTGTAAAAAAGAAACCACAGTTCCCTAGACGAGTAAATTAAAGAATGCCGTCTTCTGGGATGTTACGCAATGTAGATCTTGTGTGAACCGACGTTTCGGAGGAACGTATCGCCTCCATCTTAAAGGTAGAAAAATCAGCGAGCGAGGAACCAGCTTGAGCAGGTGGCTGCAGACTGACTCGTTGCCTAGCAATGGCTTTCTTCGTCATCATATATTACTTATACTTTGTTTCCGGCCAGTATAAATCGGAAACGCAATAATAACAAGACGTGCAAGTATCAAGTTAAATTCTGTCTTTCATTTGTTGCCTCCTATAAGAAGTGCTGAAGACCCGCAGTCTACCACTCATATGTGTACCTTAACAGCGACATTTACAAGTTACTGTAATGGACTTCTCTCGTTTGCACAGTAAGGCAATGAGTTCTGCTTGAACCCCACAGGGAAATTATTCAGAAAAAGAGACGGAGCGAAGAACTAAGAAATATCAGGCTGCAGTCCTCCTCCGAGAATTATATAACTGAGATTGTACAACTTAGAATAAAGAAAACAACAGAAACAGAGGCATGCAAAGTATATCTTTGAATCTTTCTCTTTAGAAATACGATCAATCTCTCTCGAAGCATCAGAACGCATCAAATCTGATTATCATGCTCCAGTACACTGCGCGTTCTTCACTTCTGTAATTATCAGTGCGTATAATGTAGTTAAATTTTACCTTGATGAATCCAAAAGATTAAAGTTTGGTGAAGTAAATTCCAGATGTTCTGTCATACAGTGAATACTCAGAACTACCTGTGACTCAAAGAGTCAGATGCAGGCACAGGTAAACTATCGTACATAACACCTGACGCTTTCACGGCGACAGCAAACAGAATACTTCATTGTAAACATATATAAATTTTGTACGTTGGCCGCGCCATAGCTCAAGCGGTTAGTCGCTGGCTTCCCACCGCGGCGGATCGGGTTCGATCCCGGGTCTGGTCAAGTGGGATTTGTGGTGGACAAAGTGGCGCTGAGGCAGGTTTTCTCCGAGTACTTCGGCTTCCCCTGCCAATCTTCATTCCACCAATTGCTCCACAATGACACTCACCTATCATCTGGGGCTGGTACAATAGGCCAGAAGTGGCCGCAGTACAAGGGACTTAGTCCCACCCCACTAGCACTAAAAAAATATCGGCTAATGTAGTAGCTGTGCCCTCTATATACAGGGTGTTTCACGACTTTAGGGCACAACTGAAGGAGGTGATTTCCTAGGTCTTTGTGATCAAAAAAGTTCATATAAACATGTGTCCGATTTTGGACGGTTACGGAGTTATGACCGTTTAAAACTCAGAATAGAAGGTAACGATTACTGACAATAAACGGAATAAAATAATAAACCAGCATAATACATGATACATTTAAAGTATGAATGTAAAGTTAACTTCGTGAAATTACCTTTAACTTGAATGTATTGGTGCTTAAAGCTGATTTTCGAAAATGCCACCGCCGGCCGCAACACAAGCAGCCGCTCGGTTGTGAACCGCGTGGGTACATACCAACCCACCACGCCTTAGGTACCTCTCAAGTGTCGAGATAACGAGAACGCTCTGTCTGTAGCTGGCTAAAAATAGCGACCGGCCAGATGATAGACGCGGTTCATACGAAGGCGTGTACAGGAATGAAAAAACGGCCATAACCCCGTAACCGTCCAAAATCGGACACATGTTTATATTAACTTTTTTGATCACAAAGACCTAGGAAATCACCTCCTGCAGTTATCCCCTAAAGTCGTGAAACACCCTGTATACGCTTCTCATTTATGGTATATTCTGATTAACTAACTAACTACCTAAACCAACTCCGAGGAGCTGAGTTCTTGAGAAGCCGCCATACACTCAAGAATTTAACAATTTTCGAACATTTTATGAAACCAAAAACTTCATTACCGTGTTCACAAAAGTCCTCCACTAGCCCCTGTCCTTGAGAAAGAAGAATCCAGTCCATACACCCATTCCTGTTTCTCTTCAATCCATTTTTATATTATCTTCCCACCTATGTCCAGATCTTCCCAATGGTCTATTTCTTTCTGAATTTCAATCAAAATCCTATATGGAACCCTGTTCTCCCCCATGCGTGCTACATGCCTTGTCCATCTCATTCACTTTGACTTCATGTTGAAACAGAAAGGTCGGGAAATCACATGGGTCTACTCCTTTGCACGTGACGTACTGCGTAGAGCTGCAAGTTGGGAGACAGTGATCGAATGACCGCTACGACTGCTACGGCTACCCAGTGACAATAGTATTGAACGGGAGATAAATGAATACGTAACGAATGGGACAACCGAAATCCCTGGATAAAGACAACCTCAATCCTTTTTCTTTTTTTAACACAGATCCCGAAAGTAAGTGCCATGCAAGAATGTCTTAATAGACATAATGTTGGAAATGGTATCTGACACAGACCAGTCCCTCGGCAGCTGCTGCGGTTACGTACCTGGGAAATATCATTGCTGGAGAGACCAAGACGCTATGAAAAATCGCGGGTTATGGTAATCGCAAACGAGGTTAACATCTAACAAATCCTAATTTGCCTCTTTCTTCACTAAACATACAAATACGGTATGCGATAACAAGTTCAGACATAAATTATAAAATATAATAATGTGCCATAAAGAGATGTACCGCGGAGATAATCTCGAAACCAGAGAACTGATTTCAGGTGTACTGTACCCGGGGAATATACATCTGTTGCGGGGAAAACAGTTTCTGTTCCCGTGTCTACATAAATAACAAAAAGTTCTGGGAAGAAATACTCGCCTACTTTTCTTTCATTACAATCTCAGTCACTGACAAAGTAAAGGTAAAGTGGTCCCTGTGCCGGTCACGGTAGCCGAGCGGTCTAAGGCGTGCACTGTCTTCGCTCGCTCGGGGTTCGAATCCCACTCAGGGCATGGATGTTTGTGTGCGTTTTTCTGTGTTTGTGTACAGGTAGACGCCTTGCGACGAGCTGATCACCCGCCCAAGGAGTCCTACCGTATGTCTAAGATCTAGAAAAACCGAAGTGAACGAAGAAGTTCATGGAGGTAGGCCTAGGCCCACTGGGGCTGCAGTACCAAAGGGGGGGGGGGAGTGGTCCCTGTGCTTAACTAATTAAGTATTACGCCATGATGGCGTATGGGGGAGTAGATGCATACATTCACCTTCGCACTAGCTGGAGGTGAGTGGTCAGCTTCACGCCCAGGCCGCTTTACCACCGGGGAAAGGGCCCCAGTACCCATTGCATAGGAGGCTGGGTCAGCCCCAGTACCAGTCTGGAAGACGTGGAGAAAATTCTTGACCATACCAGGACTCAAATTTCGACCTCTCGGTCGTCCAGTCCGCAGCCTGCCATTTTCCCAGCTCGAGTATTTCATATGACAAGCAAAAAGAAAAAAGGCTTTAGTGCCTATGCTTATTAAGTCAATAAAGCAACACAATCTGAGAGGCTGCAATACTGATATTACTCATGGGAGGCATTTACGATGTATGTTCTTGCGATGGACTTAGGTAGCATACTATACATATCCAGTTTCATAACGATTGGTTCAGGTATCTAAAAGTTTCAGTCGGCTCTCAGATGACGGTAAGGTTGTCAGCCTTTGGCTCCGGCCGCCTTTTACCCCTTAGGAATATTTCTGGTACTCTGGTACTCATTTCTGTTAGAGGCTGAGTTGACTCCAGGGTCATAGTGCGGCTGGAAGGATTAGGTAAATTGATAAATCCACCTCATCGGGACGCGAACCCGCGACCTTCTGGCTTCTAGCATATTGCCTCAACCAACTACGCTACCGCATGCACCCGGTCATCTCATAAGGCTATATTTATTTTCTCATATTAAAAGCCACAGATACATATAACCAAATATTGCGGCTGACAAAACTGAATACAATTATAAAACCTCAGATACATGAGATCGGCGAATCGCAAAACGGTGGCTGACGAGAGATGGCTGTACACTGTATGGTTTAAGACCAGATGGTGATTCCAATAAATCTAGGTGTACAATGTATGAATATAGAGCAGCTTACTGATATGTTGGGATTTTGGACTTTATCCATCGTCCTGGTTTTTAAGATAACAAATAAANGGAAACAGATCCAGTTTCCGAAACGTCGTGTTTTTATTTGTTATCTTAAAAACCAGGACGATGGATAAAGTCCAAAATCCCAACATATCAGTGTGTTATACACCATCGTCAGAATCCTATAGTAACTAATAGAGCAGCTTCCTCTGAAGAAAAACTATTCCAGGCAACAGGAAACCCTTCGTAGACAGACTTGAATGTTATACATTAGGTTTGTCGCAGTTTAATTTCATAATGGCAAAAAGTATTCCCTGTCTGTATTCTTGTTTCATTTCAGAGTAACCTCAGAAATTCTGACAAATGAATATGTTCCGGACGACGTACGAGAGAGAGTGAAATCAGCTGCAGCAACTGGTTCACTATCTGGTAACTGTAGCGAATTTCCTTGCAACGAAATTGAAGGAAATTAGCAGAGTTTCGGAAATGAATCCAGCGTACAGTTATCTCTACAGTTACGTAATAAATTGTTTATATTTACTTCAAGAAAACATATGAGTACATTACAAGATTACTACATAAGAGGGGAGCCGGAATAGCGTAGTCGGTATATCGACTGGCTACGGGCTGGACGACCGAGAGGTTGGATTTCGAGTCCCGGTAGGGTCAAGAATTTCCTCTTCTCGAAGTCTTCCAGACCGGCTCTGGGGTTCACCCAACCTCCTATCCAATGGGTATCGGAGGTAAAGAGGCCGGGGCGTGAAGCTGACCACTCACCTCCAGCTAGTACCGAGGTCAAGAAAATGTGGATCTATAGATCCACTCCCCCCATACGTCTTAACGCCGCAGTGTTTAATTAGTTAAGCACAAGGACAGCTTTACCTTTACCCATATAAGAGACTTTAATTTGTGTGTAACTATACAGTAGTAACACGCTTCGTATTTTGGGTACAATTAATATGAATGTAGTCTTTAAGCTTAATATGTTAATATACTCAGCTAGAATTAGAGCATTTCTCTTAGCATGTAATTTATAAGGAGTTCTATCTTTTGGGATATAAGACCGTGTAGTCTGCTGAAAGTCAACGGACGTTTCGGAGGAACACATCGCCTTCGTCTTCAGCGTCCAAGAACAAGCCGAACGAGAAATCAGCATGAAAACAGGTGGAAAGCAGAGCCTGAAGACCCTAAAGTTGGAGGAGATAAGTTACTCCGAAACGTAGGTTAACTTTCAACGGACTGAATGGCATTATATGCCACAAGATGGAACCTCACTCCCTACATATGTTATTTATATATAAGAGCAACCATGTTAGTCGTAGGAGGAATGTTAAGAGCCAGACAAGTTGCTGTTGTCAATAAACTGATCCCATCCAAACTGTGTTCCTGAGAGCATCGCAGGTGTCTGCGCCGGAGAATGGTTCTCGAGTGAGTTCAGTCTGGCTAATGTGTGCCTACTTCAGATCATTATCATTCTCTGGTATTAGGTCTGTCATTAACCGCAGGAAAATAATATTCTTACAGATTATGAGAAGTTATAAGGACGTGTAGTTCGTTAAAAAACAAGCTGGCGTTTCAGAAGAATATATTGCTTCCATCATCAAGATCGAAGAATGAGACAAGCAAGAATCAAACCTCAAACTTGTTCATTACTCATCCAAAACATACACAGGAACAACGTGTCAGAAGAATCCGCTGAAATGTCAAAATAAAGCAATATCACAAACAGACAGTGACTGACTTCAGAGTTCGCGTGCCTAAATGACGGACTGCCGGCTAATGTCAGTTGGCGTCGGGGAGGTCTTGAGAACGACCAACTCAATCGACATTTTCGTGGATTTCCTCACTCTTACAGAAAATTATTAGTTAGTATCCGAATGGTCGCGCCATAGCTCAAGCGGTTAGCCGCTGGCTTCCCACCGCGGCGGCCCGGGTTCGATCCCGGGTCTGGTCAAGTGGGATTTGTGGTGGACAAAGTGGCGCTGGGGCAGTTTTTCTCAGACTACTTCGGTTTCCCCTGCCAATCTTCATTCCACCAATTGATCCACAATCACCCTCACCTATCATCTGGGGTGGTACAATAGGCCAGAAGTGGCCGCAGTACAAGGGACTTAGTCCCACCCCACTAACAATTAAAAAAAATTCCCAATGTAAAATTTTCACCCTAATGCAACCCTCCCCCCACGTTATAGTATAGACCCTCCTCAACTTATTTATCCTGGTCAAAAGAGTTCAGTTTCCGGTGCTTTTTTCTCTTCATTTCGCTATGCTCGACCTCCCTCCAGCCCACCTTCAGTAGGACGAACGAGCACTGCCTGCGAGCAGACACAACTCTATTTTCTCTCTCAAAACGTGGTGTCTCTCACCATGCTTCCCCTACATTATCTTCTCTCTCCCTCCCCCTCTTTAGGCTTCAAGGAGTTGAAATTCATTTAGTCCTACAGAACAGTAAACAATGGTGAGATTCTCTCTCTGTAGCTCCACAGCCCTTTAGGCCTTGGCCGCTCGAGGCATGGTGTCCGTGTGTATGCAGCGGCCTTGCGACGGGCTGATCCCCCATCCAAGGAGTCCTACCGACTGTGTATAGACTAAGAAACTGAAAAAGCGGCCAAGTTCCACAAGGGCTGTAGACATATACATATGTAGATAAAGTAAAACAAACATAAAGGTATCCCTATAACAGGACGTGAAGGCCCATAGGTTTGAGATGTTAAGGCTCCATATTTTCTAGATAATCGGCTCATAGATGGCCGTAAGGTTGTCAGCGTTGACTGCAGTCAAGTTTACAATAGACATGAATTGCTGTAAGATCAGCAGATCCTTTTTTACTTCACAACGCTGTCAGTTGCTGGACTATACACTTTACAGCGTCCAGTGGTAGGTTTACTGCTTAACTGGAAAGGATTTGGAAGGAAGAGGTCGTGGCATCTTCGAGGTACTATTCCGGCAATTGCTTGGAGACACTGCAGAAAACCATGAAAGACCTCAGTCAGGATAGCCGATGTCCTAGTAAAAATTCGAACGGGGCATCTCCAGAGTACGAATCAAGAGTGTTACCGCTATGCTAACCGGTTCGGGTTGAGCCCACCGAGCATGCTAAAATGCACTGGTTATTTATAAGAGACAATATCAAAGTCTCCCACCTTCGTCATATTAGTTACCTGTTAGACTTGTAAACAGCATGTCGAACATAATTGTAGGAATGTTTACACCCTTCCTTCATATAAAATCTCATATGTAATCTTCCATTAGTTGTCCCTACTGAACAAGAAGCTAGACAAACTTGTCGCACGGTCTTTATGTGGTTATTTCAATGCTACAACAAAGCTACATATTCTTCAGAATACTGTTATTTCACGGTCCTACATCACGTGTCGTCCAACCTCACAAGTTCGTGCATTATCTGTATTGGTATTGATTACTGCAGGAAACTAGAAAATATGATACTGGGGTGGCCTCCAACGGCATGTTACACCACATTTCATGAAAATCGGTCAACTGGTTTAAAATCTGAAAGGAGCGGCTCAGACACAAAGAAAGCACTGTGATCGCATGGTCTGTGTTTTCCCTAAAATAAAATATGGGCTAAAAACACTTTTAAAATTTAACTAAAAATCGGACTTCATCTTCAGCAATTAAGGTAAGGGAGGAAGTTAGACTGAGGGAGCTTGAGAACAGGGTGTTGAGGAGAAAACCTGGGCCGAAGAGACATGAAGTGACAGGAGGTTGCAGAAAACTGCATAATGAGGAGCTTCATAGCTTTCACTCTTCTCCAAGTATAATTAGTACGATCAAGTCAAGGAGGATAAGATGGGCATGACATGTGGCACGAATGGTGGAGAAGAGTAATGCATATAGGATATTGGTGAGAAAGTAAGATGGAAAGAGACCACTAGGAAGACCAAGACGTAGGTGGGTGGGCAATATTAAAATGGATCTTAGAGAGATAGGATGGTATGGATTGGATTGATCTGGCTCAGTATAGGAACCAGTGGAGGGTTCTTGTGAACACGGTAATGAACCTTCCGTTTCCCTAAAATGCTGGGAAGTTCTTGAATAGCTGCACCATTGGCGGCTTCTCAAGAAGGGCTCAGCTCCACGATGAGTGATCGGACTTCATCTTACGTTGGAAACTCTGTATAATGGTTTGGTACAACTGATTCAGCATGAAAAACTTCGCGTTATCTATCTAACCCACTATGTAGCGCCTCAAACAGCTTACAGCATTCTCTAACAGATGATTAATGGGGGAAAGAGGAGAGACTGCTGATGTTCAGAGTGGCGACGAACAGATAAACAGAGTAGGAAAAAGCAGCTACAGGATGCGTAAGGCATTGACCCAGCATTCGCTTTCAAACCAAGCAAGTTGGTTCAGGTACTAATTCGTACACCATGACTTGTATTCATGAGGCGTTCAGTTCAGATGTCGGCCGAGACACTTACTATACTAAGGTTCTTCATGGTTTTCCTCAGTCCCTCCAGGTAAATGCCTTGTTAACACTTCAAATTAAGCCACGGATATTTCCTTCTATATCGTTTCCAATTCATTATTCATTATCATTCAGTGTTATGTGCTCTGAGACACTAAAAGCGTCGTTAAATAAATCATAAAATAGATAATTCACTTCGAAGAATTTAAGAAATGTAAGTAACTGAGGAAAACCAAATTCGGTTCTTTCGTCCAGATACGAGAGACTTCATTTATTGTTCGAAACTAAATGACTCAGAGTTGACAGATGCCAGTCCCATCTGCCGATATAGAAATACTTCTGTTAATAAGAACAACGATGATAGTGCGCGCACAGCACCGCTAACCTATGGCCGATTTTGGTACCAGAGTGGCGTAAAGCATGCACACATAGACAGCATATTATTTTAATTCGATTAAAAAAAACTGAATTTTAGTTTCCAGCAGCCATTCATCCCATCGTTCTTTACAAATGCTATGTATGCTAGCTGCTGACAGCAAAATGTGGACGCGGGAATTTTATAAAATATGTTCTAATGCGTCAAATAAGTATTAGCCCATTTCGAGAAAATACCACTCACATGCTGATATTATTTCGAAAGTTATCGACGGTTGTATAGTAAACTTAATAATAAGGAATTTAAACTGTAGTTATAATTGTAAATAATCTTTAATAATTTTAAAATTAGAGCTAATAAAATTCACTTACCCGATTGCAGTGTGCGGCACGACAAGTGTATGATGTTCCCCAGTGTTAGAAATATGTTCGCACTTATTCCACTTGCAGCATTAAAAAAAATATGTTTCAATTATCTGTACATCAGTCACATAATTAAAATAATATAACATTTCGGTAACAACACAGGCTATCCTTATATCCAACATTTCAACACGACAGCACATTTTGACAGCTGCAAAGACAGCGATCGTGTTTTGTCTCGATTTGTAGTAGTTCCTAAATTTTCCACTGCATATCGTGGCGTTCGAGAACACAAGCAGCGACATGCAGTATGAAAATATGGTCTATCAAAATTGTTACGTACATAGAGATTTGCTAAATTATGAAGGTGGAGATGGAGCAGATAAAGTTGTCCCTGTGCTTAATGAATTAAGCACCACGCCATGAAGATATATGGGAGAATGGAGGTATAACTCCATCATTCTTGACCTCAGCCCTTGATGGAGTTGAGCGGTTAGTTTAGCTTTCTGAACGCTTAATCTCCCGGATCACCATCGGCTAGAAGGTTGGGTGGGCAGTGAATGTTGTGTAGAAAAGACAAATTTGTTGTTCCTACTGGGAATCAAGCCTCGGCCTCCCTGCCGGTAGCCCCACTGTACCGACTGACCTATCCCACAATCATGTTATTAAAAAAAGTTTAATTTCGTATTTTTATGACATGAAGGTAAAGTTGTCCCTCTGTGGTTACTAATTAAGCACTAAGCCATGAAGGCCTAGGGGGGAGTGAATGTATACATCCACATTTTCTTGACCTCGGCACAAGCTGGTGGTGAGTGGTCAGCTTCACGCCCCTGCAGCTATACCCCCGGGGAAAGAGCCTCCGGTACCCATTAGCTAGGAGGTTGGGTGAACCCCGAAGCCGGTCTGGATGATGTAGAGAAGAGAAAATTCTTGACTGTACTGGAACTTGAACTCCGACCCCTTGCTCGTCCAGCCTGTAGCTAGTCGCTATAGCAACTATGCTATCCTGGCTCCCGTTTTTATGATATAAATCCTTTATAAAAAACAAATTTCTAAGGAATTACTACTTAATAGACAAATGTGGAGTAGATAACTGAGGATTTTTTATGATTGGAACCAGAAAAAAATATGTCATCTGCTTGTCACAGGCGTTTTCTAAGTTTTCTAAGTACCAAATTTCTTTTTCCCATAATTAGGACCTACATCCTTTTTTCAACCAAGGTGTGGGCTGTAGTTTAAAATTTCCATATAATAAATTCTAACATTACAGTAGAATTACTTTCAATTTTCAAGGAAAGCAGAAGAAAGTCTTAGTATGAATTTGAGTAGTAAACACTGGTATAATCAAAATAACTTCTGTACAAAATATATCTATGGTCCTGAATATTTTACTCCTCCCCCACAAACAATTAGCGATTTATATCTTAGAAGGGTAGAACAGTTTCCTATTAGTATTTATGATAAAACGACTCCTACTCTTTTGTTTAATTTGATCTTGCCAACAACATCCTTATGCAAGCTACATGTGACATAACCATACAGTTCAACATTTTTCTGGCACTTTTGGTCTGAAATAAAAAGAAGGTCTCTCAGCTGTTGCTCTACAAACATAAATTGTGATGTAAATGAGAAAAATTTAATAATTTTACTAAACATTGGATCATTAACTGTCAGATTGCCAGATGCCAGCAGCTGCCCTCATGTTCATATGCTCATTTGTACTTGTACTCTAAATTTCTTTCAGTGTTATTTAAGTTAATTTATAATAAATGATACCAGTCTCTAAAGGAATTTCAATAATGGAACAAAACATTTTACATTGCATCTTGTCTGTTATATGCATTTCATTTTCATTCATTCATTCATTCATTCATTCATTCATTCATTCATTCATTTATTCATTTATTGAGGGGGCATGCCCCATGTTTATATTTCATGGGGCTCATAACTTCTCCCTTGTCCCTAAGCTCTGCTGCCTATCCATTTAAATGAAAATCAACTGTGTCATAAAATCCTAATATTATTTCCACCTCTAAACACCATTACAATTCCAGAAAGGTTACAACTAGCAACATCTGGTATAACAGTAATATTGCCCATTTACGATAAATTGTTGCAGATAGTATTGCCTTGATTGAATTTCAATATATTATGAATATAAATATATTTGGAAACTACTGGTATTCAACCCCATCATGAGACAAACCCTAAATTAATTAAATAAACCAAACAATTCACCCACAAGGAGCGTATCTCTTGGGCACAGTGAAAGGCCAAAAAGCTACCTATTTCAGGAGCCTGACTGTACTTTTTCAAGTAGTTTTACCATACTTTTTAGCTTGTTTTACTATTTTGGGGATTTAAACAGGGTTTAAGGGCCTTGAAATATGTCAATTTACGTAAGTTTCAAGGTGTTGAGAAAATTAATAATTGACTAATTCAGAACTTCATGCAAATATAATTTTAATGTGTAATATACACAATTTTGCAGAGAATGTTAACTCACTTTATTAAAATAAGTATGTACTAAAACTCAGAAGACCAACAATTTAAGCAATTATATGAGTAAAACTGATCATCCGTAAGTTTTCTTTTTACCAAGTAGCAATGTTACAAGTGGAATGTAGGTATGTAAATTTATTTGGTAGAAGGTTCTAATGAATACACAAAGATGCAATTTTACTGAAATGTAACNATCTAATATCACTGTTGATCCAATATCCAGAAAGTCTGTCAATAAAAGACACTTTGCCCACAGCCAATTTCGGTCTTTTTATTTTTGCAATTAATAAACAAATTTCAATTTTGAGATCTGAGAGATCAGTTTTACTAAGAAGCGTATACCGAGTACTAGGTCAGTGACAAAATTTGCCACAGATTAACAAACATTTCATTGGGATATCATATCATAGACCACACTCCACCCCTTTTCATAGAGCATCCAAGCTGACAAATTTTTATAACTCATCAGCCGCACTATGGCCCTGGGGTCGACTCAGCCTCTAACAGAAATGAGTACCAGGAATTAATTAAATAATTTTCCTGGGTATTAAAGCACGACCGGGTGTAAGGCTGACAACCTTACCGCCATCTTCGAGCTGATTGTCTAGATGATGTGCGACCCTCAACGTCTTGCAACCCTATGGGCCTTCACGGCCTGTTACACGGATAGCTTTAATTCTATTTTTTTTTTTACTTTTTTTTTTTACATCTACTGTAATACTCTATTCATATCCTCTAGAAGCCTGCCTGACAAAAAATGTGTTGCAGATGTCAGAAGATTTGGATATATAGTTGCTGAGCCCTTAACTTCAACCATATCTGTAAACTTGCCTCACTGAATTAGATATTTATTCAAGGGTTTTTCACAACATACTGCTTAATTAATTTGTTTATGGTTTATTCAGTGATGCTGTCAGTAGCACAGAATACATGCATTGAATCTCAGTATTAGTAAATAATGAATTGGAAGAGACATGGAAGGAAGCAACTGTACCTTAATTTGAGGTACAATTCTTGCATCTATCGAGAGAAACCGAGGATAGCCATGAAGAACCTCTGGCAGGATAGTTGTTTCCAGGTTTCAACTTGGGACATATCAGGCAGGAATGCTGACAATCTAATCACGACATTTGGTACCAAACTGATACTAACATAAACAAGCAGTTATGCAACTTACCATAATGTGTTACTGACATGTCTCCATACTGCATTTTACCTTCTGGGTTAGCCATTTTTTCTGACAAAAACTGGATTTATTCTGTGGCTTATAACTTGATATGTATTTGAAGTAAATGAGTGAAGAGTATACGTTTAGGGAAAGCATCAGAATTAAGAGCATAGGAAATCTCATAAAATCAGAGTATTGAATGGAAGCACTTTCAGCAATTTGTACAAAATTGCTCTTTCAGTCTTCCAAGTGGCTGCTTTCCAAGCGATTTTCCCACCTGCGTCACATTTTTGCCCTGTCACAACCTTCTTCATATTATAAGGACAGAGTTCGTTATGTTGTTCTTTTGTTAAAAAGAATATTTTTATATTAGTAGAAAGGCAAAGTTGTCCCTGTGCTTAATTAAGCACTATGACATGACACATGGGGGAGTGGAGTCATAGCTCCATCATTCTTGACCTGAGCACTAAATGGAGGTAAGTGGTCAGCTTCACACACCTACCACTTTACACCTGGAACCCATTTGAGAGGAGGGTGGGTGGGCCATGGAGCCGTCTGGACACTGTAGAGAAGAGAAAATCTTACCTCTAACAGGAATCAAACCTGCCCCATCCAGCCCATAACCCATCACTCTACTGACTGAGCTATCCTGACTCACATTATTTTTTTGGGGGGGAGGGGGTCAGGTATATTTCCTTACCTAGTAACATCACTTTGGGTATCATTTTTATGGGTGCAAGGTTTGTCTGTATATATGAGACAAGTTTATGAGCTTCCAGTATGGGCATATGCACCCAAAGACAGAAATGTCTATGTCCAAGTGTGGTTGTGATGATATGTTCAGTCTTTGACAGGTTAATTTAAAGATGCTAACAATGCTGAGAATGCCAGAAGTCACAAAGTTTGCTATTATGTAATTTTCTCCATATCCAGCTCAGTTTATCTTTCCGTATCATTTTATTTTAATAATATTAATATATGCTGTGTTTTTAGTTCAGGGTAAAGACCATTTCCTTTTTTATGTATGATTTTATGTTTGTGAGGACTTATTTTCTCATCAGTGAACTTCTTTAATTTTATTATTTCTGATGTTCAGTTCACCTTTTACTTATGAAGCTAGAACAGTGGTTCTCAAATTTTACCACGCCATGAATTATTTCTGTGGTATCACAATACATACATCCCGAATTCTTTATATGAATTTAAATCATGTAAAATCCTTTCTCTCCTTTTACATATTGACTTGATCTAGCCCATCTACATACAGTTGAACTTGCATTTTAAAAATAATTTCCTTTCTCAATGAAAGGGAAATTAGTGTATCCAGATATCTCAATAATGCAATTGGATGACAATCCCACTCCCTAAAAAAAAAACAATGGACCACCATCACCAATAGCACTGATTCTCTTGGCCCTGAAATAATAAGTATTGCCCTTCCCAAGATCCACCAACACACATTTTCTTCTCAGAAACCTCCTGAATTAATAAAGCACTGCATAGAAGCCACTGATCCAAAAAGTACCACTTTGTATCTAATATCATAAGAAATGGTCTGAAAGTGCACTAGCAAGACATAACTTACAATCAAGGGCCTGTGTGTTCACTTCCAAGGATTACACGACTGGCCTTGTGATAAGTGTAGCGATGTTTGTTAAGGCTGTTCTGTGTGCTGTAGCTTCGAGCACAAAGTTGACACCTGAACACACCAACAGGAACACTGTGCTTGTCACTGATATGTCTACGTAGACTTGATCGGGAACTCAGGTACTTTCCACATTGCAGACAGGGCAGTCCATGTTGCAGAGATGAACTGTCCATGTGGGGATACACCATACTTTCATGCATCACTGCAAACATGAGAGAAACATTATTCTTGCATAATGGGGAATAAGTAAATGCCTTGGATGTAATGACTACCTGAACAATACAATAGCTAGGACATAACAAATTTATTCCATATTTTAGCTTCCTTTCATAACTGATCCCTTCAAACTTATGGAGAAATGCATATTTATGATGTACAGAAATCAGTGGTCCTATAAATTGTCTACTTAATGGAAAAAAACTGTCACATACACTTAACATGACATTTAACTGTCTTTCTTGAGAAACTAAGAGTTACTGAAGTACTCAAGAAATTATCTGCCTTTCAAGGAACCCAAAGATTCATTACCATATTCACAATAACTTGTCAGTGGTTCCTGTCCTGAGCCACATGAACTCAGTCCATACCCCATTTCTTTCTACAATCATGTTAATATCATTCTCTGATGTATGCCTTAAAAGATGAATCATACTAATCTCAAACAAGACTACATAATCAGACATAAGAATATGCTGCTAGCCATCCAGCGTAAATGGTCCAAAATTGTTAATTAATATTAAAATTAAAATATTCTTCCAATTTTAAGGCAAATCTAAATTGTTTTGTATTATGAGCTAAGTCCTTTATACTAATAGGAAGATTATTAAAAACCTTAATTCCAAAACAACATGTTCATTTTTGGAATACTGTTAAATTACATATTTATCTGGTTTGATAGTGTGTTATATTTTAATTATAGGTTAACCATGTCAAGCATGATTATCGTATATAATGCTGATTTCAAGAATGATGTATTTAATGATGTGACTTGTTCAAGTGTTAACTGTTGTAGCAATTATGATTGACAAATAAAAATGAGATTAAACTGGATAATGAAAATTATTGTATCTTGTATAAATGCTATGAATCTCAGAGCTGAATTTAAATTTTTTTGTTTCTAATTGCAATCCCTCCTGAATGGTATCAAATAAGTTTCTTTAATTACAAAACTTTATGCCAGGTGTTCAAGGAGGATGAGATGGGCAGGGATATAGCACATATGAATATTTAATTCAAAGAAATCTACATATCTGAGTATTAGAGTAACCTAGAAAATTGCATTTTTATGTGAAACTGGTGGCATTACATGGAATAGCTTGTCTCAGCTTCTTAAGACAAGTGCAGGTTAGTGTTAATATGTAATCCATGATATAAGTTTAAACTCCATCATAAAAATTATAGACCAGAAAGAACATGCAGAAAATGCTGTACCTGCTCCTGACAATTTGACCATACTGTAATGACTGCATATGTGTATGGGGCTATGTGCCATGTACAAAAGAACAACAGCAATCATCAGGTCCAGCCGCACTGAACATTTTGGTTGCAGAAGCCCAGGATGGCTTTCACCTGCAAAAATCTGTGCTTATGGCACTACTGGCTTACACTTATTAAGGAACAGGAAGTCTAGGTTAATTATGGTGAAAATGACTGTAAAATGAATGCAAATTTTTCTTAAATTTTATTATTACACCAACTATCATAGAACAATACAATGTCTCTAAAGTGAAAGCGCTTAGCGCTGAAAAGTATGATATGCCTATTTTATCATCATAGATTTTATATAAAAAACAAAAAACTTAAACCAAACAATGGTTATTTCCTGTGTATTATTATAAAAAGAAGCATAAGTACCAGTATTTGAATGAGGTTAGCTATGGTCATGTTGATATCTGAGGTTATATGAGGTATACAAAAGTATATGATTATAATGTCCATTTGTATGTTTGTATTAATTGGCAAGCAATGATAAAGTGGTCACTCATGGATACTTGTACTGCTATAAAGGCATCTTGTTTGTAATAATATTGTTCTTTTGTAATTTCTCCCCATTACTTTGCTGAACTATTGTTATGCATAAAAATTATTACCAAACTGAAGTAATTTCTTTATACAAAACTGGTGTGATGAACAATGTAATTAAATTAGCCTGGTTAATGTACACCTTTAAAAAATGTTTCGTACTTAAATACATTACTAATAAAATTATTTTAACTTGATGGAAGGCTTTTGTATGAATTAATAATCCTGTATGTATCAATAACAAGACAGCACAAGAAATGTGAACACCTTCATATACTCGAGTATAATGATACTGCTGCTGTATTCTGGGCTAGGTAGTTGTTAGGAGTAAGTACAAAGAAATGTTGAACTGAAACCCAGGTTGTACATCTCTGTGGTTATCGGGACCCAGACAATTACAAAATAAATGTGACTCAAGATTAAAATTTAAAACATATTTTTACAAGGTAACAATCATTAAACATTAGTATGAATAGAAGTTATTTATAGACAATAATATACAACTGCTAAAATATATATTATTTTACATAAAATGAAGAGCATATCTTCATACATTTTTCAGAAATAGATGACCCATTTAACCTAAATCAACCACTTCACATTATATAGTCTTGCAGTTTATGTAATATCACTGTCAGTAGCTCAGACTATATGGTGTCAAATGATTGGGTGATGGTGAGTAATGAATTGGACAGGATGTGAAGGGAAGTGATTGTGGCCTAAGTTGAGATACTATACCAGAATTTGGCTGGAGGAACAGAGGAAAACCAATAAGTACTTTAATAAGGTTAGATGGTGTCCCAACCAAGACTCAAACTGAATCCTTTCTCAACATATGTCAGAAGCATTACTGCTTAAGTCAACTTGCTTGGTTATTGCATTATGACATGAACTCTGGATTATTTTCCTTAACCCTACTGCTGCAATATTCAACTGAAATTGGAGAAGCATCCACTGCTGTATTGCGCAGCATTTAACTTTGGTCCACATGGAGAAATAATCTCATCCTATTGCTGCATCATTCAACCTCATTCACTGGGATATGAAAATGTATTTTTTCATGTTCTTACTTTAAATTGCATTATTTCAGGAATATGGTGAGAAAATAATATGAAGCCAAAGGGTTAAATTTACAACCTGTTCAAGGTACTTGATCTGACACAATAGCATATGTATAAATATTAGTTTACATGCAGCTTTATTTCAAGTTTGGGTGGGATACCAAGCATTTAACACATTCTAAAATTCAACATATTCAACCACTTCCAATTTCATAATCAAGACTTCAGTAAATCTCATCAAATGTTTTAAGTACCAGCATAAGCCTCTGGGTTAGTTACTCACTACAGTAGCAGAACAAGAAAACTATCAATATTAGGTTCAGACAAGCATCCAAAAGAAAGAAGAGATAAGTTAGTCTGTACCATGAGCATCGAATATATTATTCTGTTAAAATCAAGGCAGGATTTCCAATTCAGGACACTCAAATTTCAGCATGAGTAGACAGATGTGGTCTTCTCAAATATACTGAATATCTGCTCTGAAAAGAATAAGCCTTTGTCTGTCTTAATCTTTAATAACTCCTTAATATCCCAAGTGAAATCAGGCTGGATATATTGTGCAAATTTACTTTCTTCAGTAAATGAGGAAGAATCACTCTTGGGTCTACTACGTGTCATTATGAATGCGAGTATATTCACATTTGTTTTATGCAAGAATTCATGTACCTCCATTCTTCACAGCACTAAAATATATTGATGTCCGTTGTTGGGAAAGCACTGCACAACAAAAGCAGTTACAATACTGCACTTACATTTGACGTACACAAATGTGTCTACCCACCAGTGAAGGAGGAATATATAACAAGAGAATTTTGTTACCAAAATCTTTTAAGTTCATCACATTCAGCAAGGGTGATGTTTACTGTAACAGTCTGTAGGAAACTGTGGCAATGAAAACAGAAATGCCACTAATACCAAGAACATGACAACTAGATAATCATGATTTCTCATTTCCTATTTTCAGCCAATGGAATAAAATGTTTCACACACAGCTGATGCTTCTTCTGCTAGCATCAGTTCTACTTCATACTGGTAAATGGATTAAAAGCCTCCAAACTCTTCTTTCTTGCCAGTTCTTTCCTCTCTTTACCCACTAACTGGCAAGAACCATCTTGTTCTGTATTCTTATAAGTCTCTTTCCTTTAAATGTTAATTCTAATGCTGAGGTATTCTTGTTTCATCCATTCTATTTACATCACCAAACCAACTCTTCAACAAATTCTGAATTTCAACTTTCTCTCTAAATAATTAATTTCTAATCTTGTCCCTCCTTGGTTTTCCCTCAGTGCTTCACAAATATTCTCTAAAAGTTACATTTTTCCCTCAGTACCTGTCCAAATATCTCACACCCATTGTTCAGATCTCATGTCTGCTTCCCCATGCGCAGGTCCATGGCTTGGTTTAAAGTGTTAGCATTTGTTTAAAATATACATTATAGCCTGTTGTTTTGCATTGTAAGGTTTCATAATAATGACTGGGGCTAAAATAAGAACACCTTCATGTATAAAAAATACATATGAATACATCCAACGTTGTTCAATGCTCTACTGCACCACTTAAATTACCTATGTCCAGACACCATCAGAAAAGATAATTTAAACGCCTCTTTTTATACAATATTTCAATATGTTTGGTGCAGCAGGAAACATTTTATTTTGTTAAAACCTACTGCATTAAGCATGGCAGAATAAGCCAGACTGTGGTTCATTCAGTATGAAGCACAACAAGGCAAACAAATCTCTGATTTCAAATTGAACCTTATAATGTAGTTCAGAATATCTTGCACAGGTGGCAACACCAATTAAAGCGAAGGTAATATTAGAAACTCTGAAGAAAATACATGTCTAATGTAAAAATAATGAAAATCCTAATAGTGAATCCCCTTTTCACAAGGTCTGGAAATAAGTGTATTCATCTAAAATGTAGTTCTTTAGCTCAGCCCTGTGTTAAGAAAAGAAAGAATGCAATAATGGCATACATCATGCCATCGCTAAGTGACAATTGCACTGCAATAGAGGAACAGTGTTTTTTACACAGCCCTTGCCAAGATGTTATAAGCAGGACCAGTTAGCTGTTGTAGCTGGGATGCAGTCATTGTGAACTGCTGCTGTAAGGAGCTGGTAGCTGAGGCTGGGGACAGTTTAGGTACTCAGAGGAAGGGGAATGTCTGCCATTGGAAGCTGCTACCAAGCAATGGCTGCAAAATATTGTAACAGACTGAGAAGACCTAGTGTGTCCTACAGTGATTTGTGAAGTGTGTAGAACAATGACAGCATAGTCCTGACTTTCAGTTACAAGTTGTAAGAGGGCAATAAATACAATTACTGATCCAAACCCCATTTATAGTCACTAAAGTCATGACAATATTAATTCACTGTTTCGATGGAGTAAGAAAGGAAAGAGATAAAGGCACAATATACAATGCAAAGAATGAAAGGGGGTGAAGACTGAAGATGTGAAAGAAATGATTCATCATTAAATTTTGATGGGTCTTTTCCATTAATATATTGTATTATTTCACTGCTATCAGACTACAATATATTCAGATTAAATGTTCATTAGTGGAAAGAACATATTCCATATATTATATAACTTAGCTTTGTGGGTAAATGCATCATGTGTTGAAGCTATACCAGTGTTTCAGCGCACACAGCAGTTACCACTTTCAGGATGAGTGTATGACAAAAGGGGAAGTGAACCAGTACATAGGTTTCGTGATGGGAATAAGAGTAAGGTATGGAGCATGGTGTACCCAGTGGCAAGGAGCCCTACAGATAAGAAGGGTTGGACAGCACCACACTTCAGCCCCAAACCTTACTATCAAAACAAGACCTATATATCAGTCTACTTCCTTATTCTGCCTCACACTAACCCATAAGATAACTTCAACATGCAAAATGTTTGATCAGCTCCAACACAGTATGTAGCTAAACCCTGAAAGACAGAGTTATAGATCAGAGAAAGGAAACAATATCAAGGAGCCAAAATATTCTCTATGAATCTGAGTAATGGGTTAATCTGATGGGACCTCTGACCTCTTCTGACAATGAGCAATTCTTGACATTGATTTCCTCTGTATTCACAGTAGTTTAACTTATAGGCTAGCACTGATGTAGGCATTTGCGAGGGCAGAAAAATGTGTCATGCAAGTATGTGAGACTGGAGGTTCTCTCAGTGGGGGTTACCAAGATTAATGTCTTCTGGAATTTGATACTGTGTAGCAAATGCTTATTGACTTACTGATGTTTCAGAGGAACATGCTGCCTCCATCATCAGAGAAAAAATGAAGTACATTCCTTCGGAACATCAGTAAACATCTACCAGTCTACATGGTGTCAAACTCACAAGACAGTAAACTTCGGTATTTAAATAGTTGGTATATGTTGGGTTTGTTAAGAAACATTAATGCCATGCAACAAAATATAGAGATCTATACTATTATCACACTGAAATTAAGATAAAACCTATGTGATATTATGAGTTTATAATGTTATTACTGTTGATTATCTGGGTCCTAATAAGTCATTCAGCCACATACACTACACGTAAGCAACAGCTTATTAATGCAAAATCTTCCATCCTAAAATACCAGTGTACAAGGCATTATATTTATTCACCATTATCAATATCCTTATTTCTATATACAACCTGGGGTATGGGTCTATATCTTAAATGACCATATGCAAATGATACCAAGTCCCCTGGTGGGGGACAAAGAACCCACCTAATTTTAGAGTTACTTGATCTCTTTCACAACTGTTACACAGAACAGTGACAAGAAACTACAATCATGAATGTAAGTATACCCTGCCTGCTTTGATCATAAACCACAACTGTTAAGGGTTCAGTGACCATATCACTGAGGACTACATGTCCAACACATCTTTCTTCACCAACATACACTAGTTACACGAACTTTCTCATCACATGTATACTATTCCTGTGGGTTACTATCCAATGCCCTTAGCATCACATGTGTAATGAAAGTTACCTTATGTGGCTAGGCTGACTGGTTATGGGAACAAAGTGAGTTATGGCCCTTCTTTTGCTTGTAGGAACACAGAAAAAGGAACCAAATGCATCTCTCACAATAGCAGCTTATTATAGTAGAGACTGGTTCCTTGATCACTTTAAATAAAAATTTAACAGTGTCATATCATTAATTAACAAATTATATGGGCTAAGACTGAATTGATAGTAAAATAAAGGTAAAGTTATTTCTTTGCTTAACTAATTAATTACTATGCCATAAAGACACATGGAAAACTGGATGTACAGATCCATGCATTCTCGACCTCAGCACTAGTTGAAGGTGAGTGGTCAGCTTCACCCCTCTGGGCTGCATCACTTTTTTGGAGAGAACCACCCAGTACCTATCAGATAGGAGACTGGGTAGGCCTGAGAACTGGTCAGGTAGACATGGAGAGCAGAATAATTCTGTCCCTACTGGGACCTGAACTCTGCTCCTTCAGCCATCCAGCCCATAGCCAGTCACTATATCGACTGTGTTATACATGAAAGAAATTCCAGTATTCTTCTGTAGAGAAGAAAATAATTACTCAGAGACTAAAGAAATTCCCACACGAATGACAGCAGAATTGCCTGATATTGTTATATTTCTTTCTTTAATTTCATAGTAGTACAGAGCAGAATTACATGAAAGAAAAGTGGGTAACATTATTTCTGTTGAAAATATCTCATTTCTTCTTAGTATCATGATTTTCAATTCTTATAAGCATCTTCCCAAAACAACTAACAACACATTTATTTTGAAGTAAAATTACTGCAATAGCAAGTTTTATGGTTCTGGTGGAAGAAACACCTGAGAGATCATTACAGGGATTTTAACCCTTAAATACAGTCACCTGCTGGATTACACATCAAAGATTCCCTGATAGTTTTTCTTCTAAATTTCACAGATTCAATATAACTTTCATAATAATTATCAAAATTAAATAAACATAATCAATTTTCAGGGACATAGCTAACATTATCCCAAATTACTTGTAACAAAATACCCATATTAAAAGCACATTCCCTTAACAGTTGGAACCGATAAAATGAATGTTCATGTATTCTAGCATAGGACTTTGTATCATAAGCATGCTATACAAGCACAATACATCTATTTACAGTTATCATCTGTTTAAAACAAAACTTCTGTCCTACTGTAAGTTTCATACAATACCAATGATATATAATCACACGACAATGATATGTCCTCAAAATACAATGATACTCATTGTTACATGACAATTATGATCTTCCAGTACAGAAAGTATAGTAGCATATCAGATTTATTTTAACAGTATCCTTTCCAACAAGTTATTACATTACATAAATGAAGGCCAACCATATTATATAAACAGACACCTGCTGATGATATGAGACCAACATTAAAGTAAAATGATATATGTTCCACAAAGTTACTCTACTGATTACTTAAAAAAATCAATAAAACAAGTTTTGCAGAAAAAATTAAGATTTAAATATGCAGTATCAATACCACATAAATGGTTACAATAAGAAAACTTTCAGATGTATCAGTTCAAATCATTAGCAAAGTATTTGACATTTCTTAAGTCTTTTAGGCATGTTCAAAATTCTCCTTACCTATAACATTTTTGATACAAAATAAATGCAATTTCTTTGGTACACAATTATCACAAATGAAAATTCATTCTAAAAGGAAAAAGATGCTAAAACCAAATTAAGTCTTTTTAACATAATGGGATTTCACAGCACTTTTTTTCTCCATTAATTTTGTAAACAAAGTATGGAGTCATACACATCCTTTCACACCCAAAACATCAATAACATGACATGTAAGTTCAAGAGTGAAACCAGATATGTAGAAAGGTTTTATTATCTGTGTTCATTTTGACAAGAATTTTCCCAGTATGACACAAAGTAAGAAAATAACCTGAATATTAGTCATGAAGGCTGTTATTGAAAAAGAAGAAGAAAAAAACATTAAGAATACCAAAGACTTTATTCTCACAAAGAAATATGCTGTGATGTATTGCAATCAGCTTCAGAAAATGTTAAGGAAACACAACGTCTGCAATGCAAGCAGATATATACATACCTGAGTTATTTGCTTAATAAGCTAAACTAGTCTGGAAATCATTCACCTGAGAATTAACTGGTTTTACACCAGAACCTGATAATACTACAAAATAATGTGACTTGGCTTTCTGTGTAGCTTCAACAAAGACATATGAAATCTTAAGCCATTCTGTCAGTCTTCAAGGCTTGAGGTTGTGGGTTTGTGTATTCATCTGATATTAATTTAACAGCAGCTTAAATTTCTCAAAGACAAAGAACTTCATTATTAATTATCTCCGTTTACAGAAACCCTGTACAAACGGGCAATGAAATAATGCATAACTTGTTATGACAATTTATACTTTCAGCAGTGGTGACTCATTCATAACTGCAAGGCAACACCTGACAGCCATGAACAGACTTATAAAAATACTTGCAAGAATATTCAGATCTTTGAAAAGTACAAATAATAAATTTAGAATCATAGGAACATAAAGCTGTAAGTTTCAACGTGATAACTAGATCAAAACATTTCAATGATAATTAGAAATGTTAACTTTCAGTAAGATTTATAAATTTCTACCGCACTAATTTCCCAATTCAAGAAATCATAGTCTGCTATATCTCAGAAGAAGCTTATTTATGGTGATGACAAAAAAGCATTCTAAAACTAAACTTAATACCTTCCATTCAGGTAAAATCTACACAGAAAGCTATATAAGTAAAGTGTGAAGGACAGAACTTCACTTCCTGTTATTACTTCATTGTTGAAGATATATAATAATTAGTATCAAAAGTAATCAAATGTAAACTGCCTTAAGTTTTCCCTGGGTTGAAAAGTTTCCTTACATAATTTTCTTTAAGAACATTACTTAGCTTCAGTCGGTGATGAATATCCTGAAAGCAGTTTCAAGCATCATCTTTAAATTGTAAAAGTGCGTGCTTTTAGCTGTGAGGATAACTTTCTTATGAAGAAAAAAATTATTTGAATTTCAGTTCTCTTATGTTCTTTACAAATTAAAAAAAGAATGCCTCATGTGGAGATCAGTTTTGTCCATCTTCTGTGACACAATTTCAGTATTTAATCCACTGGACAAACATTTTTTTAAATTTTATACAAGATACTTCCTCAAAAGCTGTCAAGCAGTTCCAATTTTGGTTAAAACTGGACAAGAATCAGACACTTTACCAATGTGACCTACAAGAACTTTTGCATGCATCTCAAGCATAACTTGTTAATATTTATCAGAGGGGAAA
The DNA here is from genome assembly GCF_002891405.2 of Cryptotermes secundus. Taxonomy (NCBI): domain Eukaryota; kingdom Metazoa; phylum Arthropoda; class Insecta; order Blattodea; family Kalotermitidae; genus Cryptotermes; species Cryptotermes secundus. The sequence continues at coordinate 1,111,296 of NW_019743156.1, read as the reverse complement.
ATGTTTCAAACAGAACCTGTACAGAAAAATTAAACACACATTTTATATCCAACAAATATTTCTGTAAATTTGGGATTTTGAGATACTTAAACAAAAAGATTTTTTTTTACTCATCTTGTATCTTGAGAACCATTGAATTCTGATAAAACTTTTTTACTGAAGGCCCTTGAACAAATGTGTATGTCACCTCTATCTCATCTAATATCAGCATGTCAAAGACATTTACTAAAAAACAACAAGCAATTCTTGTATTGAGCCATGCTGACCGACAATAGATTCTAGTTTACTTATGGTCATATATGGACTTTTTAGCCTACTTTCCTTGTTTAAAAAAAAAGGCTTGTGGGATCACCCTCCTATTTGTGTATCCCCCTAATATCTGAGGCTTAAGAAGAGACTGCCTTGCTGTGTGTCTCTGTATTAGTTCTGCCTCTAACTTCTTGAATTTTGCGTACTACAATACAAAGTACACGCTTTCTAATTTTGTCTACTTATAGAAGCAATTTAAAGTAACAGTGTACTGGTACATTCTATTCCTTACTTTTCATTTTCCAGTTTAATATTTATATTTCTATTTTTGTTATGATAGAAAAGGCTTCATTTATACTTCCACAGAAAGCATAAAAATTTCCACTGAAATCTTAGGGAAAGAACATTTTCTCCTAGGACGAAGTCTGGAATGTTTATAGATATCCTACAGCTGCAACCACGAATCCAGAAGTACTGCACTTATACATAAGTTTATGAATGTAAAGATATCTGTAGTCACTTTTAGGCATTTGAAGAATGCCATAAATATAATCTATATAAACACAAATATATCCACTCAAGTTTGAACAGAAAATAAAAGCTAATAAAATCAAAATATTGGCTAGATCTTTATTAGATCCAACAGATCCAGACCTGTTCACTAAAGCTTTTAGTGTACTCAGTGTAGAAATCTTTCACTATTAATAATAAAACTCTCTTCTAGTTAGTTTGAAACTTCATTTTTAGATCAATTCAGATTAAATTATGATGCTGTCATGAGACATATACCATGGTATTCAGAGCAGAATTGTAAAAGAATTAATGTCCATTTCATCTTTTTTAGTGAAGGGTTCACACTCACAATGGATCTCTCGCATGGAATATTAAAATGATAGAAATATATCTAATACTTGCAGAAGTTGTGCAAACTATTTTCAAAATTAGAGTCTTTGTTCATGAATTACACACTGTGTAATCTACGCTCTCTGATCCCATATATAAAGATTTTCTGTATGGAGGAGGAAAGAAGGAATGAAAGAATAACAACTCTCAAAGAAAAGCATTCATATAGTTCAGAGGTACAGCAGCTGTTGGCACAACAAAGAAGTATATTAAATTTTTGGAAGTGTGGTGTGGTCATGGTGTGGAAGCCAAAAATAGTATACAACAAAAATTAAATTTCAATAAAATTGATTATGATCAAATTAAAATAAGAAATGTTCATTTACTTTTATTGTCTCATTCAATCACTACATGTTTCAATAATATGGACCACCTTCAGATGGTCTGTAAAGAAATAAATAAAATACATTAATATTTTCAAACCATCTGATGATGGTCAATGTGACTGAAACATGCAGTGGTTGAATGAGGCAACAAAACTGATTAAACCATTGATATTTTTACTTGTCCTTAATTAATTTTATTAAAATTAAATTTACTTTGTTTAAGTATCAGTGGTTTCCATACCTTGATTCTATAACGCAATAGGATATATGGCGGGTGGGGGGGGGGCAGAAATAAATAAAAAATCTTAGTTATTCCCTAATACTCCTAAAGAGAGCACAGAAAGTGTCCTTAAATCATGAAAATTTAATTAGTATGGAAAAGAATAATAATTTGTTAAGTATCCACTATAATACTGGCATAGAAGCTATCAGAAGTTGAAGGGCTTTAAATAAAAATATGCATGCTGACTTTAAACAAAGTCAGAATGTTAACTCTTTCATGATGTGAGATCACAAATGTCAGTGTCCTTTCATGGAATTGGTTTCAAGTTCATATTTTCATGTGTTCCTTGTTCTGACTCTCCAAATAATAACAAAAATGCTTCATTTCTATTCAAATGTAAGATCACAATTTCATCGACAAATACGTTTTCAAAATGTATGTTTCATCTTAATGGAAAGTTGTTATTCAATCTGGAACTTCTAACAATGCACTCACTGGCTATAGACAGATACACTTGCACCTCATGGCTGGAAAATCCTACATTATATGTATGAGGCCCATATTCTGTGTTGTTCATATGTGAATTACATGACCCAAATACAGACACTAATAATTGCAATATATCACATTATCAGCATATTCTTTATAAGATACCATTTAATGATCAGCTTACAAGCTGACTTACAAGTTATGAATTCTGACTCACTGGAAGAGAATACTTTCATTGGTCAGCAAAGGGCAATAACCAAAGAGCATGCCATATGTTAAAATTTGAGCAGCATGCACATATATATATATATAAATATACATATATCACATTTTTTCAGTCACCCCAAATCAGCACACACAGTTAAAAATTTTCACTCTTTGTAAGTAACCATTCAGACTCATAAACCATTGTTCTGTTAGAGGTCAGAATGCAGAATGAAGATATTATAATATATTGGAAAAAAGGAATTTTTACCAGTTTGCCAAAGGAAATTCACTGTACGATAAAAGAGCTTAATTACTAGGCTGCAAACATATGCAAAATAACAGGCTCTTTGGAAAGCATATACATTGGGTCAAGAAACTATTTCATAATTAAACATTTATATTGCCCCTGTTTAGAAATTTCTGGGCTTTCAGAATTGTTAAGTACTATCTGGATTCCTTTTTTGAGTGATCGCTCTCTACAGAAATATACTTAATTGCCATATTAGCATACCATTTTACCTGTTTGTTCATAAACAATAAAGAAAAGGAAACAACTACCTAGACATCACACATACAGTACAGTTTAACACTATTTAACATTATAGTCTTTCAGAGATGACATTGCTAGATCAACAAACCCATTTCATAAGGGACATAAAATCTTTAATACGAGGTAACAACAGTTTGGTATGCAACTTGCTAAAGTTACTGATTTCAGACTTTCACAGTGGTTAGTTATTGATGGTGAATCTGTTCTTGGGTTGTTAAACTGTGTGGAAGCAGGCAATGTTACCAACATTTCAGAGGGTCAAAGTGTGTGTAGGGTGGTGGCTGTGTATATATAGCATACTCTTTGCCAATGGGAATTCTGATACACTCCTTGGCTTACAAAAGGGTGGCCTGCACAGCTTGTTGCTTTAATTGTTGCAGGAAGTGGATCACACATAGTTATTAAACACATACTGAAATCTTTTGGATTATCCTAACTTATGTCTATTATAATTTTCCTTTAAAGACTGTCAACCCAACATATGAAGACTTGTATTTAGGGAATTGCTAAAGTTGAGTAGTAAAAATTCCACAGTACAGTATTAAAGACCTCTACAGATTAATGCAATGACAAGAATTTTAGAGGTAACAGTTCTTTTCATATGCAAAGATTGTAACCTAAAAATTTCATTTGGTAGCAAGTGAAGAGAAGAAAGGGGCCTCTGATAGCCTAATCAAAGTAACACAAATACTCTTTTATACTGATTTTCCAAGTTATATAATATTTTAACAAACCTGTTTACACAACACCGCATGTCCTATTTGTATATGAATTCAAAACTCAATATCAAAAGATGTACTATAAATTCAGTGTCTATTGGCAAACAGATAAAAATATGAACAAAGTTTGTCCCCAAAACAATCTCCAATCAGCTGTCTTCCTTCAGGCTCCTGTTTCCACAAGTTTAGTTTAAAATACTTTAAAGATCACCTGGTATTATTAAACAAATGCTTACACATCCTCATATTTTTATATTGAATGCCTTCAAATTACTTATTTAAATACTGCAATGTACATCATAATGACTGAATGTCAATTCCAATCACAACACCCACTGCATCATAACTGTACAAACTCAAAAGAATTTATCATCTTTCGTAGCAATATCATCACAATACAGTACTTATGTATGAGAAAAGAGTTTTCAAAGTTAAATACATACATCGCTAAAAATGTTAAATTTAAAACATTAAATAGGACACATATTCAAATACACATTTTTTCCCTTGGCACATGATAAGAGCAGGTTAATTGGAACCAAAAAATGCTTACTTTCGTGGTCTGTTTTGTGTTGAATGTTGCTGTCTAGAAACGTGAGACACTCAAATTGTACTGGAACCCTAAGAATGTTTTGTACTTTTGTTCGACAAGGCTGAGAAATAAAACTAATTTCTACAATAATTTTGGTGTCTAGGGGACAATTTTCAACAATGTAAAACAGAGGCAACAATCATGGGGTGCCTTCTTCTTGTAGTTGGTCAATCTGAAAACATCGACATGTAAGACGACTTTATCAGAACATCACGAAAATACTTTCTTTAAAGTTAACAATCGCTTAGAGCCCAAAAGAGTCATACATTTCAACATTCAAATCAGTATCTACACTTTAATGATGTACCACTTACCAAACCAAACACACAAATACTTGAACATTTGGAATGGATAATATTTTCACTTTTCAAAGTTAAACTTCAAATCTATGCTAGCTTTCTAATTGTCTAAACACTTAACAAAGTAGTTTACTCATTATGCTCAGTATAAGGTGACAATCTTTCAACTTCACAAACATTACAAATTTTACCCATGGGTTTCCAGTCACATTAAACTGGATTTAATGAACTTATGGGAAGAACAATGTAAGAGATGTAACCATACCACAGATTATCTCAATTTTTTTTTATAGTTTTCAGACATACATATGAGAATAGATTATGAATACATAAGAAATTATTTCCTTTTACTTATATCTATTTGACATACAATAATATATATGCTATTGCACCTTAAAAACCTTGGTATGTAAGGGAATGCAGTGAACAATCCACTGTGTATTAACCCTTTAACATGACTGTGGTTATTTTAGTTTTCTTCTCAAACACATTACCATAAATGCCAAGAAATTTCAGGTGCAAATACACTGCATATAATAGTATTTAAATATTTAAACAACATTTAAAATAATAGAACTTTGTACTTTGTGTGTAATGTTATCTGAGGTGTCTGAAACCTGAATAGATGTGCTGAACATTAACCTGCAATCTGAAAACATTTCCATGACTTCACAGTCATGGACACAAAGACAAAGCTTAGCTCATTAACATGTTCATGGCTATTGACTTTAAGGCTGCATCAAAATAATTTAACACTGTTACTAGTCAAGTGATAATAGAAATACCGATTTACATAAGTCCACCTATACCTTCATATTTCCAATATTTGGAAGTTCACACATAATACCAGCAATGTGCTATATGGGTCAGCCAAGTTAGTGGCAGAACTTCTATTATTCTCACCTAGAAGGATGTGTAACAGTTGATGCATACTGTTAGTACAATGAATATTTGAAAATGAACAATGAGGGATACTTAATATGCCACACAATGTATACAAGAACTTTAAACATAAAGATCATACAAAATTTTAAAATCTGCATGAATCTTACAATTTCACAGCAGTAAACTCTACCAATGAATGAAGTAAAAAACTGTATACATTCCAAATGAAACTACTACACCTTTCTTTCTTCCAACAGCTTTGCAACCAACAAGTCTGATCTGTCAATACAGTTTTCTTATCATAATTTATCTTCAGACAAATATGAAACAACAAAAACAAACCAATATATGTTTAAGCTTTTTAGAGCATGATTATTTTCTAATGGCATATGCACAGAAGACAATTTTCATCTATGGGTGGAATGGGCGAGTCCATGTTCTTTAGCAGTGGGCACAAAGGACAGGTAATTCAGTTTTCTGTTGGCAGCCAAGGTATGCATTCTTTGCAGTGGACTATCCAGAGAAATATGTAGATCTCAACTGTGAGAATTCCTCTTTCAATTATGCAGAAGAGAGTGGCTGAAGCAACATGCGTTAGCAATAAAAGGTTATGTAGAATAGTGAAACAAGGTGAAGGTGAGGAAAAACAGTGCATCAGAATAATCTTCAACTCCATGCAAAGTGAGAAGAAGAAAATGTACAAATGTGTGTCAGATGGTTTCAATAAACCTGTTTTGAGGATAAGAGAGAAGAGTTTGTAAATTCTACCTCATTGATAAACAGATATTGACACTGAAAGCTATCCATGTCAGCATCTTTGAAGGTGATATGCCCTCATTGAGGAAGACATTAAGAAGACTAAGATTCAGTTATGTTTCATATTAAGACAACTGTTGCTGATATGCACTTCACTGTGATCATAGTGCTCGGAGCAGGTGCAGATGATGATGTTGATTTACCAAGTATATCAAAATACTTTTGACTTCCAGTCACATGTTATTTCTACAATATTTCTGCTTCAATTTTGTGAGTTTTCATATGCTGCTTCTTAGGTGTAAGAAGACTTCCAATAACCAAAAACGAACCATGATGCAACACAACATAGGGTCTCTCAGAATGAAGTACTACATGACATCCAAACACACAGGGAAGACAGTGGACTGTGTGTACAAATGAGACCTATATGCACAGTTTGTGCATGACATATCATGAGTGGGATAACAGGTCAGGGGAAGGAATAAGGGTCCTGCTCCAAAAGGATGTCTCATTACTGATCATGCTAATAGTATTACATACACTTGATGTTAACTAATTATATAGAGAACTACGTTTTTAAATCAAAATTTCCTGACTGTAACAAATCACTAGAAGCCAGGACAGCTCACTCGGTATTGTGACAGGCTACAGGATGGTTGGCCTGGGTTTGATTTCCAGTAGAGGCAAGAGTTTTTCTCTACCCCTAAACATGCAGACAGGCCCTGGGGTCCACTCAGCCCCTTACCCATATGGGTAACAGTGGCTCTTTTCTGAGGTAAAGTGGCCAGGGTGTGAAGCTAACCACTCACTTCCATATAGTCATGAAGTCAAGAGTGGTGGAGCTATACCTCCATTCCCCAATACATCTTCAAGGTGTGGTGCTTAATTAACTTTACCTTTACCTTTTAAAAAATAACTTCCTTTTCAGGTGGAGTGCATGGTTTCATCCTCAACCCTCTGTTGATATTTAAAATATTTATATTTTAAAGTGGAGATTACCATGAAGATACAAACCATACCAATTACAGAAGTGCTCAAAATAGAAGTTTGCACCTAATATGAAACAAGGTTCAGTTATTGTGGGTGACAATGTGTCATACTACAATGTCCAAATCAACTATTATCTTACTACCACCACCAAAAAATCTGAAATATTATCCTAAATGGATAATTATGGTATATGATCCAGCTCATATATGACAAACATAAAAATGTATGACCTAATAATTATTTACAAACCAAAGTGTGAGACTTCCACTATTGAAAGTCTGCTTGCCGAGAATGGCCAAGCATGGCAACTGGTCATTGTGTTTAAGTTGTTGTAAGAATACACGACTTCTTTATTAAAACCATCACAACACAACTATAACAAGGTCAGTGCCTAATATGGCTCTGCTACATGAGCACAAATTAGAGCCAAATTAGGCACTGACCTTGATATAGTTGTGCTGTGACGGTTTTAATAAACAACTTGTATATTATAACACAACAGGATGCATAAAATGGGGGGGGGGAACTTGTAAGAATGGTTTTCAGTTATATGGCAGCAATAATGTTCAGATGAATTTACTATTTTTGCTGTCAATTCAAGTCCTACTGTGCTGCTAGGTATCCCATCTTATATTTTCACTGTAGGTGAGAGCGATGGAGACACTTTCTGTGTTCATGTGGTGTGTAACAAGCTTACACACTCTATTCTCCTGTTTTCCCTTCACTTTCACTCTTATCTGAAGGTTTTTCTATCAGCCCTATACATAACTGTCCCACATATGACATTAAAAAGTATGCATATCCATGCATACAATACAATACAATGCAGGTATTACATGCCCTGAGGTTGTACATTACATCTTTCTTTAAAGAAACAGGATAATAAACTTAAGAACACTTGATGCAGCCTCAGTCTAAACCCTGTCATATCCATGCAGTGCTTCTCTTCTACACCAACTGCACAGAAAATTAATACTTAATCCTGATGTATTAATAAGTGATCATTTCATTAACGTTTATTATCTGAGAACAGGGGATTATAAATTTCCTGATACTATGGAGTTGGCAGCCATGTTTTAATTTACTGGTAACAGTCTATCATTCAATAATAAGGGATTTTAAACCTCCCAGTACCACAGGGCTGGCATTCATATTCTAACTTGGGATTAATGGTATTAGTACCAAAAAATCTAACGTTTGGCCAGTTTGACTGTGCCCATGCACAGCTGCAATAACACAACATATAGTTGGAAAATTTTAAATGAAGCAACTAAGGTCTGAATTGTACTTGCTTACATGTTTTACTTCTCGCAGTCAACTTAAATGGTAATATAGTAATGTATTTATAAGTTTTATATTCTACCTTACCACTTGTTCATATCTGTTTCCTCCATCACTGCTGAATATTTTCTGATTGTTGCAGTTTTCATTGACATGGTATATTTTGGACTTACATTGTTGTTATGCAGTTCATGCTGGTCTATGTAATTACCTACTATGACTTTGCATGGCAGACTTTTTATCTTTGTGTTCAATCCAGTGACCTCAATTCTGCAGAAATAGTTACAACAATAACTGTATTATTCATTATTATTAATAATCAATTGAACTGAATTAACAGTTAATAATTATTATTTCATGTCATAGTTCCACCAATTAGCAATGAAAACTGTATTAAATAAAGTATCACTTTTCCATTTATGTAACCACTGCTTTGTATGCAAGGACAAACTAAGTAGTTATAAGTTTAATGCTCATTACTACTACTAGTACTGCTACCAATACTACTACTACTACTACTGCTACTACTCACGGGTGCCAACATGATGTTTTTGCAGGGGGGAAGCCAGAAAATTTGCTTAACACCATTTTTGCTGATCACCCTGGAGTATTCAGGTCAGATGAATCATTTTTAAATACTTAATTTTTTAATATTAATATCTGTTATAGTTGTATTTCTTTCTTTTCTTCAGTTTTGATTTTCTTCCAAAATTCCAGGTGGGGGAGTGCCTAGTAGTTTTTAATCCCCCTTTGATGGCATTCATGCTGCTGCTACTACTACTACTACTACTACTACTAGTATAGTCAAAGTGTCCATTAGCTTCAAATCTGTTGTACTATAAAGCAATGGCTTGGGCCACGCCATAGCTCAAGTGGTTAGTCGCTGGCTTTTCACTGCGACGGCCCGGGTTCAAACCCGAGTCTGGTCAAGTGGGATTTGTGGTGGACAAAGTGGCGCTGGGGCGGGTTTTCTCCAAGTATTTCGGTTTCCCCTGCCAATCTTCATTCCACCAAATTCTCCATCATCATAATCACCCGGGACAGCCTACAATAGGCCAATCAGTGGACCCAGTTGGACTCCACCCCCCCCTAAGCGAAATTATGCAATGGCTTCCTGTGAAAGGAGTAATGAAAAAGAAGTTTAATACCTTCCACTGTAAATAATATAATTCTCACATTACCTATAGATAGAATACTTTGTCTTCCAAAAGCTGAAACTGCAAATGAATGAAGGCATGTATGGAGGTACATAACTACTCATTTATAAGCTAACATCACCCTAATGCTGAGAAAAATTAATATTTTATTATAAAATGAGAAAATTCACCATTGTGAGTTGCCACAGTACCAAATTTCTTAGTGTTAAGACATTTGAACATTTTGGGGTTATATAAAAAAGCACAACAGGTCACATATGAGTGAAGAAATTTGTTTCAATTTATTGCCCCTAACGAGTGAGTGCTGATAACATCTGGATGGATATGTGTGAAGTGTGTGGTCATTATGAAGCATTATGGACTGTAACTGTTGTGACAGTGATAAGACTCTGGTAGTTCCAAATTAATTACATCCTGGACAATGTAGCCATGTACAATTGTGTCAAAACTCTCATTTAAAAAACCACACAAAATCAGTTACTGACTGCAAAGACAGGCATAAATTGGATTTTAAACCCAAGCCATCCCATCGACAGTAATATCATCAAATTCAGTTATAAGTAGATCCTAAACGGTTCTGACGATAGTGTATAACACACAAAATTACTGGGTTATTGGACTTTTCCATTGTCCAGTATTCTATAAAACAGAAAACACCAGATTTTGGAAACTGGGTCTGTTTACATCCTCAGGTGAGAGGAGGGAAGAAACCTACTTAGTTGGGCCAATTAGAAAGAGCTAATCTCAATCACTGGGGCCCAACTGAATAGGTGTCTTCTCCCCTCACCTGAGGATGGAAACATATCCAGTTTCCAAAATGTCATGTTTTCAATTTTTTAGAATACCGGATGATATACAAAGCCCCAAAACCTAGTAATTCTGTGAACTTCAGCTACAGTTTTCCCAGTAGAAACATTACTGCCTTAAGACAAAGTGTCAATGAAACTCTTACTATTACTGACTTCACTGAAGTCAAGAATCTCATAGGAAACCTTGATTACTGTGTCAAATGTTGAAAGGATGGCTTCCAGAATCAATTCAGCAAGACACACTTACTACCGAAAAATACTTATAAACTGCAACCAACATTTATTTAACATGGGCTTTCATCTTGCAACCTTAAAAAAAGAAGCGTGCTCTTAAACTTTGATGCTAATCAAGATTTATGTATCCATGACAGTTTTGCACTGGAGGGCCACATTCTTAAATACAGATAAATCAAATTAAGATTTCTTTATTTTAAATGTAGTGATGACTAAATCTCTCACCTAAACTACTTAATTATTCTGAAAGCCATCCACTCAATGAAAGGCAATAGGCCAAGCACACATCATGCATTTCATGACCTTTCTTGTTTCTTAATATTTTTAGAAGAATCTCGTTACATGGAGTTAATATTTATTTGCACATCTGAAAACAAAGGAAATCAATGAAAACTTCTAAAGTGCCTGCAATATACAGAGCAGTGGTTACAGAGATATAATTGCATTACAATTTTCTAATACTTAAGGAAGTCAACAGCCATGTGACTGAGCAACTTGAACAAGGTTGCCATGTAGTTCACTGGTTCTGTGGAGGTTGCTGTCCCAGGACATTTTGAATGGCTGAATTTTTGAGCAGCCTCTTCAGCATTCCACTAGAGCCTCGATGCTGAAGACTTTTGTGTGTGGTCAAACTATTCTTGGTCCGATAGCGGCGACTGCAGAACTCACACACATATAATGTGTCCGAGCGTTCATGTTTATCCTGGAAGTGACGTTTGAGGGAGTAATAACATGAGAAGGTGCGACGACAGTATGGACATTCCTGAGGTTCATTTATACCACCACTGGTTGGAGGGGGGATTCGGTAATGCACGCCAGCACCTGCAAGTAGGAAGTAAAAGTACTAATTTAAGTTCAATATGACCTCATGCAACTTAAACACTACACTTGTATATTTACATCTTGAAATAGAATACAATATTAAAGCATGTTTATCAGAAAGGTATCATTTAATTGGTTTATTTCCAAGTGTTCAAGAAGTCAACAGGATACAGTAACTGTATATCTGTATTTCACTTAACAGAATACTGGCAGGAACAATTACCCAAGCCCAACTCTTGCAGAGTCTGCCCATTTAAAATGTCGCTCCCAGCACCAGGGGGATATGTATCATAAAAGCAACAAATATTAAAAACTGAAGAGTTGCAGAAATTGTGTTAATTAAAATTTGTGTTAGTATTAGTAAGGAGCACCTAAGTATGATGTAAAATACAAATTGTTTAAATTAAAATTTCTAAACTGCTACAATCTCAAAACAAATGAAGAGCAGTCGGTCAGCAACACTTTTATAAATGATAAAACACACATGAAAGGAGCATATATTAAAACTATTCATTTACCAAGCACACCATATGCTACAGACAGTAAAAAGAGCAAACTCTCTCTTTACTGCCTGCAGCTGAAGAAGTCTTCTGTGTTGACAAAAAATGCAGTTTACTCCTCTGTGTGTCTTATCTTAAAGTCTCAAAAGTGACACACCAGTCTTACATTAGTCTGAGATTATTGTATTACCTTGCCTGTTTATGATTCTTGTTGTTTCTATTCAGACAGATTCAAATGTTAGCTACGTAGAAAGCACACACCAAGTTAACATTTGCCAGTACAATTATTAGAACGTGCCTCTAGTGGAATTTTAAATGTTTCATCTTATAGTTCTCTTATGCTGATTAATATTCAGCACAATTATACATGGCAACATCTGAACATAACCCAATCTGTTGTCACAATAGCTATATCTAAGGTCAGAGTTATAAATGCAACAGAATATGCATTCTCTTTAGGTAATAAAAAGGTAAATATTTCATATTAACTGACTAGAAATCTGGGGACAAATTTTGAACATAATGTCTAACCTTCTTGTTAACAAGCTGGTTTTCATACCCAAAATTATTAATCCAATACAGAGAAAAATTTCCTGCGCAATTTTCTATTCGATGTAATGCAAAGTTTCACCAAACTAACAATGTATCAAACAACAGGCATGTTGACTAAGTTCTATATTCTTCCTTCATGTGCAAATTTGTATGAATAGTAGAAGATGGGGCATTTTTCAATTCTGCAAAAACTTGCATTCAAGTAAACATTAAAATAACTACAATGCATGCAAAAATTAATTTAGGCAAAGTAAGATGAACACAACACAGAACTACATACAAAATAATAAAGCAATTGCACATACAAACAAACAGAAAGAGCGGCAGTAAATATACATAGGGATATCTACAGGTAGTGGCCCTTAAGAAGTCCTTTGGGTCTTGCATACTATTAAAATGAGAACTGAATGATATGCTCATTGTAGAGTAAGATGGATGCCAGTCTGTGCCTCACAGAATGAATAAATGCATATATTTATTTGTATCTTGCCAGCTATACACATTATCTTGTTTTTGGTTTTGGAGTTATTCTGATCTTTCGACTTGTAGAACATCTGGAAAGACGCTCTAAGTCTAGTAACATGTACACCACGATGATGATGTTATTTACAGACATTGCTTAATAAATATTAATTATCCCATCAGCTTCTTTAATCACTGCAACATTAACATTTCCTGTTTCATGTGCAGAATAATAAGGGAATATATATAAGAAAATATAAAGAAATTAAAAGTAGTTAAAATTGTGATCCATTCAAGAAGACTGACTGCATTATGTACATAATATGGGTAATTTTTTGGATATAATTTATAGTCTATTATCAACTTCATACACCTAGGCATATTTATGACCCAGAAACTTCAAACAAGCCCATACACTGTCCAAATTTGAAGAGTGATAACTAGTCGATAATACATATGAATATAATATTTCAGTCGATTAAGGAAGCTTTAATATTATCTCACGCTTCTAATACTTGATTAAAACACAACAGAATAAAGAACCATTGTTCGGTCTTTCTCAAGCCATCAATCCCAATGGACTTCTTATTTGCCTCCAGTGCAACTACAGCTGAAGAGATTATAACGTGACAAATTTAAGTACCTTGGAAGCAAGTTTATTTTAAGAATTTTTTTTTAAAAGAATTTAATATCAACTTCTCCGGGCCGTGTTTTGTGGTAGGTGTAGATGTGCGTCATGAGACTGTTGCGCGAGCAATAGACGCGTTCGCAGATGACACAGCGGTATTCTTCCTGGCGCTCTGCATGCTTGTCTGCAATGTGCCGCTTGAGGCTTGCTTTCGAGCACAGCACTTTGCCACACAGCTGGCAAGTAAACACTTTCTTCGGTGAGCCTGCAAAAACATAACATGTAAAAGAAACAATGGACTAAACCAATGCGTAACTAAGGAAGTAAAAGAAAAATAAATAACAAAATTCTTAAAACAAAAAAATTGGAAAGAAAGCATCCCACTGTAATGGTGGTAGCTATCCATTAATGCATCAATCTAAGGATATCATCAGAAGTCCTGTTCTATTATAGATGATGAGCAATCTTGTATATCCTTGGCAAGACATGCGCCTACAGTGTTTCTAACTACATGACAGCAAAGTCTAAGCAAAAAATAAACAGGGGGAGAGAGAAAGAGAGAGACAGTACATTCACTGGAAGTTTTAAACAAAATTAAATATCACATAAAGGAACTGACAGTGCTAAATATACATTAAAAGTAATAAAGAGAAACAAATAAAGATATATGGTACGTTAAGCATAAGTTCTCTAAGCAAGTTGACAAATAATAAACAGTGACTGCTATTAAAAAATAAATCAATCTGGAACATGATTACACACAACTGTTACAAATATCAGATATCTAACTGGGACTTGAGGAATGCCTTGAAACGTTTACAATTCTTAAGACATAAAAGTGTACTTTTAATTGAAATGTCTGAACAAGCAATGCAGTGAAAAGGAACAAAAAAAAAATTTAAATATGAAATATATTTTTAAAGAAATGAAATGAAAGAAAATATAACAGTTTAAAGCATGTTCAATGGCAATGAAAGACGCCGAAATTTCATGTCATACGAACTAAACAGGTCTTAGTAGTTTGTCAGTTACGCAAGCTACACTACTGCCAGCTGTGCACTATGCTATAAACTGAAGCGTGACACTTAGCAACAATCAGGTTTAAAAGTGGTTCTATAAGGAAATGGGGCTGAAAAGTAAGTAAGTAAGTAAGTAAGTAAGTAAGTAAGTAAGGTAAAGCTATCCCTGCAACAGGCCGTGGAGGTCCATAGGGTTGTGAGATGTTGAGGTTCCCACATTTTCTGGACAGTCAGCTCACAGATGGCGGCAAGGTTGTCAGCTCTACGCGCCGGCCGCCCTTTACCCCCAAGAATATTCCAAGAATATTCCTGGTACTCATTTCTCTTAGAGGCTGAGTCGACCCCAGGGCCATAGTGCGGTTCGAAGGATTAGGTCAATTGAAATAAAACCCAATGACCTCATCAGAACTTGAACCCGTGACCTTCCAGCTTGTAGCATAGTGCCTCAACCAATTACGCTACAAGGAAATGGGACTAGTCACTATTAATCAAGATTGGTCCCGTTGCACAGCTAATTCTGGTTGTGATAGACAACTACTGTTTTAAAACCTGATTAGTGTTGGAGCAACAGCAACAAAACTAATGGGTCCCATTTAATTTACTGACCGCTTGATACCAGTACATATATTTCTCAAATTCGGGCAGCTAAATTATGTTTTAAAAGATAATTTTATTGTAAAATTTATCATCATTTTCATCAAGAGGACCAGCTGGTGTTTGACGGCTACTGAAACAGCAACTTCCTTTCTTTTCAGAAATATTCCTACTTCTCACTTTTCATTTTAGATGGGATAGATGTGGGAAGAAATCTTATCACACTCAGACTCACAGTGCATTCTTGAACATTCTGTATGAAGCGTTGAATATGTTTTACATCGAAGTATTTATAACTTTAAAGAATTATTTCAATTTAACTTTCAAATGTGGAACAATTTTATTATCATTGGCATACAATAAACAATCCTCTAACACACTCAATATCTTGGAAGCAAGTAGAGAAAAACAAAACCAGGTAACCAAAATCTGAGATCCTATACTACAGCATACTATATGCACTGGCATAAGGGCCTCTGTACAGAAATAAAATAGTTAGCCACCTTCAGGTCAAATATAGGTTTGTCAAATATTATTTAAATCTTGTGCTTTCTTTTTAATCATGTAAGATTTGTAGCACTAAGAAGCTATCTCACAGGCTTTGTCAAATATTATTTAAATCTTGTGCTTTCTTTTTAATCATGTAAGATTTGTAGCACTAAGAAGCTATCTCACAGGCTTTGTCAAATATTATTTAAATCTTGTGCTTTCTTTTTAATCATGTAAGATTTGTAGCACTAAGAAGCTATCTCACAGGCTTTGTCAAATATTATTTAAATCTTGTGCTTTCTTTTTAATCATGTAAGATTTGTAGCACTAAGAAGCTATCTCACAGGCTATGACTACATAATTTAAACATGACTGCTATAAGACACATACAATGACTGTCAAGTTAACTCAACCTGAAAGATATAAAATGGTTAGAAAAACCATTCCTGTAACTTGCAACAGTCTACAACAACAGAAAATTCATGTAGTGTTGGTGCCATTGAAGGATCTGCTTTGCAAGTGTAGAAACTGGGGAAATGTGGGGGATGATACATGGAAGTAACAGCCTTGGTGCTGCCTCAAGAATGAATGGATGTGGTATAATATACCATCTGCAGACATTTATTGCAGGAGTCAGCGTCAGAAGGCACTGTCAATATTTTCATATAGTATGTAATTATCAAAACCATGTCTTATACAATAAAGTAGTGTAGTGTAGTTACTGGGTTGCAGCGAAAAATATACAACACATTGTAGAAAATATAGTTTTTTTGATAAATGTGTGCACTAGAAATGGGAAACAGTTTGCTGTAAAATCATGCATTGCTTTTTGCAAACTCTGAATGTCTTTTCCCAAAATGAACAAAACAATTCATTTGGCAGAACAAAAGATAACAGGCTACAGAAAAGTGTGCTAAATAAGTTTTCTATGAAGCAAGCAACAAAGGGACTATTTCCACATCCTAGGTTTTTACCTGTATGGATATATGGAAAATAAAGGGAATGAATGAATGAATAAAAAGATCTGTGGATTAAACAGGCGTGGGTATGGCAGCAAAGAAAATAAGAAAAGAAAATAAAGTAACGAATAAAGAATGCCCAGATAACCTGCTGTCTTTGCATGGAAAGATAGAGAGCAACTTGACCTCAATATAGCTGTCTGTCGGTAATTCTAAAATATGTGATAAGGAACACAATCAACAATATTTACATCTATAAAAAAGTACTGGACAGTGTCTAAACAACATCCGATCACTAAATCAAAAATAAATGTCCCTTGGTGTTACAAATCTTTTGATAGACTTATAACAAAAATGGGATTCTAACAGAAGAAATGTCAGTCAAAATGAAAAGTTGTGACTGAAAGAACTGATATAGTTAGTCAGACTAGGGGGTGTGTTAGTCATGCATATGAAGGGTACTACTTTCTGGGATTTGACACTGTATAGTTTGGCAAAAGTTTAGTGATGTTTCAAATTCTGCTTGCCATCTGTTTCTTACTTGGCTTATTCTTCGACCCTGAAGACAGAGGCAGCACATTCCTCTGAAACGTTCGTAAACTTCTACCAGACTACATGGTGTCATATCCCAAAAGACAATATTCTTCTGGTGAAAATACATTTTCATCCATAATTGTCATGAAATTATGTCTGTTGACAAAAGCTGCGCTTATGGAATCCTGACTGTTATGAAATGATGGCAAAGCAATAATGAATTTGGAGCGTATGAAATTCAAACTCACAAAGAAGGCTTTTAATTCTGCATTCTGGAATTGTAAATTAGTTCATCCCCGAGGCACAGCTTCCTTACAAAGGTGACCCTACACACAGAGATTACAATGAAAAGACAAACTACAACTACAAGGGAGGTTAAGGTAAAGCTATTCCTGTAACAGGCCATGAAGGCCCATAGGGTCGTGAGACATTGAGACTCCCAAATCTTCTAGACAATTGGCTCACAGATGGTGGTGAGGTTGTCAGCCTTATGTGCTGGCCACCCTTTACTCCCCTGGAAGATTCTTGGTACTCAATTCTGTTATAGGCTGAGTCGACCCCAAGGCCATAGTGCAGCTGGAAGGGTTAGGTCAATTGAAAAATTCAATGACCTCATTTGGATATGAACCCACGATCTTCTGGCTTGTAGCATGATGCCTCAACAAACTATGCTACCATGTGCCCCAAACTACATGACTTCATTTTTTGGGGAGGACAGTAAATGTTTTTGCTGTTCCTAGCAGCATGCACTTCACTCCTCACCTGCACAGGCATGTTATCACTGCCCACTGTGTCTGGGCCACATTCCTTATACAGTTGCAAAGCTGAGTCCTACACAGCATGGGGAACATTTCTAATGTGGTAAATTGCTTAATACTTCTGTTCTCAATATAAGTAGTGACACACCATTATCAAAATGTGTCAGAACTTAAATTATGGTACCCTTGCAATTTACACATCTTGAAAGCCAGACACTGAAATTCACTATTCTTACACATACTAAATGCAATTTCTTAGTTATATCATACTTGATGCTTTCACAGAATTGAGCAATATACATTCAAGGTAAAATAACCTCCAATACAACTACAGCTTGTTAATTATACTGGAAACAAGATATTTTGCTGGTTTGCTGGTATTAATATTAGTTAATATTCCAATGGCAACATACAAATTCCCAAAATGTAACATTCACAGTAGGCCTGCATTGTGTGAAATATTATAGAAAAGGAAANTAAAAAAAAAAAAAAAAAAAAAAAAATACAGATATAATGACAATCTAATGAAGGTTAGCTCATACATAATAATTTCACAGATGCTTGGAATAAGGCAGTTCATCAACAATCATCACTATAAAAGATATATAACAGCATAAGAAATTATACTATACACTACTTAAATGCATGCAGGTGAAAACGGTACAGAAACATGAATTCACATATCTAAAGGAACACAAAAGGAAATAAACTCTCAAAAGTGAGTGTTTGACACATCAGTGCTTAATTTACACATTCCATAATAGCATATAAAACAGAAAGACATTTTCATAAATGTATTACACTTTAAACAGCACCCCATCTTCTATTATTCTACATATATTGCATGTGCACTATAATAGAACAGATCACAATGGAAAGAAAAAATATATTAACAATGTAATATGATTATTAATACTATTGGGGAAGAAACTGTACTTTTCACTGAATCAATTACAGACAGACTTTTGCATGCAAAATGTACAACATTACATGTTTTTAGGTTAAGGCATGTTTTCCTACTTCACTACATCTAAATCTGTCATTACTTTCCTTGTAATTGTGCATGTCTAATCATCATACACCAAACTAGTTAAAATTTAAACTGATGTAATCAAGATCCGATTTCATCATTAGACTTGCTCATCAGACTAAACCTTGAGATATGTCTTGTATTCAAGTACGCAGATTGTAAAACTGGTGTTCTCACTGAAATTCAGTCCACAATTAAAAACAAAAGCACTTTCTGGTCCAATAAATAATACTATGTGTGAAAACCAGCTATGTCAAATAGTATAAGGCAACTGCCTATGGTTAATGAAACTACATGCAATGATTATAAAGTGTTTCCATGGTTTTTATAATATAAAAATCAGATTTCTGATTAATATTATGTATGACAAGAATGAATGAATGCATATAGGATACTAGTGGGAAAGTCATAAGGAAAGAGACCATTGAGAAGACCAAGGCATAGATGGGTGAACAATATTAAAATGTATCTTAGAGAGATAGGATGGAATGGTATGGATTAGATTGATCTGGCTCAGGATAGGGACCAGTGGAGGGCTCTTGTGAACACGGTAATGAACTTTCGGGTTCCATAAAATGTTGGGAAATTCTTGAGTAACTGCAGATTTGGCTTCTACTCAAGAAGGGCTCAGCTCCACGTAAGTAAGTAAGTAAGTAATGACAAGAAGAATATGAATGGATTTAATACAGTACCAACTCCCTACAGTTAATTTCCACAGAGACATACATTATAAATCTCAGTTGAAAGATTACAATCACAGGCCCTCTATCACTGCAGTATACTGACAGTATCTGCAGCCATGCACTGAGCTGCACCATGTGGAAACTGTCAAAAAATGTTCTCATTCAGCAATGGAAGTATCACAAGTGTTTCTTCCATTAAAAATTATGTTTTGTGGTGATAAATCTCAAACATATAAAAAATCAAATAAAAAACTTCACATGCTTATTTTATTATCAGTCAAATGAAGTCTGGTTCAATTAGTGTCAGACTGAATAAAGTGAAAAACAATTGTCTTGAAGAACTGGAATCTGCGATTTGTGTTGAACAGTTACACCCTCTAACTGTAAAACAATAACTTTTTCTTCTGTACCCACTCATTACAACCATCTACAACAGACGGGAGCTACATGTCAAATTCCAGCATGAACAATCAAATTCCATGGTTCTGATGCATACATAATAATGGTCAATTGCATTCTGAATCAAAACTAATCAAAACTGGAGTTTCCTTTGGTTAAGATTAATGCCATGTTATGTTTCATAACCCATCAGATATGATTTATGTTTAATTTTCCAGTGGAAGATTAGATCCAATATTACTGTTTCTTATATTTGGGTCTGAGCCTTATAACTCCACGGATTTTGCGCATATGGAATTTAGCACTTATATCTGACATAAAGTCACAAACTTGAGAAGTTAAATTAGATGGGATATGCATTCTAACAGCAGTGGTTATGAACAGTATAATGCCTTGAAGTCCACTGAAGATCAATCGATGTTCCTCCAAAGCATCTGCTGACGTTCAATGGATTACATGGTGTTATATCCCAGAAGACAGAAGTCTTCAGTAAAATTGGAACTTCATATGAGTCTACAGCCTGAACTCAAAACATTCAATATATGTGCATATAATCTTTTCCACTTGACTCTTAAGTCATGAATGCAAGACCAGCTTTATGAGTGCAGTGTACATGTGCTGTGTACACCCACTTGTGTGTGTGTGTGACAGAGAGAGAGAGAGAGTTATAGCTTTTAAGTGGTTTCTTGCTCAGTTATTCCAGGGGCCTGTCACTGCTTAACATTCTCTCCAATATTGCTATATAGCACCACCTAGGTCCACTTTTGCTAACCAAATACTATAGGAACTTCCAGATATGCAAACATAAGTAATATCCTCTTCAATGGGGAGACTTCAACAGTTAGGTACAATAAAGGAGCTCTTGTAAACATTATTTCTGGGGGATGGCACTTACTTCTATACGGTGCCATTATCCACAAACAGAATCCACAATTATCAATGAACCATGATGAAAAAAGGCTCTAATCACAAAAGTCTCAGTGTCGTGTGATATGTATGCCAACTTCCTAGATTTCACACATGGACAATATGTGTATCAAAATATACTATTTTTTTTTCCACTTAACCATACCTAAAACACTTTCAACTGGCATGTCTGAAATGAACAACAAAATTATATTTGCATGCATTCTTGCATGAAGTAGATAAGCACATGGGGAAAACCTCTCTGCCTATCTGAACATCTTCAAAGTAAGTAGATAGATTTGAATGAATCTGGTATTTTGGGTCCATACTAAAAACTGTCAAGAAATTTTAATTTTGTAGCAAATTAGTTAATTTTACTTTCTACTTTATATTATTGCCAAACTGAACTCAACCAGACTACTCAAAAATAACTCAATACATATATTAGTAGAACAAAGACAAATTTCTAATTATCCTTTCCTCAGAATGTTGAATATTTAAGGAAATACTCGTAAACAGCATAAAGGCATTTTGATTGTTGAAGTAAAGCCAAAAAAGACATTAAATATGAGGTTCCAGGGCATAATAAACGTAGAAAGAAAATAATGACAGCAATCATAATAAAGATGGTGGTGGTGGTGGTGGTGGTGGTGGTGGCAGTAGCAGAAGTAGTAGTAAATATTAATAAAAATATTTGTTGTTACAGTTAATCATAGTATTACAGGAATTAAATCCCAGTATGTGAATAAACATAACATATGCCTTTATCACTGAACCAAGGTTCAATACAGCTAACACTAAAGCCTACCAATGGGCATGGTCCTCAGCCAGTTGTATCAACCTTCCATCCACAAGGTCATTGCAAAGGGTATGTTCATTCTAAGTTCCATGAATGAGTTTCATAACATGTAACATTTTATGATGAAGAGACAGTAATTCTCTAAACTCCTAATACAGAAAATGGCTACTCCTGTAATGTATTTGTAGCTACTCTCCACATCTAAAGGCTCTCCCTTCAATTTGTAGAGCAGGACACACCATAATCATTTTAATTGTATCCTAATTCCAAAATCCAATTTTCTTTCAATTTTCAATGTATAGTGACTGAAATAAGCCTGAAAGACTGTGATTCAGGTTCAGTATTGATGTAATATCTTCACTGCAGTCCACATCCACCCTTACTAGTTATAGTACCACAAAACAAGAACATATAATATCTTTTATTTTAGCCAGTCTAGAAAAATCTAACTTTTTGTTCTTTTTCACATATCTGTGCCAGTCTTCTCTTTCTATGCATCTATTTTCATACTATCTGAAAAATTCTCTATATACTTCCTACTATTTCCAATTCTGAAGTAAAACAAAAAAATGTGGAGGGAAAAGTGGCAAAATTACCCAATAAACATTCATCTACAATACTGCAAGTGTTTTCTGCTAACTAAAGCTCTGAGTGAATGGAAGCACATACAGAAGAGCACAATCATTCATTACAAATCTAACACTACCCTAATGCTAAGAAAAATAGAACATTTTCCAGAAGGCAATGAAATTACACAATAAAGTAAATCTTGTGAACAGAGTAGGAAAACTTTGCCATATCTCAGCGTCATCTTGGTTGGCCATGCAGACATCTGATTTTGGTCATGCTGTTGGAAATACTGTTCACAATATTCATTAAAATCCCTACCTACTTTCTGCTCAAACATGCAGTTGTCTACATTTATGTATCTTTAAAGATGACGAGATTCAACAACAAAACAAGAAAAAGAATGAAAAGATATATTTATTACTGCGCAGTTTCAATTCAATAGAATAATTACATTTTAAAATGTTGTGACAGAAGAGATTATTAAAGCAGGTCTTCAGGGGTTTGTATTCATTGTCTATTCTTGCAAAACTGTAAATGATCAACTCACATAAGAGTCTATTGCAATATGAATTTCTCCAAGGTAAAAACACGTATCTTCAAGGTTTCTGTGTGTGTGGTGTACATAATGCTATAGCACAATACAGCTTTGGAACTGAGGTTGTTGATGAGAACGTTATAATTTTCCACATGGCAGTCCTACAGGAGAACTGCTGATCACTGCCAAGATTTTCATTTCAGAGCAGAGTCCAATATTTAACAACACAGCTTTTGCTGTAACAAGCCACTTATCTGCAGATACATGATGTACATGACACCACAGGAAGCTTTTATTTTTTGCAGGAAACCTCAAACTTGATGTCCCTCAAACACAAAACAAGAACAAATATAGATTCTAACAAATATTTTAACTAATACTCAGAATGTATAAGACACTTGATGAGGGGAAAACAAACAAAGACAAAATATATATTATCAGGGCAGAAATCATGAATTAAAGTTCTTATGTGTAAACAGAAATGTTGGTAGTTTTCTGGATTTTTATATTGCATGGTAATTACAAATACTGATGCTTCAAGCTTTTCAATAGCCCTACTTTTGTCAATTCATTATCATCACCACCTTCTTCAAGGTAGGCTTTTATTGGCCTGTTCTCTCTCTTCTGCCATTACAATGTGTTAAAAGAAGAAACTTTTATCTCTGCATTTAAAAACACAAGACCAAACTCTGTGACAGAGTGGTAAGCATTCTGGCTTCATATTTTGGAGGTCCTGGATTCAAATCTCACCTCAGAGATCAATTATCCTGAGATCTTTCATTGTATTTTTCAGCCCCACCTGGCAAATATCAGGTTGCTACAATCTGAGGTTCTCACGGAAGTGACTATGAAGAATACCATTTTCTGGGATGTGACACCATGTAGTCTGGTGTTTATCAAGGGGGTATCTAAAAATAAAGATAATAAATTCCTCCAAAGTGTTGGAACACACATACCAGACTACACAGCATCATATCGCAGAAGGCAGCGACCTTCAATGCCCACAAAATGCTTTAAAATAATCCATGACCACGTAATTCCACATTTTTTCCAACTCATTATTCACAAATCATCCTATCATTTGTCACTACATAACCTTACAATTGAACAGTGTTGTTTAATAAATCACGAGAAATTTAAAGTATCTACTAATCCTTCATACAGGTTTATCCATCTCTTACACAAGTGGAAATGGACAGTTTTATCCAGTTTGCCCTATGCTGCTCACAAAATACATTTATTCCTTCCCCTTCCATAATTCTATCATATCTAATATTGTATTGTTTACCAAATTATCCTGAATTAAATACCACATGCTGTTTCTTAGTTATTCAGTAATTTCACTGCTCCTTTCGCTCTCCGATGGTAAATGCTCCTATGATTATTGAGCGAGTTCATGGTTCGGAACACTTTATTACACACGTTACACACGGCATTATGAAGTGGTTGGAGATGCTGTTGCTCTTTGTGTCTCTTTAGGGTGAGCCT
Organism: Cryptotermes secundus; assembly: GCF_002891405.2. Taxonomy (NCBI): domain Eukaryota; kingdom Metazoa; phylum Arthropoda; class Insecta; order Blattodea; family Kalotermitidae; genus Cryptotermes; species Cryptotermes secundus. Next base: position 1,086,900 of record NW_019743156.1, on the reverse strand, counting down.
GGTACTTAACATCTTGCCACAAACATCACAGCGGTGGACAGACTCCGCTGCTGCATCCACACGCGGGAAGCGTGATGAGGGTAGAAAGAGAAGCACCTGACCACTTGGACCTTCTTCCGCACCGAGAACAGAGAGAGACACAAAGAGCACGCATTATAGTCCATCCCTAACATAACTTCTCATGGAGATGTATGTAACTTGCCAGCCACCTATATATTATTTAAAAAAATAAAAAGGACTTTTGATTGTTTAATTGGTTGACAGATGAGTACGCTTAATTACGTTAATGACGTTATCTAACAGAACACTCAAAACGGTACAGAATGGAGAAAATTTTGGNATGAGGGGGGGGGGGGGGGGGGGGGAAGAAAGAAAGAAAGGGGGAAAAAAAGAAGGTACTGAAGAAAATGACATAATTATCTAATCATCAGCCACCGTTTGATTACAGCATTAACAATGTTGTCAGGTTTACAGGTAAACAAAACACTTCAGAAACTGTGTTATTAACTTCAAGTATTTTTTTTGTATAAATAACTGTAAGAACTGAGCTACAGATGAAATATAAACACATATAGACTCCATGAATAATGTGAAAATTAGAAAAAACAGATCTGGAAAAATCTGAGTAACAGGAACAGAGAACTGAAATTTCTCTGTAAGACTCGCATGAAAAGGAATAAAAAATCTAAAGGTGTCTGACCACTTGATATTATTACCTGACAAAAAATCTTCATTGAATATTGTACTCTATTCAAATTCTAATCTTATTATAAAACAACAGTTCAGCTGAGATAATGAAATATGTTTAAATGCAATATGAGAAATTTCTTAAAAAACCATATCATTATGTTTCCTTCATTGATGTAACTACTTTTATCAAATGCACCTGTCAATAAATCAAAAGCAAGGGACATTATGGTAAAGAGTGCCTTGGTATCTGAGAAGACATGCAAATAACTCAAAATCTTTCTCTCAATGGTAAAATGTTACAAGCATCTGAATACAATTTTGTTTGTCCTCAAATTTAATTCATTTTAATGGTCATTTCATGCATATATGAACAAATGTGGCTGAATAAAATAAACATACTATGCAACTCTTCATAAAATTGGCTGGATGTTTGTACAGTTTCATGATTTGGGACAGGGTATAAACTGTGAGTTATATTATTACAATACATCTTCACAGAGAAGTTACATGTGTTGGACCATGTCCTCTTTGTTACTGAACTACACTATTACAGATCCTAATGTTGTAAAGCTTGAATATAATCGTTCAGCATGCATTCCTATGAAAGCACATTCCCCACTCACACAGTCCTTATTCAAAGAATAATTAAAGGTAGCTTGAAAATGACATTAAGTGAGTCAACAAATAAAGTTAGCATAACTACAGACAGAATGGAAATGGTGCTGCTCTTCAATTATCACCATAAGATAGTGTAAATCTGTTGCTTGAACAGGTAGCTGCAGCAACAACGAAATGACAACACCCAGTCTCTTATAAAAACTAAGATGGTTATAATAAATTCAATGTAACTGAATTCTGACTCCATTATGCTCCTACCTAAGTGACACTTTCATTCCTAGAATATGCTGTATAACAAAGAAATGTATAAATTGAAGACAATTCCTCATATACTTTGTGTCAAAAATGGGGTTACATTCCTACATACGTAGTCTTAAGCGGTCAACTTTGGCAACAGTTACCAGTTTTGGTCATCTGAAAGTGAAATAACACTGTAATAGCACAGAACTGTAATTTAAACAAGTTCACATTTCAAAATGTGAGCCTGGCACTCAGCAAAAACACTCAATGCTGACTCAACATGTGTATGTCACAAAGGTTTGTCAAAGTTATCTAGAGATGGGGGAGGGAGATAGGCTCATCATTAAAGGATTTCTTTAAGTCTTGACCAACAGCTGTTACTTCTAAAGATGACAGAAATGAACTATGTTCTTGCTGAATTTGAGATTCTCATGACAGTGACTGTGAGGAGTGCAGTCTTCTGGGTTGTAACATAGCTAGCTTGAAGACAGACATTTCAGAGGAACATGGTGATACCATCTTCAGTATTGAAAATTCAGCCAAGCAAGAAACTGACATAAGCAGGTAGCAAGCTTCTTGGTGATACAATTCTCCAAGTGGTTTGAATCATACACACTGCCCTTTCAGAGCATCCATACTCCTAGTCTTCCTTGACTGTTTCTGCAATAGTTTATTTTTTCACCCTCTGTGGTTTTTTCCACTGCCTCCTGCCTCTGTCATCTTCACCCACCCTCTTCCCTTGACAGACAAAAACCTTGTCTCCATTTCTATCTTCACTCAGCAGGCAGACAGCCCTTTTCCCAGACTAATCCAGGTACCCTTTCCTTGTTCCCAGTGACTCTATAATGGTCACTCTTCCATTGGCTCTCTCAGTTCCTTTCAGGCATGGACTGGCCTATATCATGTCATCTCTCCCATGCAGTTAACTCAGCTTACCACCTCCTTCTGCTGTATTCTGGCTTGGCTCATTTTTTTTATTGCTAGTGGGGTGGGACTAAGTCCCTTGTACTGTGGCCAAATCTGGCCCCAGATGATAGGTGAGGGGTGATTGTGGAGCAATTGGTGGAATGAAGATTGGCAGGGGAAACCGAAGTACTCGGAGAAAACCTGCCCCAGCACCACTTTGTCCACAACAAATCCCACTTGACCAGGCCCGGGACTGAACCTAGGTCACCGCGGTGGGAAGCCAGCAACTAACCGCTTGAGCTTTGGCGCAGCCTTCTGGCTTGGCTTACGCTTCAACCCAGACAATGAAGGCAGTATGTTCCTCTAGAACACTGGGCTCTCTCTGAACTACAATCCAGAAGATTGCACTATTTTTGTTCCTGAAACTTGGCTACTTGCACTGTATTTTTCTTTTGCCCCTTTCAAGAAATGAACCAGAGAAATACGGTGGAAGCAGCTAAATTACAAGGACACAATTCAGTTCCCTCATTGTCAGAAATTTCATATAGACATTCCAGAGGTGCTGGGCGAAGTACCTGTGCATGCAATATCACACCTGTGAACGCATATACATACACTAACACATACAAACCTATGACTGTGCAAATTGAAGCTGCACATGAGTAAAGTGGGTGTATTTGTTCCAACCGGTCCAACAATTACATGTCAAACCCTCAATCAAGGTATAAAACACTTAATATATGACTCTACTCAATGAAAGTTACTGCATGAAACATAAATATCATTGTCAACAGCATCTTCCATGTAAAATCAGACAAATAATTAATATCAGATACCATCTAATAAGCAGGGCCCAGATTTTGATGACCTGAAAATATTTAAAAAATGACCTATAAAATGACCGAAGAAATCCAGAAAAATGACCTAAAATATGACCCAAAAATGTAATATGCACGGCCCGGATTTCGATGACCTGAAAATATTAAAAAAATGACCAAAAAAATCCAGAAAAATGATCAAAAAGAGAAAAGAAAGAACACTTCGCTTCCATGTTATTCACATTTCAGAAAACATATGAAGAAAAATTCCCTAAAATGGCCAAAAATGACAAGATATACCATTAAAAGTGCAAAAATTTACCAAAAAACTACCCCAAAAATGAAAAAATTACCCTAAACCTAAAAATGTCAAAAAATGATAAAAAAAAATGCCTATAAAATTTACATTTCTGTAACCAGCAGCTCATATACGAGATTTATATATTTAAGAGCATCGCATAAGACACAAGGAAAAAAAGATGACATGTCATCAAAATCCGGGCCCTGCTAATAAGCAATGCTACATGACTGGGCAAAGCATAGGAATGATGTCATTAAAAGATCCATAGTTTTGTGTTTATGAAAGGTTAAAAAGAGGAAAAAATATGGTCCTTATACTGAAATCAATTAGTGATCACAAGGCATACATTACATTTTACTACTGAGTCTCAGTGAGGGGATGTCATCAGTGTTCAAATCTCTTTCTTGTGCCATTCTAGCATTAGTTAAATATGTCAGCATCAGTGATAATTACAGTACATGGATCATATCAAGTAATGTACTGCTGTCTGTAATACGAAGAGACATGTACATCAAAAACAAAGAGTTCTATCTTCTGCGGTATAACACCCTGTAGTCTGGTGAAACTGTGATATATCCCAGAAGGTGGAACGCTTTGTAACCACTGCTGTGAGAACCTCAAAACTGACACCAAAAACAAAGTTAACCAGCTCATAATTATGTATAAGAAAAGCTACTATGACCAAGTGCTGAAATGTTTGATGAAACATGAGGCTCACAACTGAAGGCAAACTACAGAAAGAAACATTACTGAATTTTGGGGTGATCTGGGTTGTGAAGAAAAAAAAATTCTATGTCAACTGAAAACAACTACATATTCAGGCATAAAACAAAAAACATCTAATCACACTGTATCAATAATAATAGCTGAAATGATGTGTTTTAAAGGCTAGATTGGGTAAGCCTCATCTGGGATGTGTTGAAGGATGAATTACATTCACTGTTGCAGATTTTGAAATAACGAGTGACAGTTCCAACATACTCTGAAGTATGGTTAATAACAACAAATTTCATTCACTGGGTCCATATTCATTGCATCCTAACTGCCTGTAAATCATCACAGTTTAAAATCTAATTTAGATTAAAAATATGGAATAATAATTGTGAGTACTTAATAGGTACATTACACATAATACATTCAGGTTAAATAATGTGAGATAAAGGTTTAAAGGATGTTCAGTGAAAACCCACATACATAAAACTCACAAATTTTATATTTCAATAGGCAAAGAAGAAAAATTACAGATTAGGTAGATCACAGTATATTTCAAACATAAATCTGTTTACAGATCATGATCATGACTAATTAAAATATATCTCAGTTCAAGAAGTTGAATCTTAACCTCAGACTTACAATACCTCAGGAGCAATTTTACAAATTACTGTAAATTAGGAAAAAAATCTGAAAAATCTTCCCTTTACAGCACTGTAGTTACAGCAGGTACTACCTGATTGAACATTAAAAGACTCTGCACTTTGTTAATTTGGTGTAATTTTGTGTGCTTCATGTGGTTCTCAAAATAAAGTCATTATTTGTCCAAACAGTATCAACTACCTGCTCCTTGTAATGGGCACACAGTTCATTTTTTAAGGTATGAAATGAAATTTGACTTGTCCCATATCATGTATAATGATTCATGGATGAAATAAAATTGAATTGAATTGAATTGTTAAATATATATATATTTTTTTCCTTGGCACTACATCCCCAGTGGCCCTAGGCCTACCTCCATGAACTTCTCCATTCACTCCTTAAATATTACTTAGATGAATTTCAGGCTTTAAAGTGTTAACATATTAATCACATATAAACATATAACCTAGTTCTAGCATATATATATATATATAAATATGCAACTCTTCTGAAGAAACAGAGAAATCATGTGGGGGGAGTGGGAGTACCAGGCCAGTGGCTTGGTATGTCAGCTACCCACATCCTGGGCAGTGCTCACTAGCCTGTATGTTCAAGGAAATGTCTATTAATTCATATTAGATTTCAAGCCTTGTGGCCCAGTACAAGAGAGAGATGGGTAAAATAGTATAATAGTAGTTGAGGAGGGAGAGTTATGGAAGATGAGGGATACACATTATTTGGGGGGGGGGGAGCATCCCATTTCAGAGTTGTAAGGAGCATGAGATGAGGACTGAAGAACTTTCATTCTCCGAATGATGGTGAATTACACAACTCGATGGCCTCCACAGCAAAGAGGTTTAATTCTGGTGAATTTAAGTCAGGAGGGCTGCAAAAGTAGTAGCAACTTGGAAACTATGTCAATAGGAAGAAGAGATAGATTGACTCAACCCTTACTTACAACACTATATCAAGGCCCACCCCATATACATTCATTCATACATCACTATATTGGTCCTAACTCTTCTGTTTTGCGGCAGAGTTTCTAGATGTGGTTCAAATCTGCATTCAAGTCATGAAAAGTTAAACAGTTCTGTCTATAGTGACCGTCACACTACACAGAACTGTTTAACTTTTCATGATATTGTTAGTGTGATGGACCAGAATGAAACAAATCAACTTCATTCAAGTATTATTTTACTAATTACATGAGTATATAGTTTCCTCAAACTTTACATTATATCCAAAAGTTATTTTTTTTAAATTACAATAATAACTTTAATATCTTTCTGTCCATAGTAAAAAAATCATTTTGATTAATTTCAGTTCTATCTGAGAGTCAGCAGTGTGCTATATCAGTCATTATGATTTGGCATGAAATGACTCACTATGGTCAGGGCTCTTTGAATGGCCTTACCAAGTTCACGGACACACAATGAACCCAGTAATTGTCCAAATGCACATATCAATTGAAAGTTGTTTCCCCTATGTCAGTCCCAGTACCAGTGTGAAATGATGGACTGTATTTTCATTCCATTGTGGCACTGCCCGCAGTCCATACAGTGTGATGTCTGAGACACATCTCTGTGACTGTCACAGATTCAGAAGTTCAGAAGTATAATAAAGAAATTTTAAAGGAGTATCGGTATTTAAGAACTTCAAAATTCAATGTTAAACTATCTGAAAATCCTCTCTCTTCAGCTTAAGAAGAGGACTCTATTCTTGCCGATGCAAATTCTGTAAAAGAAATGCCTGTGTGCATCATATGTAAGGGGAAAGGAAGAAATTAAGCAAAGTGTGTTCAAGAAAACAAAATAATGAAGAAGATGATCATCTAAATTTTAATGGAAATGACAAGTTGATGAAGTGGTGACAAGATTTAATGAAGAGCCGAAGCCTTTGGGGTAGGAGACAAAATCTCATGTTACCTGTCTGGGGTAATGATATATAATGAGCTCGTAGCAGAGATACTGTATGAAACCCCCTAGTGAACGTTTTAGACAAATACAGTAACAAATTTATCCTAAAGAAATACCACCTTTAATAATGGCTGAAAGTCCTGAAACAAAACTTCACAAGTTGTGAACATCAGTTCTGGACAAATTAAATATAAGGAACAGGCCTAAAATTGCTGATGATGGTGGACAGGAAAGCTGACATCCACTGTGCTCATGAACCCCACTTTCAACAAGATTTTGATGAATGGAAACAGCAAAAAATAATCACATGAAAATAATGCAGTTGCAGTACAACATTCAGTAAACTGTAACTTTATGGTTCTTTAGGCATTAGCCTAAACGTGTTCCAGTAATTATTTACACATCTATCCATAATATATCAAAATAGTTATAAAAATTATGTTAAATCAAAATAATTACCTCACCAAGTTACTGACTGGCAAAATAAAAATTCATCAACATACAGAACTTGATTTTAGAAACAATGTTTAGAGACATGTTTGCAAGAGTAAATCTGCTTATCACTCATCCCCTACTCCAACAAATACAGATCAAGAATGGATATACTATTAGGAAAAATCTGCAAGCCATTCAATCCAAGACATGCTGTTCAACAATACTCCTTACAAATACTATGACAAAAGGCTCAAATGCAACTACTATTCTATCAAATTATTTTATTACAGATGATATTTGGATAAATAAATTATGAGTGAATTACATTAACAGTTTCATCATCAGACGACAATTTAAATTGTAGAAACAATATTAAAATCGTTATTACTATACATTTCCTCCCTTTAAAACAAACACCTAGTAAAGTATTAAAGTTCATAAACACTGTTCAGAAAGATGAATAACAGAACTATACTTTCCAAAAACCTCCATACATTGCATCTTGGCTCATGATCATCTCATACATGTGTCTTGTGTATTCAGGTGCACAAGGCAGAGAACTTTTCCCACCTTTTATACATGTACCAAACACTATCTTCCCTAAGTGCAACATACAGATTTCCACCATTTCCCAGCACCCCAATTAGGTTCTGGAACTGATAGTTACTACCACTACCAACCACCATTTTAATGCAAATATTTCCTTTTTGCAAAAACATTACTGAACTTTCAAAATTACAAATGTGAACCATTACAGAATCAATACATTAAATTATAATTTTAAGCTTCAGATGTCAACAAAAAGGAACCCAAATGTTAGACCACAATAAGATAGCTGTACTGTAACTGTTTTAGTGCTTTCACAGGTTTAGCCTTATGGACAAATATATGCCATGACTTTCAGTACATGCAACGGTGGGCCTTCAGAACAAATGCGTACACATTGAATTTTCTATGTACATCCAAAAATGTAACTTCTAAAGCATCTGTATAAATATAAACCTCATGAACTGAGTTACGGCAATAATAACGATAATGAATATTACTGTCTTCTGGGACGATTTACTGTGTAGCCTAGCAGATCTTTACTGGCATTTCTGAGGAATGCACTGCTGCCATTTTATACCTTCAACATGAAGGTGGCAAGTTCCTCTGAAACATTAACAACAATCTAGCAGATTACATGGTACAAAATTGTGGAAAATAAAAATTTTAAAAAATGCTTTCATGGGAGCCTCCTTTGTGTGGGTTATTTTAAAATGCTGACAGTAGCTAGACTATACAGCATCAAAGAGTAATATGCTAGATGAATGATGAATTGGAAAGGATATGGAAGGAAACACTCATGACCTGAGGTACTTTCCTGGAATTTACCTGGAGGAACTCATGAAAACCACGATAAACCCATCCAAGATATCCTGTGTACTAAGATTCAAACAGAGCATCTCCCAAATATGAACCAAATTGTTCCTCTCATTCCGACCTGTTCGATCCAAGAGACCTCAGATAATGACGACTTGTTATTTTTACTATATTACAGTATGTGTTGTGTAACCTCAGTTCCACCTGCTCTCAATTTACCTTATATCTCTCCCTGTAGAAGTGCCATTCCAATAAAGTGGAAAATCATTCAATCTTACACAACTTTATGAGATTATGAGTGTTATATATTTATGGCAAGGAAATGGAAGAGTATATCTACTATGATATGTATTACTAAATGCTAGTAAAATTAATAAGAATTTAAACAACTGCTTGCAAGCCTCAACAAATCCACACCCTGAACTGTAACATCAAGCCCAACTTTAACCACTTTACCATGAAATAATTATATTGTGACACATGGTAAAAGCAAAACATAAAGTTGTTCCTACTTAAGCATTATATCATTAAAGGAATGGGAGTAAACTGCCATGCATTCTTAATGTTGGCACTAGTTGGAGGTAAGATATCAGCTTCACAACCCATCCACCTAAATTAACTGTCTACTTTCTACCACAACTTGTTGGCCACAATGCCACTGTGTGGGCTCTTTAAAAAAATATGGGCAAAAATTTACTGTAAAATAATACACATGGAAGATGAGAGAGGAGGCCAAGGTCACATTTCTGCAAGCTTATTGCATTTGTCTGCCCTGTGACACCACCCTGTGAACATGCATTGTTTTTATATGAGTGCTTTTTCGACTTCATGTTTCGTTTTCTCTTTGATGGATGGCAAAATTGAGCAATGTCTGCATCAAGTTTTGTGTGAAGCTTGGTAAATCCCCTACCAGAATATCTGAAATGCTTCGTGAGGCTTTTGGAGAACATTCTTTAAGCCAGACAGTAATTTTTTAATGGCATTCACGTTTCAAGGCGCGTCGAGTGTCAGTTGAAGATGACTAATATTGTGGGCAACCAAGCACAAGCAAAACAACAGAAAATGTTGAAAAAATTCGAGAATTCACCCACGAACACCATTACCGAATAATTCACGAGCTCACAGATGCCACTGGAATCAGTTATGGAGTTTGCCAGGAAATTTTACAGAATATTTGAACATGCACTGCATTGCCATGAAGTTTGTTCCCTGACTCTTGACAAATGATCAAAAGCAGAAGCATGTAAACATGTGTCTTGAGCTAGGAGAGAAGGCTAATAAGGATACGTTTATCTCTAGGATCGTAACGGGTGAAGGAAGTTGGATTTACAGTTATGATCCAGAAACAAAGCAACAATCGTCACAGTGGAAAAGCCCACAATCACCGAGAGCAAAAAAAGACGCAGCAGGTTCGGAGTTCTACAAACAGAACTCTCATTTTTTTTTATGTGAAGAGGATTGTTTGTCAGAATTTGTTCCTCATAACACTACCATAAACTCTTAACTTTTACTGTGACGTTATGAGGCACTTGAGAGAAAATGTGCAACGAAAAAACTGGAACTTTGGTGCAACCAGAACTGGCTCCTTCATCATGAAAATGCACCCGCCCACATGTCCCTGAAAACCACAGAGTTTGTTACTAACAACAACATGGTTATTATTCCCCATCCTCCCTACTCTCCAGGCTTAGCCCTCTGTTATTTCGCTTTTTCTTTTTTCATATTGAAAATGAAACTGAATGATCAATGTTTTGAAACAGTGTGTGACATCCAAAGGGAATTGCAAGAGGTACTTGACAGCATTAAGGAAAATGACTTCCATGTTGCTTCTGAAGCGGGGAAAAATTTATGGGATCACTGTATATGTTCCCAAGGAGATTATTTCACATTTAGATGAGAGTCTGTTAAAATTGGACGATGAAGCAGAATAAAAAGTTCAAAATGTGAACGTAAAAATGGCAGTGCATAAACTGAAGTTACCCTCCAATATTTCAATAAAAAATACATACACTGTGAATACTCAGATACACAGAACTTAACAAGCATATTACTAGTAACTTCTGAAATTTTCTTCCAGAATAATATATTCATGTGTTTCATGTCATTCTCCTAGATACATAATGTGCCTACAAATACAACAGTTTTGTGTACCAAATTTTAAAACTGCAGAGCCAGCACTGGCATCAAGATACAAAAACAAAAGAAACTCCGTGGCCTGCAGTCCGTTAGCAAACTATACTGACCGAGCGACTGCCACTTGTCGGCGAAGTTAGTGCCAACTTTAGTGGGTAGAGGGTGTCGCGTGGTCAGCACAACGAATCCCCATGGCCATTAATTTCGGTTTTCTAGGCCAGAGCCACTATTTCCTTGAAATAGCTCCTCAGTTATTCTCATGAGGCTGAGTGGTCCCCATTCCAAACCCACTACCTCTCAGAATATCTGGTAGTGCCGGGAATCGAACCCGGACCTCTGGATCTGTAGCCAGGAACTCTGACCACTAGACCACAGAGGCAGTTGGCATCAAGGTACAGTTCCCAGCATATATTTTGATTCACAGACTACTTGACCACCAAAACACTGATGGTAAAAGAAAAAGGATACACACCATTCCGCTCCCATTTTCTTTGACTGTCCTGCCATTTGATATGGTGGCTCTGGCATTCATGTAAGAGAATGTCACACTACACACTGTACATTACATTTGTGTTCGACTTTGTGGTTATGTCTATAGATAACCTCTACTGAAGTGTGTATACACTTTTTGGGACTGCTCTGCATGTTAAGTGAATATCTGTTTCATCTCACCTAATTTAAGGTACTACTACCCATGCATTCCAACTGAGGGGCTGAGGCAATTAATGACAACCTTAGCCATGGTAGATGGTCTTTCCAAGGGCCTCAGAATACAAAGCAGGAGAGCTACCAGTTAACAGCAATGTTCAGTGGGGTTTGGTAAGCATTACATTGACACGTCATATGAAAATGGACAGGAAAAGGAAAAAGTTAATATCAGTACACAAGATAACACAAAATATACCTAATTCATTAATTTCCTTCTTTCTGGTTGCATCACTGTATTACTCATGCTACATCCATATGTCACTGCATGCTCCCTAGAAGTCATCTTCTTCTCTTGTACATACAGTTCCAATAAGACAAAGAAAGCACCTTTTCACTGTTTCAACATTGGAGTTGACTGCTTAAAAGCAATGCTATGTGGAACCCCTGTTTATAATGTAAATACAGTGAGCTGCTGAGATTGTTACATTCAAAATCTTGGTCATACTCTCGAATATGACATGTTACAAATGTAAAACTGATATCCTGCATCACAGCCCAATCATCGTGTCCAGAAAGAGAGAAACCACTGGCATTCAAAATATCTCTTGAGTCTTTCAATTTGCCTGCAATGTCTATTGTTGCAACACCTAAGTATCTCCATAGTTTATACCACGACTGCCTCTTCTTTGTGAAGGACTGCAATGGTGCTGCCATCTTCAAAAATGCTGACTATCCAATGATACCATATGAAAAAAGGAAGGATAACTCACATATCGGATCTTCCCATTTTGTCACAATTAGAACATTCTTTGCTAGTTTCATCTGAAACTTCACATGTTTGGTTTACTGACTTTTTCTTTCCAAATCCAATGAGCTCAGTGTTGCATCAGTTCTCTGATATTTACTAGCTCTGTGGTAAATACTCTTGTGATTTCGTAGACTGTTCAGCGTGCTATACACCTTGTTACAAATGTTGCACACAGGAGTCTTAGTTGGATGGGTATGAACATTCTGAATGTGGCGACGTAACCTCTGAAGAGAGGTCAGATTTTTCCCACACGGCTCGCAACGAAACTCGTCTCCTGCCACATAACCTGACGACAAGAGAGACAATCTCCGATTAGGGAACCAGTAGGTTTTCTATGTGTGTTTGGGTTGGGATGTTATATTTTATAAGAAAATTAATTTAGTCACACACAATTATGTAACTACAGATTCCATGAACAGTTTAGGTATTAATATTATACTTGACTCCTTTCCATTCCTCCTGTAATGTACATCACAGACTTGTTCCATCTACTGTCTTCTAAATAATTCAAGGATTCAAATTCTGTTACAATGAAATCATATTCTTGAATTAAGTTTATCAAAGGCTTTATACTTTCATTTCAATCAATAAACCGATTACCGTATCAAGAGAATTAAAACTAAAATTCCTGTAACACTGTAGCTGTGCCAAAAGATGCATTTATATGTATAATTTGACTCTCAAAGCAACAAAAGTCATCTCGTGTTAAATCAACACAATTTACGGGCAAAATTATCATGACCATCTCTGACCGTAATAAATTTACAAGCATGTTGGGTCTCCTTAGGAAATGGCATATACGAGGTTTTATCATCCTGTGTGCATTAATTCAGATACAGCGTTTTGAAATTTTAGGTTATTCTTATATTTTCCTGAGTCTAATTCACCAAAACTCTGATCCTGATTAAGACAGTGGGCTCATTCGTGTATTAACTGAAAGCTCATAAGTGGGTATTTCATTTGGTATGTCATTCACAAGGTTTTAGGGCACTTGTTGTGACCTTCATTTCTGACCTTAGTATATGAAAAAATGGTCAGGCTTATGCAAGTTTTCCCACAACATTTAGTAACAATTTCAATATATCTTTCAAGATTTTCTGCATGTCAGTGATCTGATTAGGCATGATGAGTTATCTGTGACCTGTAGAGTTATACTGTAGGGCATCATGACCCACCAGACTTTCAGTTCATATATGCCAGCACAGTTAAGTTCTATTTCCTTGCCTGGTAAATTCTGTAGTGGTGTGGTCAAGTGCAAAAGAATTTTTATTTCTACCAAATTTAGAAAGCTGCAAGTGCTACAAGTATCAAAGAGCTTAAAATGTTCCAAAAGTGTTGTAATCCCTTGCCTGTCAGTAACATTACAACTTCCAAGAAAAACCTTAGGCCCGTGTGTGATTGGATGATAAGAAAAGCTCATAGTATCCATAAAGGTCAGAGGGTCTGTGATAAAGGTATGAAAACTAGAGCAAATCTGCCTGAAAGTTTTGGAAATGATGTCTCTCTTCATGCTCAGAACAAGACATAAATGAAATTGAAGGGTGAACACCTGCAAAATCGAGCAGACCAACAATGTTTCTTCCTTGAACAAGACTCTTGGGTCATTAGAAGGGCCACCAATTTCCACTAAACATACCATCACAGGTGAAGTATCTGAAGTAAAAATTCGAAATCAAAGGACCCTTGAAAAGAAATACATACATTTAAATAGACTTCAGTGGTAGTGAAAGTTCACATGAAGGTGATAAAGCAGAACAGTTGAAGGAACAGACGATATAATGAATAGACAGCAGAACTACCATGTAATCTTATAACTTATTCCACATATTGCAGTCGCTTCTGACTAACTTCAAATGAATGAATGAATGAACATATGTATCTATGTATGCAGAGACCTAAATCTTCTGCTGAAAAGGTATACATCCTACTTCGATCACACAACAGTAATCATGTTTCTATAATGAACTGAAGATGAAATTTAAAACTGAAGATATTGCTAATGTATGATTTGAAGCTTCCACAGTGGCTAAAGTTGATAAAATATTGTAGGGCTATGAGCCACATCAGTTCGTTAAAAATTACCAGTGTTTCTGGGACCACCTCTGTAACAGCAAATGTCCTCCACTGGGCCTTTGGTAAACAGAATAATAAGTAGTGGCAGCACTGCCAGTGATGAAATGATGTTGATTCTTGGAGCAGATAAACACAGCCCATGTGATCCACCAGGTTTGGTGCATGCACTGCTAGAGTGCTGCTTCAGGTGTAGAAATTGTTCAGACAGCTACAGCAAAACAGTGAAGCAATGCTGTTACACAGCACCTTATGAAATATATTCCAAACAGGGATGAGTCTCTTTTATAAGGTTCAAGTGGTGCAGGGTAAAATTGCATATCAATGCCATGGAGCATTTCATCAGGCATGTGAAGATGATGTTCTCCCTTACTGTATCATGGCATATTGGGTGCAGGCTTTTAAAAACAGCAGAGAACATAAAAACAAATCATGTACTGGGTGCCCTGTATCAGCAGCAGGAACTGCTGGCAAATGACGGGCATTTCGCACACCAGAAACTTGCCAGACATGGCAGGCATTAGTGGCCTAAAGTTAGTATGCATCCTCCATGATAAATGGAGGATAAGGAATGCTGCAATAAGATGGGTCCTGCACTAGTTGTCCATTCAGGTGTGGGCTTGGAGATAGGACGTGTCCATCTTGAGCAGTACATAATTGAAGGTGATGCATTTTTAGACAGAACACATTGCCTTGGAGAAAACATGAGCATGTCTGTATAAACTGGCAGCATTAATATTCCTTATGTCCCAAGAAGTTCTAAAATGAACAGGTACAACTCAAAGCAACACTTCATGTAACATATATTGTAAGTGTGCTAGTGTATGTCACACAGTTTCACAGAGACAGATGCTGAATTCAAAGTTCTATGCCGATTTTCTTGAATTCCTTTTAAGACCAGCACTCATCAGAAATGTCCACAGTTACTGGCCTCTAGCCAATCTTGCTGTATGGTAAGGGCCCATGTCACATGGTGCAGATCAACCAAGGTCAATTGTAGTGCTGGAACTGGGAGGTGCTGAACCTTCCTCCATACTCTCCTAACATATGTCTGTATGATTATGACCTCTTTTAGAAGAATCACCATGAAGACAAAGATTCTGGTCACAAGATGGTATTCAACATCCTGCAGAGCAGTCTGTAGGACAGCTCAAGATTACCTATGCCACCAGTGAACTATTATATCTTCCAGAGATGTGGCAATGAGTGGAGGACATGGTGACGAAGACTATATTGAAGTTCTCTAATTGAACTTGTGCATTAATAAATATGCATTATTTTGTACCATTGTTTTGCTATTACTTATTTAATGGCATCCATGTCATCACTACTAAATCCTGACTAATACTATAATCACTATTATTTGCATCAAGACTGCAGTAACCATCTGCAAGAAATTAATTTCTTTCCACATAAACAATACAAAATATCCCATGGTAATTAAACCGTAATTTTTCAAGGCTCTTACATGCCATCTACATGGAAAATACTGTAGTACAAAGAGTTCATAAGGAGCTGGGATAGTGCAATCAGTATAGCAATTGGCTATGGGCTGGATGTGAGGAGCCTGGACAGCGCAATCGGTATAGCGACTGGCTACGGACTGGACACCCGAGGGGTCCAAGTTCAAGTCCGGGTGGGGGCAAGAATTTTCTCTCCT
The DNA here is from genome assembly GCF_002891405.2 of Cryptotermes secundus. Classification (NCBI taxonomy): domain Eukaryota; kingdom Metazoa; phylum Arthropoda; class Insecta; order Blattodea; family Kalotermitidae; genus Cryptotermes; species Cryptotermes secundus. The sequence goes on along the minus strand of NW_019743156.1, from coordinate 1,070,942 downwards.
CCAAGTTGACCAGACTGGCTCTGGTGTCCACCCAGCCTCCTATCCAATGGGTACTGTGGGCTTCTTCCCCAAACATAAAGCGACAGGGGTGTGAATCTAACCACTCACCTCCAACTAGTGCAGAGGTCAACAAAATGTGGATCTACACATCCAATCCTCCATACACCTTCATGGTATAGTGTTTAATTAGTTAAGCACAGGGACAACTTTACCATTTCTACCTTTACAAAGAGTTCATCACTCACTCTTTGAGTTGAGACCTTCTTGAGAAGCTGCCAATTGTGCAGCTACTCAAGAACTTCCCAGCATTTTATGGAACCCGAAGTTTCATTGCCGTGTTCACAACAGCCCTCCACTGGCCCCTATTCTGAGCCAGATCAATCCAATCCAAACCATCCCATTCTATCGTTCTAAGATCCATTTTAATATAGTCCACACACCTACGCCTTGGTCTTCCCAATGGTCTCTTTCCATCTGGCTTTCCCACCAATATCCTATATGCATTCCACTTCTCCCCATTCGTGCTACATGCCCTGCCCAACTCATCGTCTTTGACTTGAACATTCTAATTATACTTAGAGAAGAGGACAAGTTATGAAGATCCTCATTATGCAGTTTAGTCCAAATATTCTTCTCAATACCCTGTTCTCTAACACCCTCAGCCTATGTTCCTCCCTTAATATCAGAGACCAAGTTTCACACCCATACAGAACCACAGGCAAAATTATGGTTCTGTATATTTTAATATTTACGTTTTTAGACAGTAGACGAGAGGGCATAAGCTTCTTGACTGAATGGTAGCAAGCATTACCCGAATTCAATCGTCTCTTAATTTCCTCCTGAATCAGGTTTCGATCTGCTATCATTGTTCTCAAATATCTGAACTGTGCCACATTTTCTAAACATCTGTTTCCTGTCTTTATGTCATGATTTTGCCCTGAATTTTGGTGACGAGACAGTAACATACACTTAATTTTCTCTGTGCTTACTTCTAGACCAACCTCTTTACTTGCATCAATTAAAGTTTGTGTTTTTCTTTATGGTATCTACATTATCACCCAGTAGATTCACATCATCAGCGTAGACCAACAGCTGATGTGTCCTGTTTAGTTTCAGTCACACCTGGTTTCCCTTGACCTTCCTAATTGCATATTCTAAGGCAAAGTTGAAAAGGAGTGGCAATAAAGCATCTCCTTGTTTTAGACCATTCTGGATAGGTAAATTATCAGACAAATGTTTACCTATACGGACTTTACTATATGTTTCCTTTAAACACGTTTTAATCAGCCTAACTTGTTTCATGGGTAATGTCAACTCTATCAGGATATTGTACAATACTTCCCTCCTAAGTGAATCATAGGCTTTCTTGAAGTCTACAAATAGCTGATGTACTCTCTTACTGTACTCCCATTTCTCCTCCAGTATCTGATGAATGCAAACAATCTGATCAGTAGTTTATCTGTTACGTCAAAACCCACACTGATGATCCCCAATAATTTCATCTATGTGTGGACTTAACCTTGAGTGAAGAATATTTGACAAAATTCAGTATGAAGTTTATAGCAGTGATAAGGAATGGAAAACTTATGACACTATGCATGCTGCGGAATGTATGGTTTTGTGGATGGCCCATAACACTGCATGCACATATAGAGGTAATTACATGAATAACATGCATACAAGGACACATTACTGCGCAAATGTCCTCAAGTGTTAAAATATGAATAGTTACTGAAATTAAACACCCATACCAATAATTACCTGTGTCAAAGCAGTCTCATATTATATAATAATAAATTTATAATGCACATGTCATTCAAATCTGAAACTTACGTACATATTTACTTAATGTTTGTTTGAGCTCGTACACAAAGACTGAGCAGTTTTACGCAATTATACTTTCCTATTTTCAACTAACTACCGTCTTTTACTATTAGTGAAATAAGAAACAACATGTAGTATAAAACTTCAATACTTTACTTCAGTTCTAGGAGATCTACAATGTATTTATTTATATACACAACAGGCAGACAATTTTATGCTTAGAAAATAAAATTAAAAAACTGTACAATATTAAAGCTATACTACGATGAGTAAATATGCACTACAGAATAGTTTCTTACATTCCAACTACTCTATATAACTCAAACTCCCCCTTCAGATATACAAAAAGAATTCAATTACAAATGAAAATACATTCAGAACAAATGGTGTTCAGGCTCTCTTTGTGACATGGTAACCCAGAAATCTGATAAGGAATGCAGAAATACAGCATGTTATATCATATTTTGAAAATAATTTGATTACATTATTATGAAAATACATCTGCCACACGAAACACACAATTTAAGAAATACAAAAATATAAGAATTATCCAGATTCCTGAACTGCCATAATCATAAACAGCATTAAAAATTTGTAATGAACTGCATCTTAAGACATGGGGCTTCATACTAACCACTACAACTGAGTTTCAAAGTTATCTGAAGACTGCAACTGGGTTAGCAACCTTTGAATTTCAAACCTACCTTTTAAGAAAATATTTTTAGTTTTTTGTAAACTTAAATTATCATAAATCATTACTAACAGCTGAATCACCATAAGAATGTATGAGTAGTAAGTAGTTACTAGCTTCAATACTCCCTCTTTCTTACTCTGACAGCCAATTCCAGACTGTTCGCATCATTAGACACTGCAATTTCATTTGTAATTGTGTGCTCTATACAACCAATAGCAGTATCTAGGATAAATACTTCAATATATGGTTGGGTCAAATAAATTTTCAATCTCAAAATAAGACAGTACGAGATAACTTCCTCCTGAATTAACTATACATCTATGTAAGATTTGAGGCTTTCACGGCGGTGACTATGAAGAAAGCAGTTTTCTGGGATTTGGCACCGTGTATATGTGGTGTTAACCGACGTTTCGGAGGAACGTATCGCCTCCATCTTCAGGGTAGAAGAAAAAATATAAGAAATCTGCAAACGAAGAGACCGTGAGAACTGGTAAAAGCAGACTAGACTAAAAGCAGGTGATACGTTCCTCCGAAACGTCGGTTAACACCACATATACACGGCGCCAAATCCCAGAAAACTGCTTTCTTCATAACTATATATCACTTAACCACACATTCTGTGAACACAATACTAAAGCTTAGACAAAAGCACTAAAAAGGGTTCCATTATGCTAACTAAACTTGCTACTCTTACATCATATATTTATTAATGTCTAATTGTAACATCTCTCTTCTCCTTCCATCCCTTTCACTTAATCAGATGCAAAAACAGCATGAGATCATGACTGTAGTAGTATTTTACAAGTCAAAACCCACACTTTTATGGTCTGGCATGTAGTAACAATCATATTTCTTTTACAGTTATATGCAGCTATCAGTCACATTTAACAAAAGTACATATACACCAGCATTAGCAAAGGTTATAACTGTATAAAGTGCAGTCCTTGTCACACTGGAAGTGCACACATTCCAGTTGTCTCTTTAAACACCTTTCACCTTTATGCAATTCCCAACTCTATTTAGACGCTCTGAAGTACAAAATATTTTTGAAGTGACTACGAATAAATAATATTCTAAGCATGCTAAATTAAAATAAAAATATGGCCGATAAAAATAAAAAAAGAAATAATTACTCTACTCCTTTACTTTAAGATAATATCTTCCTACTATCATCTGTTCTAAAATGCTACATTTTTAGAAACACTAAAAACGTGTTATTAACAAGATGGGAAAGAAAACTTTGCCAGATGACATAAAACTTCACTGCTAACAGATACACCCAGAAATACTTGCCTATATGTCTAGTCTAATTCTTTAACAAACAAAATGTACAGCATGCCCCATGTTACAGGTGGGATGGTCTTGAAAATGTGTCCATACAATGAAATTCCATAATGTTATGAACATTTTTCAGCTGACTCCCACATTAAAAGCAGAGATATGTCCTACTGGAAATTCTTTGGACCACAGCTGTAATAAAAACACACTTTACACCCAGTAGGTACAATTTTTGTGTTCTTTTAGGTGTGCTACTTGAACATTATGGCCCCTTTCGACATTTTAGGTAACTGGAATACAATACACAATCTGAAACCTAAAAGCCATCGTCCTATATCACTGATGCATGCATGCAGGATAGCCAATGGCCGGCTACATATCCTGCTACATAACTGAGAGCTGTGCTCTTGTAACCTGAATTTTTAAAAAATAGTCAGTTCTTAAAAAACTAGTTTTATCTGAATTTTCTGTTGTCCACTGTGTTGAAAATTAATATTTGTTCCAAACTTCCATATGGATGAATTTACGGCCCATATCATGAATTTTATGGTCATCTTTTATAATTTCTGTATGGGTAGACTTCCATAACCCAAACATTCCATAACATGGAGTGCACTGTATATCACATTCAATTCTACAGAATTTGAAATAATATTCAATAATCTCAAAAAAAAAAAAAAAAAAAAAAAAAAAAAAAAAAAAAAAAAAAAAAAAAAAAAAAAAAAAAAAAAAAAAAAAAAAAAAAAAAAAAAAAAAAAAAAAAAAAAAAAAAAAAAAAAAAAAAAAAAAAAAAAAAAAAAAAAAAAAAAAAAAAAAAAAAAAAAAAAAAAAAAAAAAAAAAAAAAAAAAAAAAAAAAAAAAAAAAAAAAAAAAAAAAAAAAAAAAAAAAAAAAAAAAAAAAAAAAAAAAAAAAAAAAAAAAAAAAAAAAAAAAAAAAAAAAAAAAAAAAAAAAAAAAAAAAAAAAAAAAAAAAAAAAAAAAAAAAAAAAAAAAAAAAAAAAAAAAAAAAAAAAAAAAAAAAAAAAAAAAAAAAAAAAAAAAAAAAAAAAAAAAAAAAAAAAAAAAAAAAAAAAAAAAAAAAAAAAAAAAAAAAAAAAAAAAAAAAAAAAAAAAAAAAAAAAAAAAAAAAAAAAAAAAAAAAAAAAAAAAAAAAAAAAAAAAAAAAAAAAAAAAAAAAAAAAAAAAAAAAAAAAAAAAAAAAAAAAAAAAAAAAAAAAAAAAAAAAAAAAAAAAAAAAAAAAAAAAAAAAAAAAAAAAAAAAAAAAAAAAAAAAAAAAAAAAAAAAAAAAAAAAAAAAAAAAAAAAAAAAAAAAAAAAAAAAAAAAAAAAAAAAAAAAAAAAAAAAAAAAAAAAAAAAAAAAAAAAAAAAAAAAAAAAAAAAAAAAAAAAAAAAAAAAAAAAAAAAAAAAAAAAAAAAAAAAAAAAAAAAAAAAAAAAAAAAAAAAAAAAAAAAAAAAAAAAAAAAAAAAAAAAAAAAAAAAAAAAAAAAAAAAAAAAAAAAAAAAAAAAAAAAAAAAAAAAAAAAAAAAAAAAAAAAAAAAAAAACTCTTCTGGCATTTAAGCAATGTAACTTAATCCTATGGTGGATATGTACAAATCTGGGTTAAAATTTTAGGCAGTAGTCAAATTTTACAAAAACCTTTGCATGAAAAATATGTCAACTGTATGTGGACAAATTAATAAATACATTATGATAAGTAGCATTTGTCCAAGAGTATTAATTTCAAAGTAAAACGCGTGATGCAATAATAATAAAAACAATATCATCATCATCATCAGTATTACAGAGGAGTACCGGTGGGTCTGTCCTAATCTCATAAATTACTTCCTGCAAGTAAAATTATTTGTAGTTACATATACACATCCTCAGTACGGATGCTGCAGACTGAGCTCTGAACCAGAACTGGGAATGACAAGACAAAGAAAATGATAGGAGATAGAGGAGGAGGAGGCCATGCTCAGAAATAATTACACAAAGTTCTATAAATACAGTTGAATTCAGCTACTAAATTCTTCCCAGCTGAACTCATGCTTGTAAACAAACCTGATACATTAACAAATTTATTTAAGCAGTATGCTATATAAATACTTTCTTATATCTCATAAATATTGACCTTCCTATGTATTTTGTAGATGACTTGCACCAAAAAAGTATGTATGTAATTATTTTCCTCATATCATTACATATATACAGATCTTTCCTGGAGAACGGTCTAATGTTTGTGGCACACAACACTTTCTATCCAAACATCAGAATGCACATACTTTCAAATTGTTAAGCTCACTCTGGGTCATAAACACATAAATTTCAATCAGATGTTTTAACATGTTTGGAGGTTACAACAGTTTCTTTCTTTTACATGCAAGAAATATGTCAAAGGGGCCACTTATTAAGGATCCAAAACCAAATCCATATGCGCTGAAATAATGTCATTTCCAATCGACTCTAATAACACAAATACATCTTTTAATTTTTAAACTCCAAATTAGTGTCACATAAGCAACAGTGACCTTATGCACCAGAAATCAATCAAAACAACAAAAAGTATAAATTTCATTCTCCAAAATTACATTGCAACATTAGTCATCGTCTCAAATAAGGTTCCTACCAAAGATCAATTTCAGACACAGTACTAACATTCAAAGCAATTCCTGCCAGTCATTTGTTCTTAATATTACAAGAGAAGAACTTGGTCGATAATCTACAATGCTGAAAATAGCCTCTAATGCAATAACTGATTGCTATGAAAGCAATGACATACTTTTCACATACACAACCGAACAGGTTAAATAAAATCCTTTAAATATTATACAATTTAGTTTCTGTCCATAGTTATGATGGATTAATACAATTACTTCACAATAAATACTGCATCAGACAAAAATGGAAGAGACTACTCTTACCTGAGAACTAGGTTCATTACAGATTCTTTAATTTTGTTGCTCATACTGGACACAAAAATTTCCAAGATTATAAAAGCACCACAACAGGCAATTTCAAGATGAAGGAAAAATTTATTTTGTGGTTACTGTTTAGTCTGCCAGGAACTTAATACACCAATTATAAGAGATTTAATTCCGATACTGGGTCACTGAGAATGGGGCTGTTTTATTTTTCTGGTGGTATTTGCACAAGTGAACAACAAGGCTATTCTTTGTACGGTAACATTTCTGGCAAACATTACACCAAAACCGTTCTGTCTGCTCACGATGCAGATCAAGAACATGCCTCTTGAGAGTGATTGCGCTGCGGAGAACCTTCCCACATTCCTCACAAACGAATCCCCTTTCTGCTTCCAAACGCAGCTCATTTTGGATTTTCTCTCGCATTGGCAACCACATTGGTACAGCTACACCACCTAGGGACCAGGGAGAGAGAGAGAATAACGAATATTAGGGAGTGGTTTATTTCCAAATCTTTTGACCTCCTCCCCCAGTACAAGGAATGGCTGTATGAATTAAGCAAACCAATATTTTAAATAATTAAGTCAAAGAACTTAATAATAAACAATGTGCCCTAAAAAGGCACTATGTAACTTAAAACAACTCCTAATTTTAGTGTAATTCTTGACACTTCCTAATACGTAACACGTTGCCGCAGAAAGGCTTGTACAGGATTTATATGGCAGCATTCTTTAAACATTCATCCTGCAATTGCACAATTATCTTTATATCCCACACTCTTGCTGTGAGGCTTATGCAAGTCATGATGAACATCAGGATGATTATGAAGGACAGATAGAGAAAAAGTGCTTATAATCAATTTACGTTACCACTCATCTACAGAGAATAAGGAAGACTCCAGTAACAAGTCTGCCAAGAGTGTCCAACCTGGCACATACTAAAATCGATATCATAGAGCTAGCTCTCTAAGAAACTCCGAATGCTAAAGATGGGAGCACATATAGTGGCGCTTTATATACTGATTTAAAATACAAACTTCTAAACATTGCATCTCAAAAACTGGCTCTGGCTCAGGTAAAACACACATTGAAACATATTCCACAGGGTCTGTTAGACAAAGCTACATATCACCAGTAGGCCTGCTAATCCAACTTACTTAGGACAAAAATTAAATTTAATGAGTAAGGTATTTTATTTAGCTTGTTCAATTGTGAATGGGAGAAGCATATCATTGTTTTCATAGCAATCAATTATCACATCAGAAGCTACAACAGTAGTCCCTCTCTCAATGACCAGTAGCAGAATTAAATCTGTCATTAATTGGTATGCAAAGTTCCTGAGAAGACTTAAAAAGCAAATACCAAAGAAATTTTTCTTTTATCTTGAAACCCTCTAGTATGGTGCTAGACCCTATGCCTAACGGGCCTTACAGAATAAGCTTCTATTTCCCTTTGTTTTACCTGAGGACAGAGACAGAGTCAGTCTTCAAGACACAGCTCCGCATTTTAAAGTCTTCAGAACACATTTGAGTTTTAGGATCCTAAATTTCAAACCAGACACTGCATGAAGTCCAAATAAAGTGTCATAATAAAAACAACCAGAGACATCATCATCATCATCATCATCAAGTCTTAGACTGAAAATGCAATATGCAGAGAGAATATGAATTATCTTTACAATCTGAGTCCTTAATTTTTGGAAACAAGAAACACATACCATCTTTGTACCATGTGTGAGGAAGTCATACTAGCAAGTGTCACTGCCGCTCGGTGTGAACCATCACAATGTCGGTCACAATGGTACAACAGCAAAAGGCACAGTGCAGGGGGGTCATTTATTCAAACAAAATCAGATTCAAAGGTCCAGGAAACTTTATAACATACAACCACCATTACGGCCATTGATACATGCGTTGTATGAAAAGTTTATGGAGACAGGACGCATTCTGTACAAGAATGGTGCAGGTCATCCATGATTATCTGAGAAAGATGTGGAGGAACGTAAATGCCAAGTGTTTAATTGTAGTCCGCACAAGTCAACGTCAGCTACAAATAAGGTTCTTATGAAAACGTTTGTATATCTATGCTTACAAGTTGCAACAGCCGCATCCTATTATGCTAGACAACAAGTCAGTCCACAAGAAATCTGCAAATTCCAAACCTGAGCTACTGGCCTCAGACACCAATACCTTGAAGTAAATCATGTTCTAAGATCGACTCCATGTGTCCAGGAAGGTAAACAGACAAATGTAAGAATCTGGGAATCAAAGCAGCCTTACAGTAATGAATACTCTAGGAATATCACACAACAGTGTTTTATATATAGAGCAATCTCCTGACAGCTTCCCACACATTAATATACGACGTACGTCAAATTCTTCCATCTGGGTTGCACTTTTATGGTACACACACACCGGGAACATGAATATATTTAATGTGGAGATTAATTAGGCCCAAAATTATTTGGGATGTCATTTTTGAACAAAGCATTATAGAGAAAAATCAGATTAAATTGAATCTTTCAGAGTAACACACAGAAAACAATGCAGTTTCTTTTCACAGCAAGCTTTGCACTTCACAATAAATGCCAATCTGCTGGGTGTGCACACCCACTGTGAATGCATATTAGCATGACCTTTTCCTTCCTCATGGAGAGGAGGACTGCCCCACCCCAACAGATGGTGTTACCAACTAATTTCTAAAAAAAAACAGCATGAAGACAATGGTTGCAAACCTTGCTGCCAACAGTCTGTTCTGATATTACGATTTCTTGTAGGTAGGCCTGCATGCCTAGGTACCCAGCAAACTATAACAAACTTCTCCACCTTAAGGATGTCTGACATGTGGTGCAGAATCACTGAAAAGAATGAGTAGTTCAATGTGTTAACTACAGGGTCTCTGGAAGGCACTCTGAGAGTCTGTGCAGACAGGTTGATAGTGACAAGGCTGATAATGAAGGAAAAGGAGAACTTGGTAAATGGCCTACAGTTCAACCTTATAAACAATGGTGTAACTATAGTGCCTACAGAAGATGACCTTGGCTACAAAAATGTAGGAATCAGCAGGACACTGAACAAATGATTTGTCAGTAAACTTTGTCATGCCATCCACATAAGTATAAGTTTGGCAAAATGTTGGTCATATGCTTTATCTTTCATGTGCCTGACAAGTTGAAAGTTGCAGACATCCCAGATTGGAATAAGTGAGAATCTTAATAGAAAAAATATGCAACAAGCACAGTTTCTTCAAATTCAGTTTTGTATAGATTATGAAAAGACTTTTCCCTGTGTGGAGGCAGGATAGAATATTTCCCCTGCAGCGCTGAACGCTGTACAAGGAGACAAAAAGGGAACCCGGCGTTTGTGGGTATTGCTAGGCCACTCTGTCACTGGGGGACATAAATATAGAGACATGGTCCTCCAGTTTGGAGGGTTGGATGCAAGGCTGACCTTGCTGTATAAAAAAATTGTTGTTGTCAAATCCATATTAGTGAAAACTGGATGCAATCTGGCAGAATCTTCTAAGGAAGGCTGTGGCTCAAGAAGGGCTGTTTGGCTGCTGCTGTTGATGAGGATGACAACGATGATCATAACGACGACACGATGTTAGAACTATGTTTCACACATTTGTACTTGAAAAAGCTGATCACTTTAGGAATTACATCTCTCTGCCATTGACACTATCTACCTAAAACCTAGGAGAAATTCTTCTTGCTATGCCAGTCACTAAATTTTCCTCCAAGGTCCATTAAGATGATCACAAGAGCGTTACTATGCTCCTTATCCTGAGCTACACAAATCTATTCCACATTACACCCTACTTCTTGCCTAGGTATTGTATTGTACTGTATTTATTACATGTTCCAGCACATCCATATAAGGCCAAAGCCACTGGATACAGAACGTGTCACACCACAAGCTTGCTAAATCAGCAAGTAGTCAACAGAACAATGCATATAAATCCACAACAATAAACGGAGCATATGAAACCCCTACATATCACTGCAACTACATAATCTATCATGTGTCTTCCCAAGTGGTCTCTTTCATTTCAAATTAAACATCTGTATGGTTTTTTTATCTTTCCCATGCGTGCTACATCCCACATCCATCCTCACAGAAGTTAATATGGCAATCACAATTCCTGTACAAGTCAAAAGTTGTCTCTGTGTTTAATTAATTAAGTACTACGCCATGATGGCATATGGGGGAGTGAATGTAAAGTACCACATTTTCTTGACCTCAGAACTAGCTGGAGGTGAGTGGTCAGCTTCACGCCCCGGCTGCTTTAACCCTGGTACCCAATGGATAGGAGATTGGGTGGACCCCTGAGTCGGTCCGGATAACATGGAGAAGTGAAAATTCTTGCCCCCCCCCAAATCTGTCTTCTTTAAACATCTCATGGGATAAGTAAAGGTTATGACACCTATGAATATTCACATGCATGCTTATTTCTTGTTTATTTAATAACATTTTTATTGGATCAAATTATACAGTGTCAAATGACGGGATGATCATTGAATAATGTACTGAAAAGGATTTGGAAGTGGTCATGGCCTTATTCAAGGTTCTAACTCAGCATTTATCTGGAGGGACTGAGGAAAACTTATACAGAATCTCAATCAGGATAGCCATTATTTGCGCAAGTGTAGCCCACGAGGCCACAACACTCAGTCTTTATGTTTATCGAAGCCAGCTCAGTGATTTTAAATATAACACCCCCCCTTGTACACTCTCTCTCCCTCCCCCTCTCTCCAGCTTGAAGAATTTACATGCATGGTCTAAATTTTGATTAATAATATGTGAAAGCAATATGAAACACTCTTGCACTTCTCTCCGTTAAGTTTCTATCAATTATAACTGAAAGCCTCTTGAATTCACTGTGGCCATAAGATGCAAGTCCAATACAAACACACTCAAATGCAGTGCACATGCACACATACAAACTCTCTCTCTACAGCATAAAGAATTTACATGCATGGTCTAAATTTTGATTAATAATATGTGAAAGCAATATGAAACAGATGAAGTTTGGTCCATACACTGTACTTTCAATCTGAGGCTCTTTTAAGTGTCACATATATTTATGGAGTGACAATTCTCATTTAATCTGACCTTTATAAAAACATTTCATGAAACTGCAATGACTAGTGGAATGGATCCATATGTGTGGTACAACTGTATAGACAAAGAAAAAGTAATCACACTGAAGAAATGGAAAAAGTGTAAAGGCAAAAGCTAGTTTTGGTTTACATGTCTCACCTACTGAAATAATTATGCACAAAGTGGTCCCTTCCATTTCTGTCTCATGCTGAAGAATCATTAAAAGCCACAGTAATGACACTTCAAACAAAAAATGGAAATATTCAAGCATCAGATAAGGTTAGTTTGTTTCCCCTCCTTCCAAGTTTCCTCTCCCTTCCCAAGATGATGACATAGAACTGGACAAGCTAGCAGAAGTGTCCTTCTTCCTATGATAGCGACTCATATGCACCATCAAACTGTTCCTGGTACGGTATTCGCGGTTGCAAAGTGTACACTTGGAAGCATACAGAGGTTCCTGATGCATATGTAACACATGTCTGGCAAGTGTATCTCTGTTCAGCAAACACTTGTCACAGTGTGGACACTGCAGACTGCCCTTGCTGGGTCGCCCGGAACCCTCGCCTCCCCACCCACCATGACCCATACGCCTGGACGATGACATCGTCATCATGGCAGATCGACCGGGGGGAAATGAACAGGACCGCACACCACCACCTAGCAACAGAGAACCAACAACGGGAGGTTAATTAGTTCCCGGCCTGCCACAGTGGCGAAGTGCAGTGTGTTTGAAATAATGAGCATATTATATACCTTACACAGAATCTTTCAAAATTTCAAAATAATCTTAATATCCCCATAGAAAGTGATTATCACTCCCAAGTAATATGAAACTACTGCAGTTCAATTAAAAAAACTGTTAAACCCTTCAATGATTCACAGGCCACTATAAACAATAAGATAATTTATAGTGAATATTTCTAAAAACATAGCTATTGATGGACTGGCAACTAAGGAAAAAGTTTCCCAGAACATGTACCCCATTAATATCCTGCTCAAAAAGGTATACTATTTTGAGAAATTTGGTGGCTATTCAAATATACAGACATGAACACAAAATGCCTGACCATGTGCTACTATAAACAGAACAGAATATGAGATACACAAACCTTTCATCGTCTCATGGAGCTGTGTAATATAAGCTAATATTATAACTGAGAAAGACATCAACAGGACAACAAAGAAGCTCAGCAAACCCCAAAATGAACCAGAAAATACTTCTTCCAAGAGAGCAAAGATAGCTGACGATCAACTCAAACTGGATACTCAGAAATAACAATGTACATGAGGTCCATTATACTTGTACATTTAATATTATTCTCTTATTTACTCTAGACGTTTAACTCCACCGTTCACTGTAAAAGCTGCTGATCAGCCTAACAAACATCTATGTACAAACTCAAAATGAAGGAATGATGGTATTTTTGTTCCATGCTTCCCATAGGTTTGCCACATGGCTAATGAGGATGACAGAAGGTCCCAATATCAGACAGCAGTTAGACAAACTAGCCTCCCTTTACTACCACATGTCCCTGTAATCCAACTAAAAAAAATGGCTGCACCATATCTGCAGTACACAGATAAAACCTCAGCAGAAGCTTTCTTGAAATTAATGCTTTCGAGTCTGAAGTCTGTTACTTCAGAACTGCACTACTGATAAGAACAGGATGAATCTGGCACCAACTTTGGGCACACAACATCTGACAGTACTTTAAACTCTATTATCAATTTGAACTTCAAAATCAAAGCTATTTCCACCTGATGACAAACTTCCAGCTTACATCTCTAATATAAAATAAATCTCCTTCATATAAGTTCAAAGCAACTGAGAGTTTCAGTGAGTTATTCCATCTCAGTTACCAGCATACATAGCTGTCATCAAGTAAATAGGCCATTAGGCTTCATTCTAACTTCAAACCAATGGCATGGAGCCCAGTCCTTCCAGAGAAATCATGTCACTCAGCTATTCAAGAATTTCCCAACATTTTATGGAACATTAAGGTTCATTACTGCATTCACAAGAGCCCTCCACTGGTCCCTATCATGAGCAAGATCAATCAACTCAGTACCACCCTATCCTATTTCTCTATGATCCATTTAAATATTATCCTCCAAAATACATCTTGGTCTTCCTAGTGGTCTCCTTCCTTCCGGCTTTCCCACTAAAATACTGAATGCATTCCTCTTCTCTCCCATGTGTGCAACATGTCCTGTCCATCTCATCCCCCTTGACTTGATCATTCTAATTATACCTGACAAAGAGGAAAATTATAAAGTTCCTTAGATCCATAAGATTTTCAAACCAAAATTTTGTATGAATTTCTCATCTCCTATATGGGTGGTTATATATACCACTTACCACATTCTCCTTGGTCTTTTATCAACCCAGAAAGGTTCAGTGAAGATCAACAAGTAAGTTCCTTATTATACTTTTTCATCACCACCTTATTCATTTACGTTCAAATATTCTCTCCAGCACTCTTCTCATACAACCTCAACCCACGTTCTGCCTTCAGTGTGAGAAACACAGTTTCATATGCATGTAAAGACCAAATGGTTATAGATTTTATGAAAAGAGAGAGGAAAATTAAAGATTTTGAAATGAATTTTAGGAAACATTCCTTGAATCTGCCCCTCAGTTTGTCATGATTTTAATTTTTTACCACCGTCCCCAAGTGCTTCAATGTTGTCAGTTTTAAAAATATTTGTTAAGTATTTTAGAGGATTCTCAACAAAGCAAGAAAGGATGCCTTATGTGGAGATCATGTCTACCCATCTATCTGTGACCTATCAGCGGTTGAACAGCTGGACAGACATTTTAAGAATCTGATATGGGATACCTTCACTAAAAGTTATCATGCAATTCCTACTTTGCTTACAAGTGGACAGAAATAATGAACACTTTATATTAAGAACTCCATATGTTTCTGCATTCTATTTATTTATCACAACAAAAAATGTTTCATTTTTCTTTGCAACATAATGTATCAAGTGAGCTCCTTGTTTTCGATTAAACAAATAAAGAAAGCAAATTCTGTCCTTTGCAGCATTTATCAACTGTCACTTCACAGTACTTCTTTTTCAGTTGATTCTGTTCATGCAATGGGGACTTGTTAACTCAGTTAATGGTATATCACAACAGACATTTGAAGTGTCCTCCATCCTGATGAGAACAAGCCTCAAAGCAACACTGAATTGAGCCCTGATGGTAACTAGTTGTGTACACAGATTCCAAAAGTCTGCACCATCGACCAATGTGATTAATTATGCCACCACAATCCCGAACTTCCATGGCATAGATTTCTTCCTTCTCTAGGATCACCACAAATAAAAATATCGGGGAGTGGTCAGATTGGGAAAATGTGAAGCTGGGGTGATTGGACCTCCACACACAGTCTGGCTGGAAAGTTGTTGTTAAGCCAACTACACACCCAGTGTGCAAAATGGGGAGATCCAATCATAATCAAACCACGCGCTCTTGCATACATCTAGAGGTACATTATCCCATGAAAGGAGAAGCATTCTTCAAGAAAACCAGCATAATGTGATCCACCAAGATGGTTGTGTATTACATACAGTCTGACTACACTGACACTAATCTTTGCTGGAATGAGAAGTGAAAAGCACCATCAGATCCTCTGTTGGCCATACATGCAAACTGTGTATACTGTATACACCACTTCTAAATACTGCCTCATCATTCACAACACATGGCACAGAAACTGAAGGTTGTCCATAATCTTGTGTAACATCCATTGCGAGAAGCAGAAACAGAGATGTTCATCTCCTGCCTGCAAGCCTTGTACTGGTTGTAAATGGAAGAAATACATACTGCACTTTTACAGCATTGTATTGCAGAAGAAATCTGACAAGGGTTAGCCATCTTCCTATGGTTAGCATATATATAGTTAAGTAATTTATTGTAACTGCAATGCCATTATGTTTTATTTTACAAAAGAGAATTACGATAAAATACTAATATACCTTTTTACAAGCATGACATACCACAATAAAAGCCAATGAATTCATTATTCATCTTTTACTAATTGGTCAGAGTCTTATACTAACGTAGCTACACAAGCACAATGAACTGCAAAAGAAGCCAATGAACTTATCATTCATCTTGTACTAATTGATCACAGTCTTATTTCTATTTTTTAGCAATGCATGGAACTGGGATTTATGGGAAATGAGGCTACTTCTTGAACTGTAAACCCGATGACAAATGTTACAAACGAATGGTCTTCCTACATTGTCTCCATGTATGTCGTCAATATGTCTCTGTAATGACCAAATACGAGAAAATGATTTTCTGCATATACTGCAATATGGTTCCTGTAAATTCCCCCTCCCAAACACCACTGAAGTATTATCTGTATCTTGAAAAACAGAATAACCCTCTCTTTGTTGCCAAACACGGCCTTCTACAGCTTGGTGTACACTGTAAACTGCTCGTTTTGGCGTTTCTAGTCCTTGTGGTGGGGTAAAGGATCCCCTTCCATTCACCTTTACGTCTACATCCTGCATAGTGGAAGCGCTATCATCTGCATGCATGGCTGCAACCAAGAAAAAAAGAAAATTCTGTTGCTTTCTGATATATAAGGCCCCATAAATTGGGCTATCATGAAGGTTTTAGAAAAGTTTTAGGCAGAAGCTACACGTATATGAAAGTTGCGGTGCGAAAACGAAATTGGATGGCCAAAGAATGAATGAGAAACTTAGTAATCTGTCAGTCTTTCATTGCAACCCTACTACTAACAGAATAACTTCGTGCATTTCTTTTATTACACGATTAATTCTGTTACTTCCATAATGTCAAAGAAACACTTCATATTCATTCCATACTAACACAATTTAGGATAGAGAAGAAATTTGGAGTCTAACCTAATTTAACCTAACATTATGCTCAGGAAACCTAAGGACCTTTTGTGATCATTCTTGCTGTTAGTGTTATGAATACCACCCACATAACAGCTGAATTTAGTGATGTTATTAATATTGAGACGGGTCTTATAGAATTAGACTGCGAACAGGAGATGGATGGAAATAGCTCACAGCTGTATCTAATGGTGAAATTTAGTATTAGTAGTTTTGGACTTTCAGGTTCTACTAAGCAGAGTGCTAGTTATTTCATACAGAGGTGCTGATGTACAAAAACTTAGTAAAATAATCAAATGACCGGAGGGTTTCATGGAGGTAGGCCTAGGCCCAAATGAGGGCTGTAGCGCCAATGAAGAAAAAAAAATCAAATTACATTCGGGCAAACATACATTACAGATATCATATTACATTTTTATTTTCCTTAAAAAACACGAGCTTTTAAATATAAATGTCTCTTGACTACTTTACTCAATTTCCCAACACTTGTACTTAAAACAACTGCAAGCCTAACATAAAATTAAGCAGATCAAGGCTTGAATTTACAGTATCCTAGGAATGTGAAGTGCTTTTAACATCACAATACTCTTATTAACACAAGAGTGTTGAATGAAAGAAATATAATTTATTTAATTTAACAATTTTCAGGTTTCCTTTGTACAGTGAATTTCATATGCTAGATTTAGCTTTCTGTAAATCACAGGGGCTATACAATCTAAGATGTATACTGTCTTCTACTTTCAAACAATGGAATCATGGGAATGCCTCCCACCTGGCATGGATAGATGTATGTATGTGTACTTCCATGTCTGTGTTGTCCTCTGTAGGGAAAGGTGTTGCAACGGGTTGATCCTCCATCAAAGAATCTCTACCAAATATCTAGGAACAAGATTCCACAAACCAGATTTTGGACCGCACTGGTCCATCACACTACAAAGAAGATATCACTTTCTAGTCAGCCCATGGATATGGAATGAACTCACATGACAATATCTGAATACCTGTTTCTATCATAAGCAGCTGGTCTCAAAGTCAAGCTGTTATATATACATATACATAGCAATTCAAGACCCTTGAGTGCTTATGCACCTGAAAAAGTAATATATTTTTAGGAGCTGCTAGCCAACTGAAGATAACCATGACTGATCAATATGACATAACTTATGGAACAAGACTCCAGTGACAATCAGTTCTTGGCACAATCTCCTTTAAGGGCTGACACTAACACTCTTATGTTGTCTGAGGTTATCTTTCTGATACACTACATTAAGAGCCATGTGGCCTAACAATATTTTGAAGATTGCTTCAAATCGAGTGCCAACATTAGCCAATAACCTTTCAAAGAAAACATGTCACTTCTGTGTTTTCTTGCCTAGTACTAAGTTTCTTGCATAAAACTCTTCCCAGCACTGTGAAACTGGGGCATCTTTGAAAGCCCATTCTTCATGTAGATTTTTTTTAAATATGAAAACTCATCACTGACTGTACTTAATTCAATACTGCACGCCTGATGCATCCAATAAAACTATTTTGTGTACATACAGCTGAGACAGACACTACAATAACTTCCTATAACCTAGCAGTTACTAGACTTGAGAGGCGACAGAGAAACAATGATTCTGCGTGGGAGAAGAGAATTGTGCAAGCCCATTCAATAAAAATTAAATAAATACTGTAACAAGAAAGAAGCAATAAAAACTACAATATTCAAACAAATATATATTTATTACTTTATTAAAAGTAGACCATAAATAAAAAAAAAGGCTGTATACTTTATGTATAAATTTTCCAAGTCAGAAAGAGAAAAATTAAGTAATATAAGTTGCAAGAAAAGATATTCTCTCTATCCTATTTATACAAATAGTTCTTATCTAGAACTAATTCCTGTAACACCAATCCACAATAACTTACATTACACACAGGTATAACAGTTTTGAAAGTATACACAACCTAAACAATTACAATAAAATACCTAACACATGGATCTCATCTTTCCTAAGACACAGACAATTTACTTCTTCATCATTCTGAGTCTTCATCAATACACGTGGATCCATGTTAGTTCTCCTCATCACCACAATCATAACATGACCAACCAGATGCTCTGGATGGGTTAATTTAATCACAGAAAAATATTCAACACATAACTGGCCAACATTAAGATACCAACATATTCACTTAGAAAGTTCTATAAGCTTGATTATCAGTATCAGTGTTGTTTTACAAAAAGAAAAAAGCCATACACAGAGGTTCAATATCAACAGAAAACATGACAACCTGGACAAATAATACTGCAATTCTTTAACCTTCCTGAGAATATAAGCCTGATGTTTTGAGTATTGTCAACATTGAACATTGTAGTTGAAATGTAAAATAAATTCTGATTCATCTGTAAATGAATTATGTGGAAGACTTCTACAACGTCTTCATCATCATGTTCATGGTTCTAAAACGATGAACATGGTACCAGACCATCCTCCTGTTGCACTTACATAATACATACAATACGAAAAGAATAATTTCATACAAGTTCCCACATAATTCTTCATTTCCTACCAATTACTCATAATACACACCTCACTATCAGTATCATCTCATATCACATACACATCAGTCTCATTCAGCAAAGCATAAGGACCTGAGTCTATAAATAATGCTCCTCATACTATCAGCACCTTTGGTCGATTTGTTTCATTCCAAAACTCATGCACCCACTGTTCGCAAAGGTCTTACCTTAAAATATTCTCCCCATAATGCTTGTACAACTGCAGCCATATCTGAAGTTTTAATGACTATGTTTAAGTAAATACGTGGCACTGATTATGTTGCTACTAATCCAATGTTCTCCTGGTATAATAATCAGAAGATGCTGAACATATAATATACTGCAAGGAAAATATTCTAATTTAGAATCAGCAATACAGACAATATTCTGACTAAAAGACAAGAATTCAAACTTCGCACATAACCCATCCATCATACCAATGCAAGACTGATAATTTGTGACGATAACTGAGTCATTAAACCAACATTCCATACCACACTGTCCATGTCTGTGACGTATTTTATGTATACAGGAGCTCAGGAGTTGGCTCTACTCATGGTCTGGCCTTATGTTACTGGTTATCATTAAACTGGAACTCTTTTATTCTCTAAGATCAGTGCTATGGGTTGGGATCAAACCTGGTAACTTTCAAATATGACAGCCATCTACTGAAACAGTGTGTATATAAAATTATCACAGGCAATGGACAATACCCTACATACTGGTATAATGTGAAAGACTTGATACATCAAAGAGTCAGTCCTGGACCATTCCAAAGAAATGGAAAATGAATGAAAAAACACTAAATTATATAATTACTGTTCATTATTTTTGTGGGCCCTTGTTCTGTAAGTGCTCCCTCTAACAACATTCAATTCAAATGGACCACGTTATTACACAAAACACAGTATTGCATGTCTCCAAAACCACTTTGCCTGAAAGGAACAAAGCTTTCTTTCTGAATGGGGCACTAAATGCTAAACATTAACCCAAATATTACATTAAAAAATGAGATTTTACATTCCTTGTCTGCACTGATATGTTACACTCTTCACAGTACCTGTACACATTCAATTCACATCAGAAAGTATGACTCAGAATACCTAACTAACTTTATGGATCTGAGCCCTTCTCAAGAAACTGCCAGTTGTGCAGCTACTCAAGAACATTTTATGGAACCTGAAGGTTCATTATTATGTTCACAAGAGCCCTCCAGTGGTCCCTATCCTGAGCCATGATCAGTTCAGTCCATATCACCACATCCTATCTCTCTAAGATACGTTTTAATATTATCCACCCACCTGCGTCTTCATCTTCCTTGTGGTCTCTTTCCTTCTGGCTTCCCCACCAATATTCTATAAGCATTCCTCTCCTCCCCCATTAGTGCTACATGCCCTGCCCACCTCATGCTCCTTGACTTGATCTTTCTAATTATACTTGGTGAAGAGTACAAGTTATGAAGCTCCTCATTATGCATTTTTCTCCCAATTCCCGTCACGTCATCTCTCTCTGGGCCAAATATTCCCCTCAGTACCTTGTTCAAGAACACTCTCAGTCTATGTTCCTCCCCTAACGTCACACCCATACAGAGCCATAGACAAAATTATAGTTTAGTATATTCTAATTTTTATGATTTTAGACAGCAGATAAGATGACAAAAAGGTTCTGAACTGAATGGTAGCAAGCATTACCCAAATTCAATCCCTTTTGATCTCCTCCTGAATCAAATTTTGATTCGTTACTGTCGTTCCCATTTGAACTGAGCCAGATTTTCAGGATCTGTTCGCTATCTTTATGTCATGATTTTGCCCTGCATTCTGCTAACAAGACAGCGACATATACTTAGTTTTCTCTGCGTTTTTCTTATGGTATCTATGTTACCTCCAAGCAGACTTACATCAGCATTGTACTATCTTTTCTCCAGTATCTGACAAATGCAAAAATCGGATCAGTAGTTAATTTGATACATCAAAAGCCACATTATCGATCCCCAATGACTTCGTTTACTTATGAAATCAACCTTGAGAGATGGATGTTGTAAAGAAGTTTTACATGAAGTTGACAGCAGTGATATCCCATGAAAATTACTAGTCAGTTTTATAGCCCCTTTTTTAAATTAGTACAATAATAGATCTCTTATACTGATCAAGCAATTCTTCCTTATTCCAGATAGAATTAATGAGTTTATGGATCCCCCACCATAACATCTGACTGCTTGAATCATATCTTCTGGAATTTGATAATTACCTGGCAACTTATACCTTTTCAACTTTGCAATAGCAATTTAAACTTCAAAAGAACTACGGTGAGGTACTAATAGTTCAGCTGTATGTATTTCTATCTGTGTAACATCGCTGATCCTATATACATTCAATAACTGAGAGACCAAGTTCGTCCACCCGTTCAAAATATTATGGGAATCTGCAAGCAGATCATCATTCACATCCTTCACTAAGTTACTTCTAGGTTGTTAACCCTTCTTAAATTCATTTATTCCTCTAAATAGGTCTCTATGTGTTCTTATTCTTATTGTTCTTTGCAAGCTCATTAATTCTGTCTTTCAGATATTCCTGATTTCTATTCCTGAAATGCCTGCTGGGTTCAGGTCTTACATTGTTCAGATTATCCCCAATTATTTCGCTTGGACCCTGTAGCCACTGCAATATGGTTTGTTTCCTTTGCTCTAATAATTTTATGCATCCTTCATTGAATCATGGCCTATGCTTCTTCAATTCATAATTAGCATCTATGTTTTCCAAAGCTGCAAACCTATTTGAGATTTCAACACGATACTGCTCTTTACCCTCTACTTTGTTTAATATCTTGAAACTGAATCTCTCCATATGAAAACTGTATTGTTTGCTTACCCACTGCCAGTCTCTCCCCAACTTTTGCCACCACCAAACAGGTGTCAGTTATCACAATCTGCTGCCCTGAACGATCAGACATCAAGCACACTTGAGTGCTGTATTCTCTCTCAAAATATGGTCAATTTTATTGTGAGTTCTTCCATCAGGAAATGTTCAAGCAAATTTATGTTATGATGTGGAAACATTGTACTTTTGACAGATTTTTGGATGTGGCAAAGTTTCTTACTCTAACTCCATTATCATTACCAATTTTGTGTAAACTATCATTCCTAATTGGTTTGAAAATGCCTTCCCTACCTATTTTGGCACTGCTAAAAAAGTTTAGATAGGAAAAATACAAATTTGGTGAATCTGTAAAGTGGATAAACCTTCATAGTCATGGATTTCTCAACCATTTGATGATATGCAAGAGTATGTCTTCACACTCTACTTAAGGCTACTATGCCTATGCTTGACTTTATTAAGTTTTGTCACATCAGATCATTTGGAGAAATTAATTTCAAACAGACACCTGCCTCGATTCATCAATTATGAAACAAATAAATGTAGACCATTCACACGAATCCTTATCTGCTTACTTGTTGTGGTCATGGTGGCTTGAAGAAACTACAGGAATCTCAGTAACAAAACTTTCACAGAACTCATACTAATTCTTGTGATGAGTATGGTGATGAATGGCAGTCCAAAATCTGATTATGACTCTTGGATTTGTAAACTGTGAATAACTTGGAAGAGAATGGTATAATGAAAGAATGTTTCTAATAAAAGGGTTCTTCTAGTATTTCATGTGTACAAATTACATAATGCACTACTGTACTGGCAGTAAATTCAACAACCATACAGCATACATATAAAAAAATATTTTGAATATTGCCAATGTAAAAGGAGGAGGTAGGTCACCTTATACTTTCAAATGGCAAACAACTGTTTGAAGTAAAACCAGACTGAACAACTTCTGTAAAACAGACACTGATTACTGCAGCATACCTTGAGACCCATGTATTGAAAGGAGACTGGTATTTCCAAACCAGTAATTGCTTGCAAGTGATTCATACATTTGTACATATTTGTAGCCATTCAATTACATTTGGTGGTTCTGGTTTTGAGATATATTTCAAAATGATGCAACACCAACTAGATGTGATCCACATTTCTTTAGTCTCTGCTTTCATTCATTCAAAGACAAAAATGCTTGAGGTGGAAAACTACTCTGAAAATAATCTGATACCAACATTCTGTGGACGCATAAGTGTTAAAGGCACGTCACCACAGTAGCCAAATGCTGCCAGTTAGTGAATGTGCAGTAATACTTTTGTGTGGAAACTGATTTCAGGTTATGTTACAAAATCTTCATAGTAACACTGGACACCTATATGTAATTGATGTTATCTGTTTCAGAAGGTCTAGTCATTCAGTGTGCCTATTAACCTTCATCACCGATACTACAGGGTTGGCAGCTGGAACAATTTACTCTAACAGTTTAATAGGGGGTAAGAGTTTATTAACCAGGAACAGAAGCTGGCAGCCATAACTCTGAGACAATCATACTACTGCCATTATTATTTAAAAAATTCAATACATGGACAGCTGGACTGCAGGCCATGTGCAGCAGCAATAGTACAATGAATGGGTGGTAAAGGTTAAAACAAAAGTTCAATAAATCACAGGATCATGGGAGACCAAAAAAGTGAAGCAGATTTACACTGTGGATATTCCTTCACTATCTCCAACTGCACATGAACCTTCAACTGAATTCACAATTAAAAAAAAAAAAGTATAGTGTTGTAGTGTAGTTGGTTGAGGCACTATACTACAAGCCAGAAGGTCGCAGGATCAAATCCCAATGAGGTCACTGGATTTTTCAATTTACCTAATCCTTCCAGCTGCACTATGACCCTGGGGTCGACTCAGCCTCTAACAGAAATGAGTACCAGGAATATTCCCGGAATTCTCTTGGGGGTAAAGGGCGGCCAGCGTGTAGGGCTGACACCCTTGCCGCCATCTATGAGCCAACTGTCTAGAAAATGTGGGTACCTCAACATCTAACAACCCTATGGGGCCTCCACAGCCTGTTACAGGGATACCTTTACTATACTTAAAAAAAAAAATGTACAGAACAGAGAGCTCATTAAGCTCTGACTTCTATCTGAAACACTAAGATGTCAAGTATACTGAACCAAACACAAGGTAATTTATGTCACAATACACACTCATACTTGGGCAGATTATTAACTTTATACACTATGTTAATTCTAGTTGTGCCTTACATGACTGCCTCTGGTTCATGAACACACTGCCTACAGCCCATAATGTTCATACAGACATAAAGTTCTAATTAGAGTTTAGTTTTGTTGCAGCACTCAAGGTCTGTCACTTGTTCATATACAGCACTGCTGTGTTAATTTTGTACTAGCATTTCTGTAAATCACGAGGAGTGAAAGCAAGGCCAATCACAGATGTCACAAGTGGCCTCTTGGAAAAGAGGAAATGGCAGTAAGCATGTAGGCTACTTGGGATGAGCAGCCTTAAAGAGGGAGCAATGTGGAATGCAGAGTTCTTTATGCAGTCCACGCGATACCTACATGATGCAACAACTGTTGGGAGAGGTGTCTGTGGTCTGTGCCAATGCTACATAAGGAGTCAACTGTGCACTGTGAGTTAATCAGTTGAAAGCCAGTCAGTTCAGCTCGGGAACTGCGGTTGAAGGGTGCGGGCCAGAGAGGAGAGGGCTGCTGGATACGAAAACTGAGGAGGCTACCCCATTGGAAGCCACAACCAAGCAGTGCAGTGAAGACCATGATGGAGAGCGAGAGAGCGTGCGCACGTGGGTGCATGTATGTGTGTGTGTGAGATAGTGATTTGTAAAGTGTAGTCACAAGCTGTGTTAGTGTCCAATAAATCCAATTACCAATCCAATTCCCATCTATACTCACACTCTATCATATGACATCTGGTCAAATGTCATTCATTTAATTCAATCTTACAACTGGTCAATAATGCACATATTGTGAAATCTAGATATCATTTTTTTAATTTAAGAGTTCTACATTCTGGGCTATAACACCATGCAGTCCATTGGAAGCCAACAAACATTTCAGAGGAACATCGTTCTTGCATCTTGCTCTGCTTGTTACCTGCTTCATCCTGCTTGTTTGCTTGCCTTACTCTCTGACCTTTTAAGACCAACATGTTCCTCTGAAACATCAGCTAACTTTCTGCAGACTACACAGCATTATATCCTGCAATACAGAGCTCTTCATCACTTCCACTATAAGAACCTCAAATCCTACATTTTTTCATTCCTTGATTTTTCCCCAAGAAGCTGATAGTGAAGCAAAATATGGTGAATTATTAATTCCTCTGGAAAAGGTGAAACAAAGAATTGTGGCTGCCATGAACACTGGAGAGAAAACTGTGTGAAAAATTAAAGAAGCAGGTGACAAGGGGACTTCTGAAGCAAGCACTTTGACTCTCTTTTACACACAACAAAACAAGAACTCCAAATAAAGCTTAACAGGACTTGGCAATTTTGTGTGTCATTCAACAAACTTAACACAATTTCTGGAAGACTCAGAAGGTAGTTCCAAACTCTTTTAACATTTCAGGCCAAAGTTGGCAAGTTCCAAGGGCAAAGGTGAGCAAACAGATCTAAGCAAACTCTTGTCGGATCTGGGATTCAGGTGGAAAAACACTGAAACAAATATGAAATCAGAAACATTTTCTCACAGAAAACTTGTGATATGGTTAAGAAGGAAAGGAATTGTGCATATGAAGAAATTTATATCCTTTCATCGCACGTATCAGGGTACTCATGAAGTGATGATATTATGGCATGTAGATCTGTTGCTAAGCAATGACCGCAAAACAGCCAACTACACAACAGCCACTGTTTAAGTTCCACAAACAAGCATGTTTCCATGACAATTGCACTGCAACATAGGAATGGTGTTTTCTAAGCGATCCATGCTGAGATATTTATAAGCAGGGCCAGTTAGCTGATGCAGTCAGTCAGTCAGTCAGTTGGTCAGAGACCTGCTGGGGTTCAGTCATTGTGAGCTGGTGCTGGGGGATAGTCTGGGAACCCAGAGGAAGGGGAATGTCCGCTGTTGGAAGCCACTACCAAGCAATGGCAGTGAAGATGTTACTGCAGACACCAGCAAGTGTGTGTAATAGTGAACTGTAAAGTGCTGTCACTCACTGTATCAAAGGGTCCAATAAAGCCAGTCATCAATCCAAAACCCAACAGTCACAGTATATAAAATTATCTGACAATATAAATCAGAGATAGTGTTGCCAATATCCAAAAGTGAGGACTAGTTATTGTATACATTAGTCAGGACTGATTCCTAAAGCTGTGCTAATATTCAAACTTACCCAAACCGTGATGTTACTGTCATCAAAGGAACTCAGTGAACTACAAAACATTTTGTTACATGAACACTTAATTCCTAACCTCCAACTCAGGTCAATACCTACGGTCAAAGACACACAAGAGCATATCACAAATAGGAAAACCTCCGCATTCAAACAGCATACTGACTGAAATAATTATTTGGCTTCATGAACAAAACATTCTATATTCTGATGAAATGTTGAAACAGCACTTGAACNTTATACTTTTTCTTCTACCCTGAAGATGGGGGCGATACGTTCCTCCGAAACGTCGGTTAACACCACATATACACGGTGCCAAATCCCAGAAGACTGCTTTCTTCAAACTGATTTTAACTCATAGACCAACTTATAAATATCCTCCACAGTCCACATATGTTCAAGCTATGGGGAAAAGTTTCTTCAGTAACCCTCTCATCACCCCAACCAGAATTCCATAAACACAATCTGAACATTGATAAAACGGTGTTTACATTCAAAACATAAAACATGGAACAGTTGCACGATGTGAAGTTTAGTGAAATTGGAATAAATAAGTAGCAAATAAGTAGTACTTGTGAACACATTAAAAATCTTGACAAATCTCGGAAAACAAACCTGTTCGCCTAAACACAGTTATTAATGAGGTTGTTATGACAATGATGCCAGGGACACATTTATTCAAGTGGAAAAACACTACTATGAAGTTTAAAGCTTGGAATGTTTGTAGTTCTGAGGTTTCAGCCACATGTCACAGCACCAAAGAAACACAGGCTAATGTCCTTGATACGATATGCACAGCACAGGAATATGGTACAGCATCGCCCCCTTACATTCATAAATGATGCCACCAACCAGACCAGCTAGACTGAGCACAATGTAAGATCTGTCTGTAATGAATGAACATCAACATCGATGATATCTGCATAAGAGCAAGGAATGCATTTCAAAGTTATGTGTATTCCTTCCTTCCTTCCTTCCTTCCCTGCTTCATTTTTAACATTATCAATTAATTTCATATATAATACCTTCAACGTGACCACAGACTTGCAATAAATGGAACAATAGTTGGGAATCACTACTATGATTTATGTACAAATACTATCCTTCTCATTAATGGATGACGGATACAGCACACTTTAAGATATACTTCTGTTACATCAACCAGTAAAAGAATTCACATTTCAAGAACAAACTGAAACAGGAAATCAGCCATAACTGGGTAATCCAGGAAGGCGTATATATAAAATTTAGTGAACTCACGCACTCCTTCAACTGCATATAAAAGAATCTAGGCCATTACAAACGTGTTGCTTGCGCTACAATAATAAATTTAGGTTTAACACATTCCAGACTGTAATACAAAACTGAATTATGATCAAATGTAAGCATCGTTGTCATGGGTCATGGATTCACTAACTTTCCATTCCTGTGAAACAACTAACCTAGCAGGTCTTATTGAAGGTAGAGAAAATATAGAAGCACCACTTACTGTTTCAGGTATTTTGCAGGTGAAAGAGATAGTTTTCTGAACTTCTTGTCTTTCAGACTTCCTCCTATGGATACAGACCAGCAATTACTTTGCTTAATAACAATTAACTAAAGAGAAATCAGAGCTGACATGAAACCATGGTGCAGTTGTTCTTAAGTCACTAACAACAGTTCCCTTACTAGTCAAAAGTTCTCCACCTTTCATGGATACCAAAGGTTCTTTACTGGGCTCACAAGAGCTTGTCACTGGTTTATAATGTAAGCCAGATGAGTCAAATCATCATCATCATCATCCACCAGGCCCAATTTATTGAAGATTAATTTTAATATTAACCTTCCAGATTTCCAAGTGATCTCTACCCTTTAGGCTTTTGGGCTAACATTGCATACGAATTTCTCATCTTCCTCATGTGTGCTACATGCCCTATCAATCTCATCCTGTTAGCAGAGTACTGGAAATTTACGTTAACATCACAAATACCATGAACCACCTGCACAGTTTCAGTTAATTTCTTTCTCAGGTACCAGAACATTGTGTCCAATCTGAATTAAGAGTTAAAAAATCCTGAAAACAAGCATTACTGTGAGTAGAAAAGCTATTTTTTTGTCCCAAGCAATGATCAGCTAAAACATTCAATATAATTAACTTCAAGAGATTCATTGGATTTCTCCCTTATCATGTCTCTCTCCTTTCATTAAAGCATTATCAGTCACTGGATGAAACTGCTTCCCTGGACGAGGCCCTGCTACCAGAGGTACCTCCATGATACTGTGACTTATGACTCACAAGGCTGTTGCGCGAACGGTATGAACGGCGACATACGTCACACTTGAAGCTCTGCGGCACGTAGAAGTGAGTGTCAGCCATGTGACGCTGGAGGGACCAGGCACGCGTGAAGCTCTTGCGACACAGAGGGCAGTATGGAGAACCACTTACTCCGCCACTGCCACTGCCAACCCAGCCCCTTCCTTGTAGCTCTGCAACGAGACGAGCAAAGGAAGGGGCTGAGTATGGCGGGGAAATCAACCCCCCACATTAACACAAAAATTGGAAATTAACTCAACAAACTGCTGAAAGGTGAAATAAGCATACAGTGTGACACCCACTGAAAAATAAAGAAAAACTCTTACAGCCTCCCATGTTTCATCCTGATTAAGTATATGTAGCCCCTTCCTTAAGGAAGCAGTCAGCAAAACAGCAAACATCCCCGTTTCTTACGATTCCCATGTAAGTGATCACCATAAAACATCTACTCTTTCCTCAAATTGTTTTTCTAGAAATGCAGTTAACATAATTATAAACACCACAAATGGGCAAAATAGCAATACAGATGTTGAGCAAGTAACAATTCTGCTGATATGAATGCTTATATTCCCTCCATTTTGGAAGAGGTAAATTCAGGCAATTGTATTTCAACCAGAATAACTGAAAACAGGCATCCGAAAGTACCACCAGCAAATGCAAACACTCTGGAATCAAAATATTCCTCTCCCTAGTTCAATTTTCTTCATACTACTAAAAAACTGGAAACAATAATACATTCTCAACATATACCAAAAACTTCAATTTCAAAAATTAAAACAGTGGCTTCCAATAACAGCCAAATGACGAATACTAACACTATCAAACACTGAATCTTGCATAAATAAATCCCTACACTGTAAAGAAATAAAATTATTTTCTGTAACTCAGTACATTACATTTGACATAAATATACTATGATACATTCAGAAGCACCAATGTTTTCTGGATACCAGTATTTCTATGTGAACTTTATATGTACTCACCCATGTCATGTCTACATTAATGTGTTCCCTCTCTTCAAATGTAATTAAACAAAATATTCTTCAAAGGGTACATGTAAATATTCTGTCTCTCAAACCCTCTTAAAGAAAATTATGGCTGTAAACGACTCTCTATTAGCTGCCTGTGACTTGCACAATATTTCTGTTGTTTTCTGATGAAGCCTTTATATTCAATGAAAAACTATATTCTCATCTTCTAACAAACATTTGGAAGTACAGGGGATTCTGCTTAGTGTGATCACATTGGGACAAAACTGATAACAATAACAATAACAATGAAACAAGAGTGCAGCTATTCAGTGTTGTTTACTGAAGCAGAGCAGGGGGAAAAGTAGAAGTGGAAATAAAGAAAGCTTCAAAATCAAACAATATAAAATACTTTAAGTTCACTGTCCACTATTTCTCTGAGAAAGTCATCAATAAAAATGAAACCGTGAAATGTTTCTGGAAATCCATACCCACATTACGAGAAAATCAAGAATTAGACAAATTCTTCTAACACTGTCTGTCTACTGTCTTTTCTGAGAAGGTCATTAATAAAACAGTCATACACGGGTCAGAACTCAAGAACTGTGATGTTACATAATCACTTCCACTGCACATGCATCAAGGCAAAAAGTGATGATAAAAACTGAAATGTTGATTACAATAAGCGTCACTTGTTTCTACACATTAGTACAAGGGTTGGAACTTTAATAGTGGCAACTATTTATTTACAACTGATTCAAAATAGATACATGTTTCAAAGTTTTACTGTCCTTCAATGTAGTCACCAGCATTGTGTACAACCTGTTGCCAGCGATGTGGAAGTCATAGGATACCTTTAGCTGCACCTGTTGTGTTGATAGTTTGAATGGAGCGGTCTGCTACCTGAAGAATCTCTGAAACAGTTCTGAAGCGAATGCCACAAAGTGGTTCCTTCATCTTAGGAATCAAGTTGAAGTCACATGGGCTTAAGTCCGGGGAGTATGGTGGATGGTACAGCACTTCCCAGCCCCTTCGAGTGAACAAATCAGCCACAGCTTGAACTGCATGTGGCCGAGCATTGTCCTGCAAAATGATGGGTGGGTTCTCCAGAAAGTGTTGCCACTTCTTTCTCAAAGTGGCCGCAGGTTGTGTTCCAAAAATGAGCAGTAATACTGCGCATTGATGGTCTGTTGTCGGGGAATGGTATGCGTTAGGATAACACCATCACAGATGTACACGAGAATCACCATAACTTTCATATTGCTGGGGTTCTGATGAACTTTTGATTTTCGTGGCGACCCATAATGACGCCATTCGTTCAATTGGTATTTCATTTGTGGCTCGTACGATTTGGCCCATGTCTCATCCAGCGTAATGATACGGCATAAGAAAGCCTCTCCTTCGCGCTCACAGTGCTCCAAGCGGTTATGAGCAGCGTCGTATCGTAGCCATTTCTGCATTTCCGTCAAATCATGCGGAACCCATCATGATGCAATTTCTCTCATGCCCAGGCTTTCCTTCAGAATGTGAAGCAGTCATATGCGCTAATCCTGTCTCTCGGGCCAGCTCACAAATTGTATGGCGTCGATTACTCTCCAGTAACGTGGAAAGAACATATGCTTCTTCTTCACTGACACTAAGATGACCTGGATGACACATGTCTGCCACATTTTGGTGTCCTTCATCGAAGGCTTTTACCCACCTCGCCACTGTTCTGTAAGGCAATGCAGATTCCCCGCAAGCCTCCTGAAGACCTTGATGACACTGCCGTGCTGTACGGCCTCTGGCACATTCAATCTTTATCTAACTCCGTTTTTCTCGTTTCGAAAACATCGTGACAACACTACATTAGACCGCTAACATGAGGCTCTGTTCTTCTTGTCACTGTGCATGCGCGTGATGTAACAGAGAGTCCATTTGCTCTGAGGTAAGGTAGGTATGTAACTAACGTGTGGTATAAGCGACATTATTTGGTTCCGTTGCATGGCGTCTCTACAGCAGTGTTGCCAACCCTCATATAAATCTGCCTGGGACTTCATACAGGAGATCAGATCACATGAATGATAACATTATCCTTAAATACAATAGGCAGTGTACACTGCATCTGATTTGAACATTTCTTTGTCCTAATGAGCTGGTGAGCCAAGAAATACTCAGCACTGGGGCCAAGCATCTCATCTCAGACTCACCTCGGAGCTTGGATAACAATACCTAGTACCTTTTCCACCTTTCCCTCCCCTCTTCTCTCACTTTGATTGGTTTTCCTTCCTCCCTCTCCTTTCTGACCCAGACCAGCATGCAGAGAAGAAAGGCTGTCCTGAACAAAGTCTTGTTTACTCCTAGGTGTGTCAGAAGTATCTAGGCTTGAGGAGATCATTTATGTCTCTCACGAGAGGGATCCGACTCTTTTGGACTCATGTGAGTCTATAGGTCCAAGGTTCAGCTATGATGGGTGGTAGGACTACTTACAGGACACTGTCACCTCAAAGGACACCTCTTCAAATTGGGACTATGTAACAGTCCAACTTGTGAGAGGTGTCAAGAAGAAAACGAAACAGCCACACACATCCTTGCGAATGTGAGGCCTTAGCTTGTTTAAGATTGCACCACTTGGGTCAATATTTTATGAAACCAAGTGATTATTTCGATGTCCCCACGTACAAGATCCTGCGCTTCATTCGAAGTGGAGGATTTTTGAGGGGATAATCAGAAGGGGAGGCACAATAGATCACCGTGGTTGTGGTGCAAGGGCCAAAAAGGCCCACCCCTTATACATTCATTCATTCATTTATAGGTTCAAGGTTGGTCTTCCAGGAAGAGACAGCATTAAGCAGCCATTTGAGGACATGAAAACACATGTAACAATTTGTGTTCCCTGTTAATGTGGCTAGATTTTTTATTCATGGATGTATTTGGTACAAATGTGTTTCAGTTTCCTCTATTACTTTTCTCAAAAACACTTTTCATTCATATAGATGTTAAGCAAATTACACATACCTCATGCCTGCATGCATGAAGAAACACATGCTTGTCTTCAAATAAAGTATTCACTATTGATGTCCTGTTTTAACTAAATGTGCACTTACACACAAACATAATATCACTGATATTGTGGAAAAAACTGCTAAAATAACAAATGCTATCACTGAAAAAATGGAGTACTTTAGCATATACACTGAATCTATAATGAATGACAGTTTTGTTTCTGAACAAAGAACAAACTGAAAAAACTATCCCTTAGTCAAGTGAACTTTTTCTGTGTCTGAATGAACAAAACATGTTCGTCTGAACTGTTCTTCACAGTAATTATCTGCAGTATTCAACATGTTCAGCTCACAACACAAGTTTTAATAATGAAAAATATGTAATAACAATAAACATAATTGATATCAGCTTTTCATTTTCTACTTGTCTAATGATATATTCGTGTTACCAGCACAACTGATGGACTTACTGGCTGGCTAACAAACTAACTCCATGGAGATCAGTCCTGTTTGTGATGCTGCCAGTTACTCAGCTACTCATGGATTTCCCAATGCTATACGGAACCAAAAGGTTCATTATCTTGTTCACAAGAGATCTTTACTGGTCCCTATCCTGATCCAAATAAGTCCAGTCCATACCACACTAGCCTATTTCTCTAAGATCCCCTTTTATATTATCCTCCCACCTATATCTAGGTCTTCCTAGTGCTTTCTTCCTTCTGGCTTTCTCACCAAAATCCTATATGCAGTCCTCTTTGCCACCATACATACTGCATGCTCTGCCCAGCACATGCTCCTTGACTTGATCACTCTAATTATATTGGCAAAGAGTTACTCAACAATGTTACAAAGATCAACTTCTGTATAATTTATAAAGTCCTGAAAAAAATTTTGTACAAGTTTTTGGAACGGTTTTATTCAAATTTCTGTGCTGGGAAAGCCGTAGTCAAATGTGAAGAATTTTACTGGAATCGCCCAAAGACTCAAACATCTACAGTTTACGAAGATGGCAATTACTGTAACATTCCATAGTATTGTTTTCCATATTCTAATTGAATGAAGAGATTTTCCTTTTTTGACCAACCTATGAACTAACTAAAGATATTTTAAGTGCTCTCAATGACAGATTAATTGTGGGAGGGATTTTCTGTGATCTAGCAAAAGCTTTCGATTGTGTTAATCATGATATCTTACTATCGAAATTAAATTTCTATGGAATAACTGGCAAAGCTAATGAATGGATCAAATCATACCTCAAAAACAGGTATCAAAGAGTTGAAATAAATAATAAAAACTCCAGTCATAATGCATTTTCAAACTGGGGAATTATAAAGCATGGTGTTCCCCAAGGATCAATTTTAGGTCCCTTACTTTTTCTTCTCTACATAAATGATCTATCTAAAACCATCAACAATAAATCTAAACCAATTCTATATGCAGATGACACTAGTATAATATTTAAGAACTCTAAATTTGAAAACTTTAAAAAT
>NW_019743156.1:926372-1036390 GCF_002891405.2 Cryptotermes secundus | reverse complement strand
TGTCTATAACATGAATACTAGACAAAAATATAACTTCCACCTACCCTCATCAACTTTATCAGTATATCAAAAAGGAGTCTACTTTACTGGCATAAAAGTGTTCAACAATCTGCCACAAAGTATTAAAAACTTGGGCAATGATACTAAAAAGTTTAAATCAGAGTTAAAGAATTATCTGCATGCTCATTCCTTCTACTCTTTAGATGAATACTTCAATGTAAATAGAGAATGATGTAAAATTAAGTTATATTAATTTTTAACCTAAAATTTCCTGTACTTATGTATGTAACCTTTTGACTTGTTCTGTATCCAAAGGATACCTGCTTAGGATTTATAGAATGTAAATAAATTCAATTCAATTAAAATTTTTGGTCCTATATCATTATTTACACAGTTCATAATTCACTCTCACAAAAATGAACTTCCTCCAAAACCAAATTTCCTTGACATTTTTGACAGTGCCATCAGAAAGTTCCTGGATTAGGTAAAAACAGAAATATTGGCTTAACTTACTCGATTTTGGGTGCCATCTCCTTCAAAATAGTCCCCTTGGGAATACAAGTATATACAGCGATCCTATCATTTTTTCCACGCTTCAAAAGCACCCTGAAAGTTATTTTCCTTAATGCTGTCGAGTACCACCTGCAATTACTTTTGGATGTGTGACACTGTTTCAAAACATCGTCCCTTCAGTTTCATTTTCAGTTTGGGAAACAAAAAATGACAGGGGGCTAAGTCTGCCGAGTAGGGAGGATGGAGAACAATAACCATGTTGCTGTTAGTCACATTCTCTGTGGTTTTCAGGGACACGTGGGCAGGTGCGTTGTCATGATGAAGAAACAATGCAGCCCATGTTCAAATTTTCTGTTAAGATCTCCTGTCAAACTCCATAACTGATCCTGAGAGTGTCTGCAAGCTCATGGATTGTTTGGTGATGGTCTTTGTTGACAAGTTCTCGAATTGTCTGATGTTTTGCTGGTGCTTGGTCACCCTGAACGTTTGTCATCTTCAACTGACATTCAAACGGCCTTGAAATGTGAATGCCATTCAAAAACCGCTCTCAGGTGTAAAGAATGTTCTCCAAAAGACTCAAGAAGTATTTCAAATGTTTCAGTAACAGCTTTACCAAGCTTCATGCAAAACTTGATGCAGATACATTGCTTGATTTTTCCATCCACTGCAGACAAAACAAAACACGAAGCTGAAAAAGCATTCATGTAAAACCAATGCGGCATGTTCACAGCGCATTGTCACATGGCAGACTGATGCGATAGGCTTGCGGAAATGTGACCCTAGCCTCCCCTCTCATCTTCTTTCACTGAGGGAGTTGCAACAATAATGGTCCGGGAACTTTCTAATACCACCTGTATATTTAATACATTCTTTACAATGAGAACATCTGCGTTTGCATCCCATTCATTTATGAGCACACAGAATTTAACTCAAGATATCATTTTCACTAGAATTAACTTGATAAAGGATGAGAAGGGTAACTTGCTTCAAAACTGCCACAAAATTTTGAATAGGTGGAAGAATTATTTCTCTTAGCCATTGAATATGCATGTGGGTTAGTGATGTTAGGAAAACTGAAATACAGAGCTGAGTAATTGATTGATACCTAAACACTGTCATTTTGAGGTTGATACTTCAAATGAAGTAAAATGATTTGGGATCACCAGTGTGGGTTTCTATGAAACAGATCAACAACTGCTCAGACTGTTTACACTTGTCAGATACTGGAGGGGGTATAAGAGGGTGTACAATGAGACTGTACATTAGCTATTCACAGACTACAAGAGAGTCTATGATGGCGTTATGAGGAAAGTTACTGCACTACATTTCCACTGAATTTGGCACACCCATGAAACCAGTTAGGTTAATCAAACATGTTTAAATGACACCTACAGCAAGGTCCATATATTTAGTAGGTACACATGTCTGATGTTTCTGACTCAAAATGATTCATAGCTAGGAGACGCTTTACTGCCACTGCTCTTAAGCTTTGCTTTAGAGCACATCCTTATGAAGGTCAAAGAAAACCATGCAGGACTGAA
Organism: Cryptotermes secundus; assembly: GCF_002891405.2. Classification (NCBI taxonomy): domain Eukaryota; kingdom Metazoa; phylum Arthropoda; class Insecta; order Blattodea; family Kalotermitidae; genus Cryptotermes; species Cryptotermes secundus. The sequence goes on along the minus strand of NW_019743156.1, from coordinate 1,034,336 downwards.
ACTGAATGGGGCATATCACCTTCTGGCATATGGCAAAGATGTCAATTTAATGGGAACAATACAAATAAAAACATAAAACCTCTAACAGACACTAATAGAGAGAGTCTAGAAGCAAACACAGAGGAAACTAAGTACATGGTGATGTGTCATCACCAGAACGCACGACAAAAATCATATCACAGCTAACAGATCCTTCAAAAATATGGTAAAGTTAAAATATTTGGGAATCACTGTATTGAATCATGATCTGATTCACGATGAAATCAAGAGCAGATTACGAACAGGTAATGCTTGCTACCAATAAGTTCAGAATCTTATGTCTTCTCACCTGTTATCTAAAAACATGAAGATTAAAGTACATAAAACTGCAATTTTGCATGTAGTTTTGTATGGGTGAGAAAGTTTGTCTCTTACATTAATTGGAAAAACCGAGAGCAGGGTGCTGAGGAGGATGAAACAACAGGAGGCTGGAGAATACTGCATATTGATGAGTTCAATAACTGGTACTCCTCATCAAATGTCTGAATAATCAAGATAAGGAGGATGAGATGGGCAGGATATATATAGCACATACAGGAGAGGAATGCATGCAAAGTTTTTGTTGAAAATAGTTGAAGGAAAAAGCCCACCAGAAATACTTAAACAAAGATGGAAGATAATATTAAAATGGACCTTAGATAAACAGGATGGGGGGTATGAACTAGATTCATATGATTCAGCATAGGGACCAGTGGTGGGCTCTTGTAGATGTAACAAACCTTTGGGTTCCATAAAATAATGGAATTTCCTTAAGTGTCTGAGCAACTGTTCGCTCCTCATGGACTTANGGTGCTGAGGAGGACATTTGAACCTAAGGAGGCTGGAGAATACTGCATATTGATGAGTTCAATAACTGGTACTCCTCATCAAATAACGTCTGAATAATCAAGTTAAGGAGGATGAGATGGGCAGGATATATAGCACATACAGGAGAGGAATGCATGCAAAGTTTTTGTTGAAAATAATTGAAGGAAAAAGCCCACCAGGAAGACTTAAACAAAGATGGAAGATAATATTAAAATGGACCTTAGATAAACAGGATGGGGGGTATGAACTAGATTCATATGATTCAGCATAGGGACCAGTGGTGGGCTCTTGTAGATGTAACAAACCTTTGGGTTCCATAAAATAATGGAATTTCCTTAAGTGTCTGAGCAACTGTTCGCTCCTCATGGACTTAGCCTTGCAGTCAGTTGAAGTATCATTTTCAAATTAAGAGAAAAACTGGAAACTGTTCAATAAATCTCAACATCAGGAAAACAAACTCTGGATTGCCATTGTCATAAAGATGTTAATCAACCTCCTGCACAGACGAGCACATGATCAAGATACTATCTAAGTCAGATCAGGCAGATTTGTAGATCACAATTATCACCTTCTGGGATGTTCCACCCTGCAGTGTGGCAAATCATTACCAACATTTCAGAGGAACTTGCTACTTCCCCCTTCTACCCCAAAGATGGAAGTAGCAGGTTCCTCTGAAATACTGATAATGATCTACCACACTACACAGTGTCACATATCAGAAGACAACAATCTTCATAGTCTCTGTTATGAGAAATTCAGACCTCACTTTACAGATGAGATCCAACAGTCAGCCATGAAGGTATTCATGCAATTATTCAGTTTGTGGACATTATTCATCATCCTGTATTTATTTAAAACACAACATCCAACAATGCCTAAAAACTCAATAATTGTATTAACATACCATCATCACAAACTTTCACATGGTTTTCATGGTTTTTCTCATCCCACTACGTAAATGCTGACATTCATTTTTGGTAGATCATTTACATTTAACAACCTACCCAATATGCATATCAACCTAGTCTGAGCTCCAGAAATACACATATCACCAAAACCAATTCGGTGAATAATGGTGGCAGATATACAAATATCTGTATGAAGTACATTACATGATTGAGTGAGTGAATCATTCTAAGCAGTAAGTAGATTTAAACTGTATTTCTAGAGCCCCAATCCAAATAACTTTCAAGACAATCTTTTTTGGGTGTAACACCATGCAGTTTGGTAGACAGGTGCCACTGTTTCTTAGGAATCTGCTACCTCTACTTTTGAATAGAGATGAAAGTTCTCAATATTCTCTCTGAAAGATGAAGGCAGCAGTTCTCTCCAAAACCCTAGTATCCATCAATAAAACTTCACAGTATCATGTCCAAGAATGTAAGCTCAACATTCACTGCGGTGAGAACCTCAAATTTAACAATTTTCATTTTCTCTATAAGATTCACTTACAGTTAATCACCTCATCATATCTTTGGAGTGGAAAGTACATAAAACAATTTGTATTATAATACCCGAATGATGCTCCCTGCTTATTATAAACTCACTTATCAAATTAGAACTCGCACATGCATCAATGCAGAGTTATGCAATAATTTACTTCTTAAAGTAGGGGCTCTCAAACTTTATCATACAGTGACCACCCTAAAAAGAACACATAAATTTAGACACATCCCCTCCCCATTCTCTGTCCATCAACAAAACGCACACTTCTGCACACTACTGAAGGATGCATTGTGACAGTGGGAACCTAAATAGCTTCGCAACCCACTTACACCTACAGTAAATTCTTTATCAGATTTTCCTGCATAAGTCAAGAAAATATTTGCAAAATGTTTCAATTAGCTGTAGCTATATTTTCCATGACTATATATATATTAAAGCTTACTGACTTGACAAATCTGTGTATGTGCATATTTTATATAATTTTTTAAAACTTGGCGACCCTTCTCAGAGTATGTTACTACCACCTGGAGGGAGAAGCCCTGATCCAAAATTTGAAAAACCATGTCTTAAAGTGATCATTTTGTGACACAGTAACTCTACAGACTGCCTGTGATTACATCTGGGACAAGACTACCAAGAAAAAATACATTTTGACAAAGATAAACTAAAATGCAGAGAATGCAAAAAGGCTTGGTTGCATCATGCAAATGTGGCACATTCGCTATGTACCTTCGACATGCTACTGGCAGACTTCTGTATCTTATGGCATAGTAAATTTGCACAAGAGGTACGTTTTAAATTGTTTAAGTTTAAATGCTGAAATGTGTGACATTTTGCCACCAGTGACAATGTAGCCACCATGTTGTGATCAACATCTTGCTTATTTCCACAAACAAAAACAATTTCGTTAACAACTGCAATAGTAAAAACTCGTACTGTAACCTAATGACCACAAGAACCTCGCCCACAGAACAACTTACAAAATTACTAATGCCTTATGCATAAACTAGTGCAGTTCCATATTATGACATTTTACTGACAGAATCATAACAGAACTTGGAAATACTAAATCCTTTTTCTGATTTCTAAATGAAGATTTTCCTGGACACATTGCAGATTTCAAACGAACTATGAATGTGATACTACTGAAATCTCAGATTTTCCCATACCTTCCAAAACCAAACACTGTAGAAAATAATGTACCAGTCAATACATTATGCCACCTAATTTCAAAATAAAAGTTACTATAAAGGTTTTAATAATAAATGTATGACTACTTTTCAAAAAGAGGGCTCAATGAAAGCTGGATAACCAGCATGGAAATTCAGGCTGTTCTATAAACAAACTTTGATAAGACTGTATATGAATCATGGAAGCCACAGAACAGCTATTTTTCCTTTCAATATTATATTGGATGGAACCATCCCAAAAATAAAGCTATAAAGCATATATTCACTGGTCATAGATACAGATATGTAAACTATCTTGAATGTATTATCTGCCAGTGATAATGATAACATAAATAAATAAATAAATGCTCCATGTCAAATTTATATATTCCTTTTCTATTATGAATTTATCTTTTAAAAAATTAAAAAATAATTATAACAAGTTCTTCGCATCAGCTGTAAGTGCTCATTTCTGCTACTTCTGAACTACTGATGGGAGGAAAAAAAAATATGTGATTGATGTTCATGATGTGACGAGTTGCAGTTTATATTCCCCACTGAACAGACTAATACATAGTAAGATGAGGCACTGGCTAAACAATTAACGTCAATACTATACTACATCCATACCACAGGCCTCCAAAGCAATTTATTACATGTACACAAAATCTAGAATATACCATTATGTCCGTGGGAATAAAACAAAATTGCAACAACCAACAACTGACATCACATGAAGAGTCTTAACCTTGTTTTAGCCTATAACTTTCATTTTTATATAGTATACTTCATTGTACTTTTATGCCAAGCATTTTATAATGTAATAACTATCACGTATCCCGTTTTACCAGTCCTGCAGTTCAGTGGTGTGAATATGGTAATCATGTATTTGCCTGATGATGGCTTTAATAGCCGAAACATGCAGCCAAGCCAATCTTGGCCTTGACCTTGATGTTGTGTTGTGACGAATTTTAATAACGAAACTGGATGTTCATAAACTCTTACAACTGACTATACTGGCTCCTCATAGTATAAAATTCCTTTCACTATGTCCACTTTCCAAAGTTAGTGAATTAATTACTGCTTCACTTTACATTTAGGTCAAATGTAAATAATACAAACATATCCAGCATACCCAAGATATACAGCCATCTACAGACTCTTTTGCAACTGATGCCTCTAATTCGTCTATAAAATACAACTATAAAACTGTAGTTTCTGGTGTGCTCTGAATTCAGAACTTCTAAGAGAAAATTAGTTGGTGCTGCTACAGATGCCTACAGTAATATATAGTATATGTAACAAGTACAGTATGTATAAAACAGATCCGGAAAAAGACTGAAACATCCATGCTTTCAATGTAAAATGGTCTCAGATTTCAAGATATTCCAAAGAAATTACACAACACAACACTCATTAACTACAGAAAAAAACAGCTGTACAGCCATTTCCAATTATTCACCTACAGACTGTAATTACCTCTAAAGCATATACGATAAATATTAGCAGATCTAAAATAAAATAGTTAGAATCATGATACACAGAAAAATGCAAGCCTGAATGATAAAATTACACAGTTTTCAAATACTGTCTTCCATATATACTCAGTATTTATTCTTCAACACAGGACTCCACACATTTTCCATCTTGAAATATACCACAATTTGGCTATCCTCCTGAACAGAGGAAGAAATTTAACATATCCTTTTATAAACTGATTTGGACTGTTCTTCTATTGTAACTTGATTGCAGACAGTCAATTTACTGGGGAGACCATGGCATTTATTCCATTTTATTTGTCACCTGTTACATGAATTCTGCATACTTATTTGGAAATAACTGTACAAGTCAACAAACACAGGCTGTTTATGCCAAACATGTATGCATCACAAATTTAACTCTTGTTTATTTTCAACTCTCCACGGGGAGGGAAAAATACATATTCCGTTTTAATGTATTTTTCTATAACATACATATTCACATTAACAGCCATATTCAATGAGTGAGAAGAACTGGTTTTACAGAATTCAAAACAGCTTAGTTCTGAATGTTATCTCAGCATGAAGCTGATGATCACAAAGTCTTCGCTGTCTACGCAATGCAATTTGTCATAAGTGTCCTGAGTTTTGGCACAGAAAGAACTGGCTGTTGCTACACAATAATGACCCTGCACATTGCTCTGTGCTTTGACAAGAGAAGCTGGCAAAAGAACAGGTCACCGTTTTGCCACACCCTCCATACTCGCCTGCTCACACCAAGCGATTTCTTTATCTTTCCCTGCTTGAAAGAAAAGCTATGTGGGCGTCGATTTGATTGATTGATTTATTTAACATCCATAACTGTTACATTATGTACAATTGGACAAGTCAGTTTTTAAAAAAATATATGAGATTTCAGTCGGCCAAGGAGACTGTCACTGCCACAAGGGAAACCCTATGGGACCTTCATGCAAATATCTTTCAGCACTATTTCCAGCAGCTATACCAACGTTGGCAGACTTGCATAGTGGCCAAGAGTGACCATTTTGAGGGATGTGGATAGTTGTAAGTGTATGTGAGTATCTTGTAACATGGTGCAACAAAACCACAGACCATGAAATTACTGACTGTAGTAGTATATTTCATGTGTACAAAAACACTGTCTCACCTGGTAGTGAAGCATTAAACTTGCACAGAAATCCGTGAATTACATTCATGACAAAACTTGTGAGGCAAACGATTTTTCAAGTAACTACAGAAGCTTTCATCTGCTGTGATCAATGTCAGGCAATTCTAAATAAGGACTTCAAAATGTGACAAGTCCTTGCATGGACTGCCTTACAACGTATCATCAAATGCAGAAATAACGTATGCTCACATTTATGGTTTCCTTTAATGTCTAAAGGAAATGTGAAACTTCATATGAAGCTTCATCACAGATGAAAAAGGTTTGTTTGGTGATTACTATCCCAAAAACTAAGCATCAATTAACTCCGTTGGATATATGTATGCATGTCACCAGAACCTATACACAACAACTGCATACAAAAGTAAAGATAATGCTAACTTTCTTTTGACAGTGAAGATGGTGGACCTTACGAATTTGTTCCACAAAGCTGCTGATTCATAGACTTCAGTTACCTGTCTGAAAGCGGCCTCCGTAGGATAGAGGTAACGTTCCCACCTCATGACTCGTAGTACGCGGGTTCAAATACCCGGCGGAGGTCGTCGAATTTTTAAGGGCGGAAAAATTCAGGGAACAAGTCCTCCGGGAGGGACTTTAAGCTGTGTGTCCCGTGTCGTAACTTTACGGCACGTAAAAGAACCTCATATCCCCAAAGGGGATCACCGAGCCAAATTCCAGGACGTTTCCCACCCAACAATAGTCTCTAAGGCCTCCGATAGATGGGGGACGCATTATAGACACCGCTAAGCCAGTGGCCGAACTCGTTTGCTCGGCGGGACTGATGGTACACACCATTTATCGGTAGGGTATAGAGACTGGTAGAATATCATAGAGGGAAGCACAATAGATCAAACTGGTCGCGGTGCATGGGGAAACCCAGCCTCTCTAAATAATAATAATAAATACCTGTCTGAAATGCTTCACACATACATTTCAAATGAGGCATCATGAGAGACACTGGCAATCTGTGACTGTTACCTCGCAATAATAATTTCCCATGTAGCAATCTTCTTACAGTAACTCTTGACCATGAACAATTTGTTCTCTATTCACCATATTCAGAACAATTTGCAATATGAGATTATTTGGTTCCCTGAAAAGTACTATCATATGTGCCAATTGCCAAAATGCAAACCAGGGAGAAACCTGTAATAGTAGGAAAGTAAATCTAAAAACTGCACATCTAATATAATCATTACAAACATTCTGGGGAAGCCCACTTTAAAAAGGGCAATCCCAACTGACTGTTTCTTGTCCATTAGCTTCAGACGAGCAACATCAATCCCAGAACTTGCTGATAGGCTACATAACCTTCAAAATGTTAAATTACTTCCCCAAAACTTTTCCACACACTTTACAAGATACCAGGGGAATACCTACTCAAATTTCATCAGAAAGTTACTGGATTGGGGGGGGGGCACATTAAGTACAGAAAACAAGATGTCGTGGATGTGAATCCTTTAAAATGTTCTTGCTTTCTTGAACATCTGATTTTTATGTGAATCCTGTTACCTGTAGCTTATCAAGGAGTACTCATCACTGAATATTGCATTTTCTTTTTCTTATGGATTTTTGGACATAACACATAAATTCTGACAGTAAATGAAAACTACATTCAAAATTCTGTGAATGATAATTCAAGACCCACTGCTTTAAAATAACTTTTTACATTAACAAACCTGTNTGGGTTAACCAGCTGTTTTATTTGGGTGTCCTTGAACAATTGCTATGCGCATGTTTGCCTTATGGTTTTGTTCGTTTTTTGGCCTGTGGCCATCCTGAATGTTTTTGTTTGGGTGGAAGTTTGTTGTATGGTGGTACAGAAACACCTACAATGAATGACCATGATGGCCCACCACCATACAACAAACTTCCACCCAAACAAAAACATTCAGGATGGCCACAGGCCAAAAAACAAACAAAACCATAAGGCAAACATGCGCATAGCAATTGTTCAAGGACACCCAAATAAAACAGCTGGTTAACCCACAAAACCAAAGTAATGCAAGGCAAATGCATAAGAGAAATGAAACAGCTTCACAGAGAGCAGCAGATTCCTTCATCACAACAACCTCTACACCTGAAGAGGGCCGATTAGGGCGAAATGCATAGCGACACAGAAGAGAAAATGATAAAATATTAACTGACATTGCACGTATATGGCAAAAAAGTGGAATGCAAAGTCAGATCTATGCATCGTAACAGGATGATGCAATTTAATATTATTGTAAAAGAAAAATGTGTTCAACAAATCAGGCATTCCCTTACAAGGGGGACATCAGATTATGGCAGCTCTTGGGCATGAATTCATTTTTTTTTTTTCAAAACTGCTGTCTAATCTACAGACAATGGCAAACATAACAGGTCCCAAAACTGTACATTTACCAAAATACTTTTTCAGCTCTATCTGCAGAATGCCTGAGGTAACAGATATATATCTTCATACACATAACATTATCAAAAGCAGTAACAGATTAACTGAAATCTGACACGTCGACCTATATAGAGGTTCTCAGCAGCCTTTTGCTAACATAAGTGGGTAATGACATTAAACCCAGTGTATCAAATATACACTCCTGGTTATCCTATGTTCAATGCTCTATTGTTGTACAAAGTAGCATCTTTTCTATATCAAAACTTAATGTGATCCAACTTTACAAATGTAAAATATAAAACCAGGTTCTCTCACACATTAATACAAGTAAAGAGAAGTTGGAGGTTTTCTCCTTACCTTGTGATGATGTCCCTGCTGCACCATCTGCATTTCCTTGTATACTCTGACTACCAATTCCTACAAACAAACCAAAAGTATTATGGGAGTCTTAGGCACATGGGACTGCTGAAATTTTAGCAGTTTTATTTAGTCTACATATTGGTTAGTCGCTGGCTTCCCGCCGCGGCAGCTAGGGTTCAATCCCAGATCTGGTGAAGTGGGATCTGTGGTGGACAAAGTGGTGGTGGGGAAGGTTTTCTCAGAGTACTTCGGTTTCCCCTGCCAATATTCATTCCACCAATTGCTCCACAATTACCCTCACCTATCATCTGGGGCTGGTACAATAGGCCAGAAGTGGCCGCAGTACAAGGGACTTAGTCCCACGCCATTAGCAATAAAAAAAAATAGTCCACATATTACAAGCACAAAAATTAGGAAATGTTGAGATACAATATAAAATATGTATTTTTTTCAAAGTACGTATATATACGAAACTTTGAAGTCTCATATATCTATGTAGGACTTGAGGTTTTCATGGCGGTGACTATCAAGAAAGCAGTCTTCTGGGATGTGGCGCTGCGTAGATATTGTGTTAATCGACGTTTTGGAGGAACGTCAGTTAACGCAATATCTACAGAGCCACATCCCAGAAGACTGCTTTTATCATATATCTATCTATGTGTACTTTATTTTCACTTAATTGTCCTCCATATTTTTGGAAAAAAACACAAACCTTAGTAAGCAATATTTCACAACTGTCTGTAATACAGTATACATCTACCATTTCTCTAATACATTTTTGGGAAAGTAATTTCTTTACCAAATGACAATGAATAATTCACAACTAATAATACTACATGTAACAAAATTCATGGGGTCAAAAACTTCACTTAACATACAGAACACGATGTCACATTGCATATAACTAATGCTTCATAAATAAAACACAAATATTTGAGTCAATCCACTTGAATATGCTTTAGCAGGCTTCATACAACTTAAACTTGAGCCACGCACCTAAAATAAGCTGCTTACATGTTTAATAATATACTGAACTGAGATCAAAGATTTATTCACCACTAATCTCAGCTAAAATGCATGTAGCAACGAGACAAGCATTTTTCTGGTGCTCCCCACAAAAACTTGCAAATGTTTCTAACTCCTCGAAGCTGAGTACTTCTTGAGAAGCCAGTAGTTGCTCAGCTACACAATATTTTACAGAACACGAAGGTTCACTACAATGTTTGCAAGAGCCCACCACTGATCCCTATCATGAGCCAGATTAATCCACTCCATACTACCCCATCCTGTTTCTCTAAGATCCATTTTAATGTTACTTTATGACTGAAGGAAAAGAAAGCTTAGGTACTATACAATACAGTGATGCATTTTAATCACCTATAATATTTATTAGCATAACATGGTACGGAGAATCAAGACCTACTTCTAACCTTTCAACCTTAACCTAAACCTAAATGCATCTAGGCCTGTTATATGTGCTACAAAACTTTTAAGAAATACTACCTTCTGGTTGTGCAGCTGACATACCTGACAGTCCTGTAGGGTCTGCGGCTAACGCTGCCATACTGAAGTTGAATGATCCTGTCGAGGTGGCAGAAGCAAAGAGTTTACTCTCTGGAGTAGAGAGATAAACAGAGCCTGGGTGTCCCTGAATACTGTCATGATCATCATGATCACCAGCTGAAAGTGATGATTGCTGATGACTTCCGGCTGGTGCATCACCACCAGTAGCCTCTACAGAGTCATTACTGTTATCCATATCTGCTGCTCCACACAGCAGTTCTAAAGGCTCTGACTTCACGCCATCTAACATTCCAGAGGTAGGAGAAGGTGATGAATCGCCATCACCTGAAGCTACATTACCATCAGATTCTGTCTTCCTATTGTTACTTCCTGTTGTGGAGCCTTGAGTTTGTTTGGAAGAGAAGGATGAAGAAAAATCTGTAGCTGTCACCTGATTGGTTGACGCTGAGGTAGTTTCACCATTGTTATGGTTGCTATTTTCAACATTAGCTGACGTTCTTGCTCTCTTACTCGGAGCTGAATGTTGCGACTGTTCTGATGAATCTGACTGCTGCTCTGCTGAGTTATGTCGTTCTCGTCGACTTGAAGACGAAGCTATGGCTGCTGCTGCCGCTGCACGTCGCAGTAGCTGGTTCACTGTTGCACCACCTGAGGTAGCATTTGAATGTTGGGAAGGTGGTGGTGGTGATGGTGGTGATGTAAACAAAGCATCTTCAACCAGTTTATCTGAGAAACTCTGTTGGTGTCCACGAGAACCTTGCAACTGTGCAGGGAACTGAAATAGGCAAAATTTATACACTGTATAATTTACTTATAATAAAATGTAATCACCAAAAAAATAAATAAATAGCATCTGAATGTCAAGAAGACTAAATGAGTTTTCAATTCTTACTTCCACAGTTACATGCATGTAGGCTGTAATAATTTAAGCACAACATCCTGAGGTGACCAAAACAACAGTCTACAAAATATGATAAAAACAAAACCTCTGTGATGAAACGCAGTACCACAAATAGATGTATTTTCTTTTTAAAACGTGTATGTGTACTCTCCATAAGGTTCTCACCTCATCTCTGTCCTCAGCTTGTTGTGTTAGCCCGCTTACCCTCAATACTTCGGCAGTTTTCAAGAACGAGCTAAGGTTCCGTTGATGTACGTTTACTTCACCATGATATATGAACTCCACTAATGCATGCAGATCAGCAAAAGCAACATCTTGCAGCACAATCACCGGGTGTTTGCATGGTGTACTCTGTTATAAAAATGGTTCTATTTTAACCAGAACACTGTCTACAATTTCACAAACATCAAAGTTAACTAAAACTGAAATTCCATGTGATATACAGTTCATAATTCTCACCTTAAGAAGTTCCCGAAAGTAAGGGCTACAAGCTGAGAGTACCACACGATGAGCTTTGAGGCTCTTTCCATCACAAGCCAGTGTTACATCAACAAAATCCTCGTCATCACGTAAATTTTCGAATGCAGAAGTAATGCTACTTTGATAATTGTTCCAACGAAGGCAGAAGTGTTGGGTGTCTGCCATGCTCATTTTAGTCTACCTGCAGGTTAAAAAGTGAGGTTAAAATAACATTTCTCATAACGAAATATATAAATATTTAATTCACAAAGTCCCTTATAAAATATAAAGAACTGTTGTAATATACTGGTATCGGAAAAGAATGTTCGGATATAGTGAGTCCTGGTATACTTAAAAAAACGTAATTTATATAGATATATGATAAAACACAATGTACATTCCTCCCTTAAAATAATCTCCGAGTAATACCTTTAACTCTGAAAAGGCCTTAGGGTTTTAATTACATTTTTTTGGCCTTGAATGATTGAAACAAAAATGGTGGAAAATGGCGTCCTCAAAAAATAGCGCAATGGATTCAACATCACACTTTTCTTGCACAGTTTCATAAGATCAGTCAACATACAGCAAATCACCTCAAGCACAACAAAATACCAATTCAAACAAACAAATTACAACAAGATAACACTGTCATCCAAAGAAACTTAAGTGATAATTGTCATTACTATTTTTGCCTATTTTTCTAGTAATTGACATTGACATTGTCTAATGTCATACATACACCGCTACAAAAAATAACATATCAGATTCACTGGTAGATACAAAATGAAAACCAAACAACGATGTAAATTAATTTACCTTTAGCGATGACACCAACCGTTACTATTCAGAAATAATTATACAAAAATAAGTTATTACATTCTTTTTTCCACCGGCCTCCACGGCCAAGCGTAAACGCGTACAGTACACAACCGCATCCCAAAAATTGGGATCGCGGGCGGTTCTACGATAGCCGCGAAATACAAACAACTCTAACTGCCGGCAAGCTTATTTCATATACAAAACGAGTCTGTGTGCGATTAGTGTTACCTGTTTCTTCTTTTAAATCAAAGCTTCTAATAAAAACCAGCTTCATTACAAAGTATTCACAAAAAACAACCCGCAAAAAAACTCGCACATCAGATAATTCTTTATCGGCACGTGAGACATCTGTCGTAATAACTCTGCACTAAAAATAGCGCGTACCCAGCAAGACGTGTAATGAAAATGCGGAAGGATACAAAAACGGAACAATTGAGTTCCAATAAAAAATACATTCAAATTATAAAACAATATTATAATATTGTATACAGACTCTAACGATATTTTACTCACGTCCCTAATAGATAAATGCCAATGCAGATATGGACTGATTTCCATGTGAAATTATAATAGAATCGAAAACACAATAACAAGAAAAATTGTATATTCATGCGCTAATGAGCTATGCACCCCCACCCCTGTTTAATCCATCCCCAAAAAATCATTACGTTCATCCGCGGTTAGCAAACTGCGCATGAACAAAGTTAATTCGTTTCACGCAGTAGAAGAAATACACTTGTGTAAATCAACTATTTTTCCTCCATTGTCTTGTATCGATTGAATAATCAATAACGTAATAAAACCACGGCTTTCAGCGACATGTAGTTCTTGAGGAATGACAAAACGCAACGCGTCAACCGACCAGCCATGGAAATTCAAAATCATACGCTTCGCCAATTCCATCGTTTTCTTTCCTCCTTCCCTTAGCACACAACTCCTTTGCATTGTTCGCTTAACTTCTGACATCTTCCAATCATTAGACAATCGCGCATTATTTACAGAAACTCATACTTCACACACACACACACACAAAATCCCATAAAATTCATACCTGATTTTATTTGCCACACAACTGTTAGAGCCGTGACGTTTTAAAACGAAACAATCGCAATGTTTCATTCACATTTGCCTTGAAAATTAATTTTAGTCTTTATACATAAATATAAAACTTTCTTTAAAGAATAATGTATCGTTTAAGTCAAATTGCCGTAATTCGTTATGGTGACTTCTATAAATACTAATCAAAATGATTAATAGGAAAGTATAAAACACTGTTCTTACGAGCTCCGGCCAATCACCAAACACACTTCCGCCAATATCGTAGATAGAAATGCAAGTAACTGTTTCTCCGAAGCCACTAACAAAAATATCTGTCTTTATTTCATAGTTTTAAGCAGTTGCTCTTTTGTTCGGACTCTGTAGAGTTGAATCAGTTTCAAACTCGTGGAACAACTTTTTATTGAGTGTCGCAAATTCAGAGGAACCTTAACCAGCTATAATGCCTCACCCCGCCCGCCAACCCTCGCCTAGGCTGCTTAAACTGGAAGTACAGCTTTGCGAATTTCGTACGACACATAGCTTCTTTTTTTTTTTTCCATTCCGGCCTCTGTTAAGTGTTTGTAGCAAATGGTTGAATATTTTCTTATTAAATTTATTTAAAATATTGTACTGTAAATGTATGTATTTTTGTTTCTTGCTTTAGAATATACTCATATTAATTCACGACATCGTATTTATGTGGAAAGCATTTGAGCCTACTACCAAGTAGAACGTCATCTTATGGTATTTGCGTAATAAATAATCGTCGTTACACATGCAGAATACAATATTAATGTTATCGATATTTCGCCCTCCAAATCACAATGTAATTCTGCGTAAAGGCGTAGTTAACTCTCAATTTAGGTTTGAGAACAATTCTTTATATTTGTATCAATAACTTCCATAGAATTATTTCTGCATGTGCTCTGTAGAGTGTATACTTTTACCTTCAAGTTTTGCTGAAACAACAAATCCAGAATCACTATGGTAGAAGGTTACACTTTCTTGCATTGCAGCAAGACTTGAAAAATGCAGTCGGCTGCTGGAATGGGGAGAGTTGGTTTTGCCAACTGGCGGACAGCAAGGTACTTAGTCGTGTATAATAAAGGACGTCTGTTCTGCTTTTCACTTTTTTAGACTGACGTGAATATGTTGTCAGTTCATTTCAAATTATATTCTCTGATGTAAACGGTAGAGTTGGATTACTGACAAGTTTTCACATCTTATTAATGAGGAACACGAAATGTATTTATGCAATTAACATTTAAAATATATGACTGGAGACTTGGTTTAAGATCTTTCTTATTTCCAGTGCTGAACAACTGTGACATACATCATTACATCTGGTGCAAAGCAATGATGAAAGATATTAATTCCCACGTTTAGTTACAAATAGAGTCTTTTAGACCTCTGGGGTGTCAAACGAAATTTTAGTTTCGCGAGCAGGAGATATTGACACATTTTTCAAATCCTGCATCACAGTGGGGCCGAGAATACGAATTTGATCCGAATGCTCCTCAATAAAAAAACGACTAGTTTAGTAACAATTTACTCACTATCTCGGCCGCTCTATAGCCCAAGGGGTTGGTCGCTGGCTTCCCACCGCGGCGGCCCGGGTTCGATCCCGGGGTCTGATCAAGTGGGATTTGTGGTGGACAAAGTGGCGCTAGAGTAGGTTTTCTCCTAGTACTTCGGTTTCCCCTGCCAATCTCCATTACACCAAATTCTCCATCATCATAATCACCCAGGGCAGGTACAATAGGCCAATCAGTGGCCGCCGTGCCGAGTTGACCCAACTGGACTCAACCCCCACTAAGCGAATTTAAAAAAATACTCACTATCTCCGTTACATTTGATAATGAACAGTCTAGAGACGTAATCAGCGAAGCTGAAGAAGGAAAAGGAGAACATGAAGACAAATTATTTAAGACTACATGTAACCTGGCTTGGGCAGCATTTTCCACCACAAACATAACATAGATCGCACTAAATTTAGACTGGGTACGTCATATTATACCAGATAATAATCAGTCCTTATATCTTCGTTGAGTTACTTTAAGCAGAGTTATTTCAGACTAGCAAACAACATCGAGTACCACAGATGGTTACACAGTGCTGCGGTAAGCGGCGCTGGTGCAAGACCCTCTAGTCCAGGCAGGGTAAAATTTCTTAAGCTTCTCATTTCCCTATTACGGTCTTCATAGTCTGCTTCCCACAGTCATCGTTATCATCAATGCTAAAATATGACAGCTCATAAAGCTCCATTAATCAGATTTATACCATATCATTTAATTAACCAAAGATACATGAACCGGTAGAAGCCGGAATAGCGTAGTCGGTATAGGGACTTGCTACAGGCTGGACGACCGAAGGGTCAGAGTTCGAGTCCCGGTAGGGTCAAGAATTTTCTCTTCTCCACGTTGTCCAGAACGGCTCTGAAGTCTACCCAACCCCTATCCAATGGGTACTGGAGGCTTCTTCCCCGGGGGTAAAGTGGCTGGGGCGTGAGCTGACCACTCACCTCCAGCTAGTGACAAAGTCAAGAAAAGGTTGATCTATGCGTCCACACCCCCATACGCCTTCATGGCTTAGTGTTTAATCAGTTAAGTACAGGTACAACTGTACCTTACTTTGCATGAAGCGGTAACTATAAATAGTTCGCTTGCGGACTAAAGTCACGGAGTTTGTTTTTTTCTTTGTTTGTTACATCGAAATCTGATAATTAATATAGGCTTTTTCATTTACGTACAAATAAACCGTTTCTGCCATAAATTAATTCCGAAACGGGGTTAGGTCTTTAAAATAAAACTGCTGTGGCAGTGCATATACGTGGGGTAATCCAAAAGTTTCCGAAATTTGAATTTTTTGCGCGAATGATTATGTGTATTCATAAAGAGTGTAAAAATGCAGTCTCAGGCAATATAAAATGTATCCATGTGTTTAACTAATAATAATTTGTGTGTCTGAGTAGTTTAAAATATTGTACTACAATTTCGTGTATGTAAAATTCCAGAGAGATATTGTTTAGTGCGAGAACACAATTTTCTTTACATACCACCAAGAACTGTATTCTGAAGGTGAATTTGTGTTATAAGTCCAAGAACCTAACTGACTATACTCGACGGATCTGAGCCCTTCTTCAGAAGTCAAGAGCAGAACAGCCACACAATAAACTCCCTGTATTTTATAGAGCCTCAAATTTTCTTATCATATTCACAAGAGCTCAGCACTCGTCTCTATCCTGAGCCAGATGAATCCAGTCCACTCTTCTATCCTATTTCTGTAAAAAGATAAAACTCTCCGTGTAAAGGCCGTGGAAGCCCATAGGGTTGGGAGACGTCGAGGTTCCCACAATTTGTAGACAATCGGCTCACAGATGCCGGTAATGTTGTCAGCCTTACGCTCCGGCCACCCTTTGCCCCACAGGAAAATTCTTGGTACTCATTTCTGTTAGAGGCTGAGTCGATCCCAGATACATAGTGCGGTTGGAAGGATTAGGTAAATGGGAGGAAAAAATCCACCTCATCGGGACTCGAACCCACGACCTTCCGGCTTGTAGCATAGTGCCTCTACCAACTACGCTACCGCGTGCCCCATCTGATTTTTGTAAGTCAAATTTAGCATTGTCCTGTCATCTATATCTAGGTCTTCTTAATGATTATTTCCTTCATATTTCTCTGCCAAAATCCTGTACGCACTCATTTTCGCTTCTATCCGTGCTACCTGCACTACCTTTCTCACCCTACTTTACCTGATCAGTTTAATGTTTGTCTGAGTATGTTACGAAGCTTCTCGATGTGCAGTACCTTTCTTCCAGTCTGAGTCCAGACACCTAGAGACGTTAGAGCTAAGTAACCACCAAGAACAAGGAAAGTAGTTTCTGAAATTGCAGTGTACATATAGTATTTCTGCATTTGTGCCTTAGTCAGTTGCATTAAAAGTCACTTCATGTGAGGCATATTATAAAAATCTGACTCAGAAGCCTCTAGCTCCAATGGCACAATCGTCAACCGAAGAATTATATTTTCTGGGATATAAAATCATGTAGTCCGTTGAATAACAACCAACTCTTCGGAAGAAAATGTAGACTCCAAGAAGGTAGCAACAAAATTAACAATTTCCCTGGAGCTTCACCCCAATTGTAAAGTCCTTTGTCTTTATCATTTTGTTCTATTTTGTGCCGTATGGGAGAAACGAGCTGGAGGAAAAAGGATTTACGCTATTGTAGATATATGTAGGCCCAAAATGCTTCGTATATCTAGACTTAAAAAGTTTTAAATTTTTCAAAATCTTTGTAAGAAAAATGACACGTACCAAAGCACCAATTTTTTAATAATAAATATGCATACGTAACAAATTTTCCCTTAAATCTTGAGCTCTCTGCCTGTTATCTTTCGCATAGACTGTGAAGTTTTTGATCCGTTAACAATAACGGGTTTCTGTCATGCCATTTTACATTTTCCTGACCTAAATCTATCAAATAATTAGACCAACTTCCGCCAGAGCAAAAATGTTACTCAGCATTTGAAAAGTGAACAGTCTAATTTGTTAGAGGATCTCTCATCATGATTAATGTGTTTCATACCATGGATGAATGGAAATTTAGAGTATTTACAGGATCTAATTCCAGTTGTGCTGATGAATATTTGTTGCCATAATAAGCTGTCGTCTTTCAGAAGTCCTCATTGGAGTATAGCGATTACATGTACCATGGCCTTACCGGAATGCTAAGTGTGGTTTTACGAAACGTAACAGCCCGATTAATTTTGACTAAAATTGGACAACATAAACCACCGCTTAACAAAGGTGGGCAATAAACTACAGTCATGGAATATATTCTTTGCTGAACAGGTACTAGCTGATCAGGTGGTAATACAACTCCACAACTTGTAAGAACCGCGAAGGCTCTCTCCCGTCTTTAACAGAGCAAGTTACTTGTTCCTGTCCTCAGTAAAATGAAACGAATCCACCATCTCATATTACATTTTCAGAGATTCGGAGAAGTGACGGAAGTTGGGAGAAAACTGCATAATGAGGAGCTTCATAACTTGTATCTTCTCCAAGTATAATTAGACCTAGCAAGTGAAGAATAATGAGATGGACAGGGCATGTAGCATGAATGGGGGAGAGGAGGAAAGCATATAGAATATTGGTGGGAAAGCAGGGAAGGAAGATGACCACTGGGAAGATCAAGACGTGGGTGGGTGAACAATCTTAAATGAATCTTAGATAAACAGGATGGGATGGTATAGATTGGATTGATCTGGTTCAGGATAAGGAGTAATTGAAGGCTCCTGTGAACATGGTAATTAACTTTCAGGTTCCATAAAATGCTGTGAAGTTTTTGAGTTGCTGCACAATTGACAGTTTCTCAAGAATGGTTCAGCTCCATGAGTGATATGTCTCGGGTACAATTATCTGCCTTTAGACCGGTAATCCTGACCGAGGTTTTCAGTCGTTTTCTTCAGACCCTTGACGAAATCAATGGTACCCTTCAGATAGGAAGCTGGGTTGCTCCAAAAGCGTCTGGACGACGTGGAGAAGTGAAAATTCTTGAACCTACCGGGACTCGACCTTCGACCTACTCGATTGTCTAGCCCATTACCAGTTGCTATACCGAACCTTTAACAATAACCCATTGAAATTTCAGAGGAGCTTATGCCGTTTGTACATAATTTATTTGTGAATGCTAATTAACGTGAAATATTAAAATTTACTTACCGTAAATGGAAGAGAATACAGTAAGAGGCTCGTGAGGCTTAGACAACATAATGAGACTACTGAGCATCCTTGTGTAATGCTATAACCGTGCCATTGGAACCATGTCTACGAACTCCGGCAAACGCTGTAAAAATAAATTAATACCTTAAATAAACTCTTAAAAAAATGGTGAGACACTGAACTGATATGCGTTCTGAACAGTTTCGTACTGAGGATAATTTAAAGCTTCAAAAAGATATTATATAATAATTGACAGTTATCCTGTAAAACAAGGGCGTAAATTTCATAATCTGAAGGTCATATCGCTAGAACAAACAAGCCTTGTAAATTGTATTACCTGTGTTATCCATTGTGCGTTAACTCACACCTTCTTATCTCTCCGTCAGATTACTCAGATCTGGAACCGGAAATTTATCTTGATGAGTGTGGCACACGTGAAAAATAGCAGTGGGGAAACACAACGAAAATGAATTGTGTACGTTTAACTAATACTTCTCTTACCTTGGATGAAACGGTAGGGATTGTAAACCAGATCAATGAAAACTAAAAGAAATTTGAAATGTGATGTTTTCACAGCTGTGAATGTTAAGAATATAATCTCCTTGGATAAGATGCTATGTAGTTTCGGAGGAACCTGCTGCTTTTATCTACAGTATAATGTTGTTATTGTAATATATTGCACGAAAGGAATATTCGGAAAAGACAATAAACTATACTTTATCGAAACTTAAGTCAAAATTACTTTCAAGAAGAAACGAAGAACAAATTACATTAGGAGAATCCTTGCTAACCTTCATTTCAGAATCCTTTTCTTTTCCCGTCTTCTACTTAAAAACAAAACTAAAATATACACAATTTTTCTCTCATGTTAGGCGACTGGGTCCTTTACTTTAGACAGGATGTTGCTCAGAACATTAAGTCCTAGGAGGTAACAGGAAGATGGAGATATTTATATGAGAATAAGTTCCATAAATTATCTTCATCTAATTTCATTACGGCCATCAAATGTACAAAATTGGCTGGGAATGTAGCATGAACGAGAACGATGTATAAACGCATTCAGACATTTAGTCTGAGAACCTAGTGGGAGAAAACCACTTGGGAAATATAGGCGTAGAAGGAGGGATAACATTGAAATGTATCTTAAAGAAGATATGAGGAACTACATCGTAGACTGGTTTTGGGTGGCTCGGTTGAGGATCCCGTGGAGGGATACTACTAACACAGCCATGATAATCTTAATAGTTTGCATCCTGTTGTGTGTCTCACATAAGACACATATAAAGCATAAAAAATATACCGTCTACACAACAACACTACAGAACTCTTTATTATTGGTCACGACCATGAAATATATATGCGTGCATGCTGTTCCCTACATTTGATAAACACTGAGCGCGATGCGTTTGAGTGAGTGCCACGCTTGCTTCTTATTGGGGGGTCTCGGTTTCGAATCTCGTCCCTAAGTCTGATTAGATTGATTGGCTTTCCATGCTGGAAAATCACCACTACATAGGCTGGGAATGCTGCATTCTCTGTTCTTCACGACCCATTAAGCATCAATGATGGAGTAACTTGACGCTTCGTATTATGAGATAATAAAAATATCGTTAAATAATCCATAAATGAAAAAAAATAATTAATAAAAATATCTAACAGAACCGCCAGCCTCTGTGGTCTAGTGGTCAGAGTTCCTGCCTACAGATCCGGAGGTCCCGGGTTCTATCCTTGGCGCTACCAGATTTTCTGGGAAGTAGTGGGTCTGGAACGGGGTCCACTCAGCCTCGTGAGGATAACTGAGGGGCTATTTCAAGGAAATAGCGGCTCCGGTATAGAAAACTGAGATTCGCAACTGGGGGTTCGTTGCGCTGACCACACGACACCCTCTGTCCGCTAAAGTTGGCACTAACTTCGCTGACAAGCGGCGGTCGTTCAGTTGGTATAATTCGCTTGAGGACTAAAATCACGGAGCATTCTTTATCTAAAGGAATATTAGACAGATGAGGAATGGATACGATGCTTGTACACTAAGAGTCAGCAATGGAAGTGTTAAATAGCCGTCACATTGGCTGGTGCAGGCTTCTGTCTCCTGAGATATGACGCTATGTATTCTTGTGGAAGTTCACTGACGTTCACTCTATGAGACTACACGTCGTCACATAATAATGGACAACACTCTTCATAGTCTTCACAGCGAGGATCCCAATTCGAGATCAGTAAAATATACTTAGGTGAACAAGGTTGTTAAGGCGTGTTCCAATCATTGCACACGTGCATTTTCCACATTCTTTTTCCGTTTCCTGTTATGGACACTACCTCTTTGGCGTTGATGTTCACATATTATTGACGTATTATAAATTTTTATTATTATCCTTAAATTTAACACAAATACAGCACATTCCAAATCACGAATACTATACGAAATATAATATTACTTCCATCATAAATTTTATTTCTGAAGAATTGTTAATTTATGAAACAGAGAAATGTTTGCTGAGACGAAAATAATCTGAAGGCAAACAATATATTTTTGAAAGCGGAAAATATTCCATCTTACAGAAATATATATATATATACATACACACATACACCCGGTAAGTGATACTGAAAAATTGCGGGTATATTATTTAGTACGGAAATTTCTGTAATATGGAATATTTTCCGCTTTCAAAAGTATATTGTTTGCTTCAGATTATTTTCGTCTCAGCAAACATTTCTCTGTTTCATAAATTAACAATTCTTCAGAAATAAAATATATATATATATATATATATATATATATATATATATATTTTTATAACGTAGTTGGTTGAGGCACTATGCTATAAGCCGAAAGGTAGCGGGATCGAATCCCGATGAGGTCATTGGATATTTTCAATTTACCTAATCCTTCCAGCTGCACTATGGCCCTGGGGTCGACTCAGCCTCCAACAGAAATGGGTACCAGGAATAACCTTGGAATATTCTTGGGGGTAAAGGACGGCCGGCGCCTAGGACTGACAATGCTACCACCATCTGTGAGCCGATTGTCTAGAAAATGTGGGAACCTCAACATCTGACAACCCTATGGTCCTCCAAGACCTGTTACAGGGATAGCTTTTACTTTTTATACGCTGTAGTCACAAGACCAATAGCGATTGTAAGTTCGTCTCTGAATGTGTGCGTTTCATCTACTCTTCAGTGCTTTAGCACGCAAAAAGAAATGTAAGGGAATGAATTATAGTAAATGATAAAGTATTGAAAGTATTCTACATTAGCGCCGTAACAATGATCCCCGTAGAACCCATTTATAATTCGGGCTGCTTCATTTGTAGGTTTTTGCCGTTTCTAGAGTAGGACCCGTCAGTTGTGTTCGGTGGTGAAACTATGAGGGAACATGTAACATCGTTTGCAAAGAACAGCAAGACTGCTATTAATTGGAATTGGCAAGGAAAGTACAACTTTTTGCCCAAACTAATTGCAATAATCTAAAGTCTTATTCTTTTAGTTACTTGCTATCGTTCAAGGATTCTACTTGCAATGTAACAAAACTCGTTCTCTGCAGACGTTATATGTCCGGTCTTCTAAAGAAATTACATACAGTTTGATCTAAACCTCTGAAAGATAACGCTGAATACTGTGCTGTTGGTTAGTTACAAACGAAATATTAAGGACCATGCCATGGCTCAAGTAGTTAGTCATATCAATGAAACAAGGTTTATCAATTTTGTAAGCTTAGAAATAAGTAAAAAATTACCTTAGTGCATCAAATGTTAGGCCGCGCTATAGCTCAAGCGGTTAGTCGCTGGCTTCCCACCGCGGTGGCCCGGGTTCGATCCCGGGTCTGGTCAAATGGGATATGTGGTGAACAAAGTGGCGCTGGGGCAGGTTTTCTCCGAGTACTTCGGTTTCCCTGCCGATCTTCATTCCACAAATTGCTCCACAATCACCCTCACCTATCATCTGTGGTTGGTACAATAGGCCAGAAGTGGCTGCAGTACAAGGGACTTAGTCCCACCTCACTAGCAATAAAGAAAAATACATCAAATGTTCTTAGAATAAGAGTTCCTGGTCCTGGGATTGCGAATTCGAATACCACTGCGGTAATGGGGTACATCTGTTAATATCTCTATTTTGCTGTGACGGCTGGTCCTGCAGATGGACTGATCCCACGCGTGACGGCCTCCTACCAAATCTGTAACAAATAACCAAGAAATCTGTATACCAATAATTAAAGAGGACAAATAGAAAAGACTAGAATGAAGGAAGAATTAAAAGTAAAATTTAAACTAGTCATCATCCCAAATGGGATTCTGAGTTCTCACAGAGATATTTATGAAGAGTTCTATATTCTGGGATATAACGCAGCGTAGTTTGTTGAAAGTCAACCGACGTTTCGAAGTAAAATATTGTCTACAACCCACGTACACGATTTGTCTTCCACCTTTTTCGGTTTCTGCGCACCGCACACACGTACTTTTCTTTCCGTGTTCCCATCTTTTTGAATGGCCCTTGTCAGACCTAGTCACTGTCCTCTTGACTTCTACTGGTTCACCATAGTTCTTTGAAAGAGCCAATGGGAACTGACAAGTTGGATTCCCTGGTCCCATCTGCTCCTACATAATCCCACATTTTCGCAAACCACATGCTTTGTTTGCTGCATCACTCATGTTGGTTTTCTTGTTCTTCAACCCTGAAAATGGGAGCGATATTTTTCTCCGAAACATCAGCTGACTTCCAGCGGGCTTGTCATTGTTCGTTGCTCCATTCATCATCCATAACTCTTACACATCAATCGTCATTCAACTTGCAATACAAGTGTGTCGCGAAGAAACACGTTACTAGTCAGTAGACCTAACCTCAGAAGTAGTTTTAGTGTTATTGCGTAATGCTGATGTGAGTCAATGCTGCAGGTGTTGGGCAGGGCAGGTACCTCTCGAGTTCAAGATACGGCATACATAGTAAGACTAGATCACGAAGGAATCGGACTACTAGAGCAGTTGTCCCGACACCCATGTCAATACCCTTCGGCTAGCGGGAGCGTGATGCCCTGATGACCGTGCAGAGAGTGAGTCTCCTGTTCTAGTGCCAGAAGAAAACGACATGAACACGAAACTTTTCCCTGCCTGTCATCCATTTTTAATTAAAATTTCCGTTTTCTTTCTTCTCCTTTCTTTTCTTATTCTCGTCTTCTTCTTCTCCTCCTCCTACTCCTCCTTATTCTCTTCCTTCTCCTCCTTCTCCTTCTGCTCTTCCTTCCCCTCCTCCTCTTACTTCTCCTCCTCCTCCTTCCCCTCTTCCTTTCCTCTTCCTTCTTCTCTTCCTTCCCCTCCTCCTCTTCCTTCTCCTTCTCCTCTTCTTTCTCCTCCTCCTCCTCCTCCTCCTCCAATTTCATTATCTAGCATGATGTGTGAAGTAAGCGTCCTATTATAGGAGGCGCCATAGCTCGAGCGTTTTTTTCTATTGCTTCATTCCACAAAATTCTATCATCATAATCACCTGGGGCAGGCTACAATAGGCCAATCAGCGGCCGCCGTGTCGAGTGGAACCAGTTGGACTCCCCCCCCCCACTATGCGAATTAAAAAAAATGTGCTATTACCAGCATTTTTTATGTATAATCAATGCTGTTACTTCTACAGATACGTTCAGAAAAGAAGATAACTATCTTATCGGATGTGTTGCTATGCAGTGGGGTAGATATCCACCAGCGTTTCGTAGGAGTCTGCTGCGACTTCTACTATGAGATTCATTGAAACTGTTGTTAAATATCTACGGGACAACACGGCGTCACATCTTTAGAGATATCGCTGTGAGAACCTCAAACTTCATATGTACAAAAATGTATTAGTTAAAAATTATAATATAAGTAGGTCTTAGATATAATTTCTCATTGCACCGATAATAATTAATTTTAATCATGAAATGACCAAACCATAGATGTTTATAAGGTTAAACGCGATTATTTAAACACAAGAGAGCAAATTTGTCACCATATGTCTTTTGATTTAAGTAGAAAGACGGTCAGGAAGTTTCGATACGTGCCACAAATCGTTACATTTTATAGTTCTTTATTTTTTGACTTCAATATATTGCTTCGTAACCACTGTATCCAAAATAAGGAACTCCGTGGCTTTTAGTCCAGAAGCGAACTATACAGACCGAGCAACCGTCGGTTGTCAACAAAGTTAGTACCAACTTTTACTGATAGAGGGTGTCGCGTGGTCAGCTCAACGGATTCAACCGGCCGTTAATCTCGGTTTTCTTAAATACAATTACGTTTCCGATATATCAAATTAACATGGACTAAGACTGTCTGAGGACAGGATATTGAGGAGAATATTCAGGCCCAAGATGGATGAAGAAACAGGAGGCTGAAGAAAACTGTTTAATGAAAAGCTCCTCAATTACTGCTAGAATGATCAAGTCAAAAATGATGACATCGGAAGGCCACGTAGCAAGTATGAGAGAGAATATAAGTACACAAAGAATTTTAATGGGAGAACATGAAGCAAAGAGGTCGCTAAGAGGAACTAGACGTAACTGGAGGACGATATTAAAATAGATCTTAAAGAAATGGGATGAGAACCTAGGGATTGGATTCATCTGGTTCAAGATATGAACCAACGGCGGACTCTTGTGATCAAGGTGATGAAATTTTGGGGTCCATATAATATTGGTGGTTTATTGTGTAGTCCTATTATGCATTGTCTACATTGACAATAAGCGGAGATCTCTGTAACAACGTGAGTCATCACAATTGCTCCTGATAGCGTAGTAAATTCCTTCAGAATTTACTGATGTAAGAATACTAAAAACATGGAATAAATTTGTATGTCTACTCCTTCTCCTGCTCCTCCATATTTTGTTACTTCACTGAGATCTCAATATTCATATTCACCTCTGGTTAGGTAAAGCTGTTCCTGGACTTAACTACGCAAGCACTATAGCATGAAGACATATAGGGGAGTTGTGGTATAGACCTACGTTTTCTTGACCTCGGCACTAGTTCGAGGTGAGTGGTCAGCTTCACGCCCCGGGCGGGAAAGAGCTGCCGGTACCCACTGGATAGGAGTTTGTATGGACCCAGAGCCGGTCGGAACGACATGGAGAAGTGAAAAGTCTTGACCCTACCGGTGCTCGAACTCCGACCCCTTGATCACCCAGCCCATAGCTAATCGCTATACCGACAGCGTCATCCATGCTCACGTAAATAAAATGGAATGAATAGTTGAATAGATTTTTTAGCAGCTGTTTATCGCCCAGCTACGCAAAAAGGAAACCCTTTTTTGGAGTTCGAACGGTCAGTACAATTTTCATTAGAGCCCGACTCTAGGACCCTACGCTGCTCAGTTAAAACAGTCCATATTCTTATATTCCATTTCTTTGAAATTTATTCAAACCCTTTCATCTACGTCTTGGTCTACCAAGTGAACTCTGTCTTAATATTTTGTGGTTAAAACTTTGTGTGTTTACTTCATCTTCTTATCGACTTCTAGACATGCCTTCCATCTGCTAAAATAATAAGCTAGCGAACACATTCAGTCAGTGCCTCATGCTTGAAAAGGAAAGATGATAATGACAGATCTGTAGAACTTTGAATGTCTGAGGCAGGTGTGGTAGTAGCAAGTGGTTCCTTTGGTATGTGAATAGTATTAGCGTTGTAGCGTTGAGGCAGATCAGCTCCTACTGGGCTATTAGGTGATGTCCGGACCGGGCCAGAACTTCACTGTACAACCCAAACCTGAAATTTGCCACCAAGGTCAGTGATCCTTTCAGGGTCATGTTATTGGGCGGAGCTGTTCCCTCGCGAGACCCGTTTGTGGGGTGTCCAAACTGTATCTCAATTCGACGTAAAATTATGCAAGTCAAGTCTGAAATTTCAGATCTGTCATCAAATCTAAGATAATAGTTTAGAAAATGTTCTTCTTCTGCTTTTTTGTCATATTTTTGTAGCTGGACTTTTCCTGTAGAAACTATTAATATTGTCACGTATACGGAGTAGCATGTGACGAAATAATTGTGGGTTCTATAATTTATGATTGGAATTTTTGGACATCTCTTTACAGTTAAACTTTGTTACAACAGTTCACACATTTAACTTCTTTTTGATAACGAATCTCTCACTGTTGTCTGGATCTTCCACTGGTGTCTAGCTTTTGTAGTCTTCTACTAGAGCTCTCCACGGCTCAGGGCTCATTCTTGTTAGGCGGTCGTGAGAGCAGATCCCGCCTCGAAGGGTTCTATTCTGCTCTTTGAGGTCGCGTTACCGTGGTTACCATATCTGCAGCCATGTATTTGTTTACAGCATAACCCTCGGAACGTGTGCCGCCAATCGTTACCTAGCTATGGCCGTCTTTCCTGACTTCACTGCGGGAACAATATTTACCCAGTCTTTGTCTGACAACGAACATTTGCTTCGACTTCAATATTCCGACTTTCAGCCGTCACGTCATAATATGAAAATAATATTTTGATACATGCATCTAGGCATAAAGGAACCTGAACCTCGAAGCTACTGCTGAAATCTGTACATGATCACAATGTGAATGAATGTTTGATGATGTCGGCATATTTATGTCTTATACAAGTGAATGTGTTTTAATTAAACATATTTAAGATTTTTACAGGTGATTGAGGTACTGTGCTACAAGCCAGAAAGTCGCCGGATCGAATCCAGATGAGGTGGTTTTTTTCTCATTTTACCTAATCCATCCAGCGGCACTATGGCTCTGGGGTCGACTCAGCCTCTAACAGAAATATGTACCAGGAATATTCTTGGGGGTAAAGGGCGGCCGGCGCGTAAGGCTGACAACCTTACCGCCATCTTTGAGCCGATTGTCTAGATAATGTGGGAACCTCAACAACTCACAACTCTACGGGCCTCCATGGCCTGTTACAGGGATATCTTTACTTTACTTACAGTAAAATATGTAGGTGGTTTTTAATTTTGGTTCTAATGGATTTACGAAAATAAATAAATTGTCGTACAAATAAATTTATATAAGATAAACGTATATTCTTCAGTAATATATACAAATTTCAGCTTAATTTTTTTGCTGAATATTTAGCGAAGTACACGGATAGAGTGTTTCCTGACTCTACGCAGTGTGTGATATCTTTTGTGAGATTATCTTTGGAACTGTTCACTGATATACGCAGTAAATGTAAATGAAGGTCGATGACAGCAAAGAACGTATTTGGTAGACGTGTGTTTTCTAGAAGAATATCTCTCCACTTTTTCTGACAAGGGAGAACAGCAATAAATTTTATAACCTCTTTAATTTCGGGTAAATATGAATTTAGATCAATTCAAACGTCACAACGTAACGTAAGTTTAGGCACAGATTTGCAGATATGCAACCTAAGTTTAATTGCTGACAGACTGTACGCAGCTCGTTCACATGACAACTCCGCATTAACAATTTTCGTCATCTGTTACTGTGAAATGTTGTTCATATAACGACACTATATCTGCTCGACTTGTTACTTGATATTGATATAATATGTAAGATTTGGGATTTTCGCTGCGGTGACGACGAAGAATGCCGGCTTCTGGGATGTGGCGCTAGCGAGGAGCCAGTGTGAATAGGCGTCTGCAGCCACCTGCTCACGCTGGTTCCTCGCTCGCGGATTTTTCTACCCTGAAGATGGAGGCGATACGTTCCTCCGAAGCGCCTGTTTATATACAATATCTACACGACGCTACATCACAGAAGATGGTATTCTTCATTGATAAAATAGACTGTGATTGAGACATGGAGAAATCAGAGGAATATTGCTCCGAAAATTTGTAAATATTAACCAGAGTACACGGTGTCATATTCCAGAGGACAGTACTTCTCAGGAGAAGGTACAACGTGCGTAGTTTTATTCTCCAGAACACCACACAGAATTATGGGTCTCGACCATCGTTCGATTGAGAAGAATCGTACTCTATACTGGCTAAAAATAAAATGGGGTACACTTTCTGACATGAGACGCCGTGTAGTCTCGTTAAAATGTCCGCATTTCAATGGAAGATACTGCCCCCCATCTTCAGGGTCGTGCTAAGCAATCAGATTCCACTCTTTCGGGAATCTTACTGCGGTCTTGGTAAACTTTACACATTTTTGGAGTTCTCTATTAGGATTTTCATGTTTTTAATCCTGACATTTCTAAAAAGTAATTTAACTCTTTATTTTTACTACTACAGTGTTAAAATAAATGCGTATTGCCAATCACGGTGGCCGCACGGATTTCTCCTACTCAAACACTGGGATAGTGGGTTCGAATCCCATTTGAGGTATGGATGTCTGTGTGCGTTTATTCTGTGTTTATGTTGTCATATGTAGGTAGCGGCCTTGCGACAGGCTGATCCCCAGTCCAAGGAGTCGTGCCGACTGTCTAATAAGATTAAGACACTGAAAAAGCCGCCAAAGTCCAACGAAGGACTGTCGAGCCATAGATAAATGTAGCCATAGTCATTAAACGTTCTCTTTGGAACGGAACGTTGCAAATTTAACCTGATGGTTAGTTAAACGTACGTGTGCTACACCTCTCAGGTTGCCGTCATTTGCTTCAAGGTTTATTAACAGGGCGAACAAGTTAGGACGATAATGATGTATGAATTGAGGAATACAAGGTATTTAATCATGTTCTGTACCTGCGGAAGGAATTAAAGAGAACATCGAAGAACCTGCTGAGAATATGAGTCATATTTAAATTCTCACTCCAGTTATTATGAATATTACTGCCTTCTGAGATGTGGCACTATGTACACGTAGTTGAGTAGCTATTGTAACATGACGCCTGAAAGCAGAAAGTGGGCAGACAAACACAACAAAGACGTCTGTTGCTAGCCAACAGCTAGGTAAATATTATTCACGCTGCAATGAATTACTGTGGGAACTGACACGCAGAATAACAGAAGATCTGTAAGACATAAGTCTTCTGTCTGCGGCCCGCACCGGGTCATGAAAGGACACGTAATTATTTCGCAGGAATGAGTCATACTTAGCACAGAAGACTAAAGATCAGAGACTAGTCCGAGAACCAGAAGAAATACAGTGAGAGATTCATTATCGTAGAGTTCAATGTGTGAGCTGTTATAATCAATTGCAATTGTAATAAGTAAAATGTAAAAAAAAAAGATAAAGCTGTCCCTGTAGCAGGCCATGAAGTCCCATAGGTTTTTGAGACGCCGAGGCTGCCACATTTTTTCTAGACAATCAGCTCACATATGGCGGTGAAATTGTCAGCCTTAAGCGCCGGCTGCCCTTTACTCCCAGGAAGATTCCAGGTTCCGTTTCTGTTAGAGGCCGAGTGAAACCCAAGACCATAGTGCAGCTGGAATGATTAGATCGAGGAAATCTCTCTCAATGAGAATCGAACCCGCGACCTTCTGGCTTGTAGCATAGTGCCTTAACCAACTACGCTACAGCGTGCCCCTGTAATTGTAAGTCATATAAATTCAATTACCAAATTTAGAACCCACAATTATTAGTCACGCACGCCTTATACGTAACAATATTTACCAACGTTATGGTACATGCTGCCTCCATCTTTAGGGAAGGTTCAGAATATGAGGCTGTGGCATCCGATATATGGTACGACTGATACTTTTTAAAATGTTTTCGCTTTAAGTGTGAAGTCTGGTGTCTTAATAACACAGAGTGAGCATGAAAATATGCACTTGCAAAGCAAAAGATAAAAACATAAACGTCTACGATTTTAGTATAAACATGTCAAAGTGTACGTAACATTTCCGAAGTAGGTTAACTCAGCTCGTAAAATGGTTCACTAAAGGCTTAAAGATGGGGGGTTTCTCTTTGCAGTCAGGTGAAGACCTATTTTGGAGCCCACCAAACCACCATCCTATGAAGAGCGAGGGCTCTTTCCTCGGGAAGAGTACAGTGGGAGTCTGAAACCCCACCCTCTAGTACCGTTTGAAGTTTTATTGCTACTCGGCCATAAGTCTTAATTTAGTAAGTGTTCAATATTTTAAAGCAAAATGGTTTCTGTAGGTACCAGTAGCCTTAATATTAGGAAAGCTGTGCATTTTTCCCCCATAAAATGTGCTTTCGTGCCGTACGACTCTCCCGAAAACACCGATTGTTCTCTTTAATATCAGTAACGTATTGGTATTCCTAATGGAAGAGTGACGTATTTTCTATGCGGCAGGAAACAACTTAACCTTTAAGAAAGCAGTCTTCTGGGATTTGGCACCGTGTATATGTGGTGTTAACCGACGTTTCGGAGGAACGTATCGCCTCCATCTTCAGGGTAGAAGGAGAAATATAAGAAATCCGCAAGCGAAGAGACCGTGAGAACCGGTAAAACAGACTGGTGGTCTCTTCGCTTGCGGATTTCTTATGTTTTTCCTTCTACCCTGAAGATGGGGGCGATACGTTCCTCCGAAACGTCGGTTAACACCACATATACACGGTGCCAAATCCCAGAAGACTGCTTTCTTCATAGTCACCGCCGTGAAAGCCTCAATCTTACAACTTAACCTTTACTTTACGAAAACCTTACTTCAAAGTCTTAAGCATATGAATAATATTTTTTTTAAGAATACCGTTTTCTGGGATGTGGCGCCGTGTAGATATTGTATAAACCGACGTTTCGGAGGAACGTATCGCCTCCATCTTCAGGGTAGAAGGAGAAATATAAGAAATCCGCAAGCGAAGAGACCGTGAGAACCGGTAAAACAGACTGGTGGTCTCTTCGCTTGCGGATTTCTTATGTTTTTCCTTCTACCCTGAAGATGGGGGCGATACGTTCCTCCGAAACGTCGGTTAACACCACATATACACGGTGCCAAATCCCAGAAGACTGCTTTCTTCATAGTCACCGCCGTGAAAGCCTCAATCTTACAACTTAACCTTTACTTTACGAAAACCTTACTTCAAAGTCTTAAGCATATGAATAATATTTTTTTTAAGAATACCGTTTTCTGGGATGTGGCGCCGTGTAGATATTGTATAAACCGACGTTACGGAGGAACGTGTCGCCTCCAACTTCAGGGTAGGAAGAAAAAAAAATATGCCAGTGAAGAACCAGTAGCCACTTGCTCACGCTGGTTCCTCGCTCGTGGATTTTTCTACCTTGAAGTTGGAAGTGACACGTTCCTCCTGTACGTCGGTTGATACAATATCTAGACGGCCTTATGTCCTAGAAGACGGCATTCTTCATAGTCACCGCCGTGAAAAACTCAGATCTTACAAACTTACTTCTTGACCAGTAGAATAATCTGTTCAGCTGAACCGTACGTTTAGTGATGTCTTGTATAAGGTTAGACTTTGAAATTTATAGAGAACTTCATCAATAACACAGATTTGGAATGTACGACACATGGTTATTCAGACTATGCTCATGCAGCATATTTTATGATTCGTCCTTTAGTTTAGAAATTCCCGAACTCACGGTCAGTAAAGAAATTCAAGTGGTCCACCTTCATCTTCAAGGTCAAGGTCTTTTATTGATGCAAAACTTTACTCTTGATTTTTATGACAAAGTCTTTATATTATTTGATCTTTAAAAGATATGTGTGTATATTTTACTCTTATTCCATTCAAAATTCTTCAAATATTTAACTGAGTATTCGGGTGATCCGCTGAAGAAAATCCACGCAGAAGGTAGTCCGTGGTCCAAAAATATTTGGGAATCTCTGCTGCAGATGAAAGATATTAATATATATAGCTTATTTATTAAATTGTTATTTAGCGATTAACGTTGAAACAAGGTGAAGTATCGTTAAGCTTATATCTGACACGCATTAATGATACTGGCGCGTGTAATAATAAAACTGTTAAGAATTAAGTTTTCTTGGATGTGGCACCGTGTAGCTGTGGTGTTAACCGACGTTTCGGAGGAATGTATCTCCTCCATCTTTAGGGTAGAAAGAAAAATAAGAAATCCGCAAGCGAATAGACTGTGAGAACCGGTACAAGCGACGGTATGAAAATTTAAATTCATATGCAAATAAATAACGTAAATAAGATCTGTGTTTAAGTAATACTTTTTGCCTCAAGTGATGACGGTGCTGATGATAATCGGTAAGATATTTACAGTTACAAGCAATAGAATATGTCTCGGCTAGGATTTGATTTTAATAATCGTTTGCACACGAGTAGAGCATGCTAGAGCAAATAAACAACAAACTCCGTGGCCTGTAGTCCGCAAGCGAACTATAACGACCGTCTGCTGCTTGTCGGCGAAGTTTAGTGCCAACTTTTGCCGATACAGAATGTCATGTGGTCAGCGCAACGGATCCCCACGGCCGTAAATCTCGGTTTTCTAGACCGGAACCGCTATTTCCTTGAAGTAGCTCCTCAATTATCCTCACGAGACTGAGTGAACCCCATTCCAGACCCGCTACTTCTCAGAAAATCTGGTAACGCCGGGAATCGAACCCGGACCTCTGGATCTGTAGCCAAGAACTCTTACCATTAGACCACAGAGGCAGTCTAGAGCAGACTAGAAAGTGAGCTAAATTGAATTTTGTTCCTGGATAATAAATTTACGTTATTTACATATGATACTGAAACATAACTTTTGTAAGACTGGAAATCAGGAATAGTAAAATAGGATGACTACACTGAAACTCGTTTCCAGTCGAACACAACATCCAGCTGTGTCTACATGTTTCAGTTCTAAATGAGTTGTACACTGAAGGTCGTCCAGATTCCAACGCAATTTTTGTGCATATCTACACGTGAATTTGCAAATATATTGCCAATGATCGCGCCTGTCATGCTTATATCACAAAATGCAGACATAATATTTCCATATGAGAACAGCTTGCTATAACTTCACAGTCGTGAACCAGTTTCTAGTCAGTAGCAGCATTTCGCTTGCACTGACGCGAAATCCACATAAGCGCTATGTTGCTGTTCGTGCAAGGATGTGAGAATGACGTGGGGGGAATGCAACATCCAGAGATCAACGCTCGTGGCTAGACGGACATGCATGTAACCGTGGTCTGAAGGCCTTCCGCAGTGTTCCAGTCCAATTTTTTCTTTTCTCTGACCAGTATGACGACTGGCAGTACACTACTTCCAGTTTTTAAACCCGTAGGCAGTTTGGACAAAATTTTAATAAGAAGAATTTTATAGACAGAAAAGTATTAACAAGAGAAATAAAGAAGAGTCTATAGACTTAAAAAATTTTTGCAGGCATGTCTTGTAGATTTTTATGTTCTCATAGTGGTAGTTCTGTCTTCTAGAGTATAATACTGTATAACCCGTTGAATGTTAACCGAGGTTTCGGAAACACATGTCGCCTCAATCCTCACGATCGAAGAATAAGATGAGCAGGAAACCGGCGTGGAAGCAGGTGTCACATTTTCCACGAGGCATGTACCTCCGAAACGTTGGTCGAATTCCGAAGGACTACCCGGTGTTATATCCCAGAAGATAAAATTTTTCATGGCACACCTTGATCTTGCATCAATCAGTATTTTCCGTTTTGTAATCGTTACAAATCAAAGGACGGGCCTGCAACTTTTTTAACTGATTTAGTTGTCGATGTAAAAGTACAGATAAACAGACTACGTCTAAGGCAAGAAATGAGTAGCGCTCGGATGTGGTAAATTCGTCCATGTTGCCACCACACCACTTCTCTTCATGTCTACTACACGTACTTTGACGTCTGCGCACGAACGACAGCAAGTTAACCGCTTGGTTTTTATCTAAGAAATGAATTCAGGACATAAACCGGATACATTTCTTTCGAATACAAAAGATATGCGTAAAGTTATTCCTGTGCTTAACTAATTAAACACTACGCCATGAAGGTGTATGGGGTAGTGGATGTGTAGACCCACGTTTTCTTGACATTTTTTTTATTGCTAGTGGGTTGGGTGAAGTCCCTTGAACTGCGGCCACTTCTGGCCTATTGTACCAGCCCCAGATGATAGGTGAGGGTGATTGTGTAGCAATTGGTGGAAAGAATATTGGCAGGGGAAACCGAAGTACTCGGAGAAAACCTGCCCCAGAGCCACTATGTCCACCACAAATCCCACTTGACCAGACCCGGGATCGAACCCGGGCCGCCGCGGTGGAAAGCCAGCGATTAACCGCTTGAGCTATGGCGCGGCCATTTCTTGACCTAAAAATTAGCTGGAGGTGAGTGGTCAGCTTCACGTCCCTGCGCCTTTACCCCTGGAGAAAGAGTCCGCGTTAGCCCCTGGATATGAGGCTGAATGGACCCGAGACAGGGTGGACGAAGTGGAGAAGAGAGAATTATGAACTTACCGGGACTCGAACTCCGACCCTTCGATCTTCCAGCCCGTAGGCAGTCCCTATACCGACTGCGCTACCTCGGCTCACGTTTCATGTACAAATAGTCACTGTTGTATACATTGCACTGCTGTCAGCCCGCTAATTCATTATGTTGACCTGTGACGTGTGTATAAGAGTAGTTACTTGATTTGAAATTGGAGTGAAGACCGAATTCGAAGTGTTCTATACTTGTAGATTTGTGGGTTACTCTATGACGCTGTCGACATCTAGGCTATATTTAAAAATCATTGATGACTGATGAATTACAAATGTTTTGGAAGGAAACGGTTATGGAGTAACCGAGGTGCCATCCAGGATGAACTGAAAATAACTGCAAGAAACCTGTTGGGAAAACTCAGTCGGCGTTTCGACCAAAATTCGAACCAAGTACCTCCAGAATACAATGTACAATGGTAGCGTAGTTGGTTGAGGCACTATGCTACAAGCCGGAAGTTAGCGGGTTCAAGTCCCGATAAGGTCATTGGATTTTTTCAATTGACCTAATCCTGCCAGCCGCACTATGGCCCTGGGATCGGCTCAGCCTCTAACAGAAATGAGTACCAGGAATTAATTAAATAATTTTCCTGGGGAGTAGAGCTTGGTAGGGCGCGTAAGGCTGACAACCTTACCGCCATCTGTGAGCCGATTTTCTAGATAGTGTGGGACTCTCAACGTCTCACAACCCTATGGACCTTCACGGACTGTTACAGGGATAGCTTTACATTTTTACTGCTACAATAACTTAGAAAATATGGTTACATTTGATTTTTTCTTGATTTGTTTACAGACGGACGCTGTCAGTTACTAAGGTTATATAGCGCCGAATGAAAAGTTGAATGTGGAAGTATCAGAAGCATATATATATATATATAAATATATATATATATTAACCTGGAGGGACCCAGAAATCAGGAACAACCTAGAGTCAGGATAACCCGTCTCCGGGCCTAGATTTTAACCCAGAATCCATAAAATATGAAGCTGGAACGCTAAACGCTCAGCAGCCAAATTTGGAACTTAGAGGTGAACTACATGAACTACATCTAGGTCATCAAGATTTATCATGCTAGGATTTAAAGCGTCCCCTATTTCATCTGAATAATCGTCACTCATATTTTAATTAAAAATAGCGTATGTCAGTATATTGACAATGAATCAGTTGAAGACTACATCTCAGTCCCTGAAAACGTGCAAAATATCAGATGTTTTTATGGACATGTCTATTGAAAGAAAAAACTTGTTTTAATCAATTTCTAGCATATATAGTACTATTTAACTACGTTGTCTTATCAAAATCAACATTTCTACTAGAACCGCATTTATCAAGGGCTAGATATTTTTAGAAAATCGTGTAAAGACACACGAACCAAAATCGCTGATTTTCCATTGGCTACTCACAGAAGAAGTGGTTGTCTTAATACTTGACATATACCGTATTTACGCATGTATAGGCCGCACATTTTTTTGCCAAAAATTCAAGAGGAAAACTGGGGTGCGGCTTATATTCGAAATATTCGAAATCACACTTCATTTTAAAAAAATTATATTCATAATTAGTAATACAGGGTGTAATACTCCTGAAATAATATTCCAAGAAAATTATTTTTTCTATAATTTCTGTCTGAAAATTGTGCTGCGGCCTATACACGCACGCGGCCTATACATGCGTAAATACGGTAATAAAAAAAAATTCAAACGCATATTTCATTAATCTCGGCGCATTACTTAATCAGTACTTACTTACTTACTCACTCTTTGAAGTGAGCCCTTCTGGAGGAGCCGCCATTTCTGCAGCTAGTCAAGAATTTCCCAGCATTTTATGGAACCCGAAAGTTCATTACCGTGTTCACAAGAGCCCTCCACTGGTCCCTATCCTGAGCCAGATCGATCCAATCCATACCATCCCATCATATCTCTCTAAGATCCATTTTAATATTGTCCATCCCCCTACGCCTTGGTCTTCCCTGTGGGCTCTTTCCTTCTGGCTTTCCCACCAATAACCTACACGCATTCTTCGTCTCCCCATTTGTGCTACATGCCCTGCCCACCTGATTTTCCTTGACTTGATAATTCTAATTATACTTGGAGAAGAGTACAAGTTATGGAGCTCCTCGTTATACTTAATCTGCAGTTTACAGAAATCTCATTTTCGATCGGTCTTCTCCTTTGCCATTTTGTAACTTTATTATGATAATTTGCTGCGGAAATGCTGCAGTGGAAGAAAGAATAATCCCTGCTTCTGCCGACCTCGTAATTTATAAGGCTTGATGGTAATTTAAGTGTCCTATTTGTTGCTTCAGCCGGTCACGGTAGCCGAGCGGTCTAAGGCATGCACTGTCTTCGCTCGCTCAGAAGCCGGGATCGTGGGTTCGAATCCCACTCAGGGCATGGATGTTTGTGTGAGTTTTTCTGTGTTTGTCTACAAGTAGAGGCCTCGCGACGAGCTGATCACTCGCCCAAGGAGTCCTACCGAATGTGTAAGATCTAGAAAAACCGAAGTGAACGGAGTTCATGTAGGTAGGCCTAGGCCCACTGGGGCTGTAGTGGCAAGAAAAAAAATTGTTGCTTCAGAATAGATGTTTGTGCTTTTGAAACACTACCGTCTGAAATTCCTCCAGAACAACCTACGTCAACATACAGAAATTTGCAACTGATGTCAAGGGAGCCGTGTAAAAGATGCTGTACGCTCATTTGTAAGTGAAGTGTTTGGTGACGCTCCTCCATTGCTTCCTGTAGTGCTGCACGTTTGCCGTTTCTGGCTACTCCACTTAGTGGAGAATGTGGGTAATTTTCTTGCGTGATTTAGGACGTCCTAGTAGCCAAAATACAATAAAGTAAGAACATTACTTAAATAACCCAAATTAAGGTGGCGATATTTCATTATTTTTAATTACGGTGTAGTAGTAGTAGTAGCATCCCACGTGGAGGCGAATTAGAATACCTCCACCGTAGTCCTGCGAGTCATAGGTGACGCAAACGGAATCCATTGTTTTGGGGGTGCAGCTGGGCGACCCTGTCACTGGGGGGTCCTCCAGGTTGAGTGTTGGACTCAAGGCTAATGAACTTGTTCTGTTAAAGACTACTGTTACAAATGCAAAGAAGTGTAAACCGGATGGTCGGATTGTCACAAATGGACAAAGCTGGCAAAGTCTTCTAAAATGTTATGGTTCAAAAAGGGCTGACTTTTCAGTGATGAAGAAGATGATGATGATGACGATAATGAGAACAGTAGAAGGAAAAAAACGAGACATCCCTGTAACATGCAGTGGAGGCCCATATGTCTGTCAGGCTTCGAGACTCCCACATATTCTAGATAATCGGCTCAGAGATGGCGGTGAAGTTGACAGCCTTTCACGTCTAACGCCTTGTACCCCCAGGAATATTCCTTGTACTCATTTCTGTTAGAGACTGAGTCAACATCGGGGTCACATTGTGGCTGAAAGGATTAGGTCAACTGAAGAATCCAATGACCTCATCGTGAATAGAAACCGCGACGTTCAGTCTTTTAGCATATTGCCTCAACCATTCCTGCTATCACGTACTGTGACAATGGCAGTAGTGCCTAATAATATTGACAATTAACAAAAGTTAAACAGTGGAGAAAAATACCTAAATTGATGAGACCCTGTTATTATATTTTCTCTGTTACATGAATATATTCGCGAACCTGATCTACAATAGCTGTAATTTTTTCTTTTAGAAATCATCTGTTTAGAAAAATGAAGAGATGCATTAAGTTGGTATATGTTGTCGCTAGTTTTAAAAAATTCGCAGCGTTATAGACAAGAATGACACATTTGTAGTTAGTACATTTTTTCTCGATATTTTGATTTCAGTTAAGGTCAAATTATATTCGAATTTAGTTTCCCAATATCATTGCTTACCCCTCTTCTCCTGTAACAAACTGCAACAATATAGCACGTTGTTGCTGGTAAAATATCTCTATTATTCACTATCTTACACGAACACATCCAGCAAATATTCTGAATTTGAATTGAACATTTCGTGCACAGTATCTCTTAATTAAAACATTTTAGTGTAGACCAGCCGTGTCAAACATGCGACCCCCATAGCCCCAAAGTGCGGCCCCTCAACTTTTAGAGCTAATTGATATTAAAATCAATATTAAAATTTTAGCAGAAATATTTTTTTGTAAAGACAATTTTCCAACAGACCAGAAGACAAGCAGACAGACACAGACATAAATTAGCAGGCTGAAGGAAATTCAATGTTTTGCTACTTCTAACATAATTTCTTGTGTAATCTCTCTTTTTTTACATATTGAAAAGCTGTTTGATACTTGTCAAAAATGGCATTCTCTTGCTTTTTAAACTGTAAGATATGTGACTTTAGGTAATTATATTGAAATTATTCCTATATAATAAATATAATTAAATTTCCTTGCATCAAAATCTAATGTATATTTCTATTTTGAAGCGCGGCCCTGGACTATTATTTATAGGGCTGAGGTGGTCCTCTGTACAAGTTGAGTTTGACATGCCTGGTGTAGATGATGTCTTTTAATCTCTCCTCTGTTCATGAGTACCTCGCCAACTACTTGCTTGTCTGAACCTGTAAGAACTACCAAAATGTTCGTGAATTATTTCTTGGTGCCGTCACCCCGATGTTACCCCATGAGGAATGCAAACTTATCGGTTTCTTACAATCTTCCTCATTCGCCGGTTACTCTATCACTTCCTCCTATAAATATTTCCTTTGACACATTCCACATACTCTAAATCTTATGTTCTTCTCTCTGCGTCAAAATTTCCAACATATTTAAATTAAGTTAAACATTGAAGGAAGCCGTTTTCTGGGATGTGGAGCCCTCTATATATTGTGTTACCCGACGTTTCCGAGGAACGTATCGCCTCCATCTTCAGGGCATAAAACATCAGCGAGCGAGGAACCAAATTGAGCAGGTGACTGCAGGCACATCCCAGAAGACGGCATTCTTCACAGTCACCACCATGAAAATCTCAAATCTTACAAGTTACATATTACTGCATTCATTTACGGTACATAGCAAAGCTTTCTCAACTACACACAGCACGTAGCTTCGGCGAGTAGGATCAATGCTAGTCACGAACATGTAAGGGTGCAGCAGGAAGCCGTTGTGTTCGGTTTAAGCTATCCTCACAGCCTTCGTCTGGAAGAACTGACATCGAATGGGAACCTATCGAATAGAAAGCAGGTTTTCCAACCACTTAATCACAATTTTCGGTAATAGAAGTAATAGTAATAAGCTATCCTTGTAAGAGGCCGTGGAGGCTCCATAAGGTTGTGAGACGACGAAGCTCCCACATTTTCTGGGAAATCGGCTCACAAATGGCGGTAAGGTTGTCAGCCTTATGCGCCGATCGCCCTTTAGCCCCAGGAAGATTCCTGATATTCATTTCTGTTAGAGAGTGACTCGACCCCAGGGCCACAGTGCGGCTGGGAGAATTAGGTCAATAGAAAAAGCCAGTGATCTCATCGGGAATGGAATCCGCGACCCTCCAGCTAGTATCATGGTGCCTCAACCAACTACGTTACCGAGTGTACGTAATGATATTTGTCTATATAAAAATATGAGATTCTCACGGCATTTACTATAAAGATTCCTGTCTTCTGGAATGTGACGCCATTTAATCTACTAATTATTCACCGACGTTTAGGAAGAACATAGATAACCGTCTACCATTCTGAGA
This sequence comes from Cryptotermes secundus, assembly GCF_002891405.2. Taxonomy (NCBI): domain Eukaryota; kingdom Metazoa; phylum Arthropoda; class Insecta; order Blattodea; family Kalotermitidae; genus Cryptotermes; species Cryptotermes secundus. The sequence goes on along the minus strand of NW_019743156.1, from coordinate 993,083 downwards.
GGCGTCAAATCTTGCAAGAGAATAATCATTACAATATTACATGTTTTAATATTTTATGTTACGTAGGAACAGGCGGGAAGATAAGCAGGCTGCCCTGTATGGTAATGTTCATAGTCAGGCTTAACAACATTAACATAACTTACGTAACGCCCCTTATCCTACAAAATATTTAGGTCCTATTCACGTGTTTAGAGCAGCACAAATCACTGTAGCTTGTCTAAAGAAACGGACATTTTTGTTAGATTTATGTAATAAAAACCAAAATTTTGTTAATCCACTGTGATTAATGGACAGCTCAACATTTAAAATAAATATATATAATGAAGAAATCCCGTCTTAATGAACATGTAATTGTGTTTATTTGTATTACTATAGAATGCTTTATATGACTAACTTGTAACACTTTTACCCAAATTTCTTTTAAAACAACATAACCCCAAACTGACGTTTGGAAGATAATGGATACAGGCCAAATATTCCACGTTGTCTTCGATTTAAATCAGCTGCTGATAACGTCAGTCCTAAATGTGTTTCACATAGTCCATTCTTAATTTGCCCACGAATATCAGTTACACCTCAGCCTTTTGAGAATACGGCAATGAACAGTAGCGTAGAATAAAAGCGGGGAAATTTCTTGAGTAGCTGAGAGACTTCTCAAAGTAGTAGTTCCATGGGACTAGATATGTCATTAACTTCTGGTCCTCTGAGAAGGGTATTTATTTTAGGGATATACTGTACTGTAAGTAGACCCAGTCCTAAAAGCCTCTTTCTTTTTATTAGGAACAGAATGTGCATCTTGTCTGTCGAAGCAACGAGTCTTTGTTGCAAGTCTAAACTCGTGTGTTACTGCAACAAAGACATAATCGACAAGAGCAAGCGTTCAGGGACGTTTGTCCTTGTATCGTACATGCTAGCATTAGAAATGCATTATTGAAGTCATATTATCAGACATATAGTTTCCAGTATATACTAGAAAACTGCATAAAAAGAAGAACAGAGTATCAATTGGCAATGTTATACTTCTGTTATTTGCCCTTGCTTTCTCTCTGTCCTCTGTCACTGTCCTTTCCGAAACTTTTATTTAACAGCCAAGTGCAGACTAATGCCCTTCCAGCCGTCTGACTCTAGCGTCATCAAATCCATAACAGAAAAAAGAATGTACGTTGTATTATAATACGCAGACATATACTGGCACTTACGCACACAAACTTTAATGCGAAAAGTAAGGAAATTCAGACATGTTTTTAACGATCTTTTCCATCACGATTAACCACAGTAGGGAATTTTTAAGTTTATTCTTTTTTTTGCAAGCACAGCAATTAAAATTCCTGGTTGTTCTCCCTTTTATCTTGTAATCTCCAATGATGACATTTTTATATCAAATTTTGTAAAAATATTTTTTTTTTAATTTGAGAGGTGGACATAAGCGAGAACAGCAGGATGATCTCATAAGCCTCTTCCGCTGAGACGGCTAAATACGGGAGATGGTAAGAGCCACCCAAAAATTTTATAAGAACACTGACAGGACAAAGTTATTCCCATGTCTACTGTAGATATTATAACGACGTCGTGAGTAACCAAAGGATATATAGCAACGACTGGTTTGGCAACGTGAACAATGAACTATAAAAGTTGACGATTGAAGCGACCGTAGCCAGTTTTTACGTTTTTCAACTGTACTTGCCAGGAAGGACTGAAAAATACTTAAAATCTTCAGTTATTCTAGTGAACGTCTCGGCCGAGAGTCAAACCAGGATCCCTGCGACTACAAGTTAAGTCGTTACGGTTCGTGTCACCTTGCTCAACGTATTACCGTGTTCAGTACCCCGCCATACAGGGGCAAAGTGCAATGACCGGCTTCATATCTTTCTCCCCAAAGTAACCTCTAGACAGAAGACTGGGTGGGACCAAGGACCGACCTAGCTGTGAACAGAATGTCTCGTTCCCCGGTCATCCAGTTTGCGATCTCTCGTAATGATAGGGATTTTATAGATCAACTAGAAACGGGACATACTGACAATATGGGGTTTCGGATAGAAAATATAAAGCCTAATTCTGTAGTGCCGGCCCCGGTAGCCGAGAGGTCTAAAGCATGAACTGTCTTCGCTAGCTCGGAAGCAGGGATCGTGGGTTCGGATCTCACACCAGACATGGATATTTATTCTTTGTTTGTGTTGTTCTGTGTTTAGGTAGAGGCCTTGCGACGAGCTGATCACCCATTCAAGGAGTCCTGCTGTCTGCAAAAAGATTATGAAACCGAGAAAATTGCCCTGTGCTCTAAAGTGGGAGTAAGAGGAAGCACAGAATGTTAAAGTCCTACAAATCTATTACCAAACAATGCGGGTTTAATTTACCTACAAGAACTTCCTATTTGTTGACTTTGTCCACATTACATTTTTCGTGTATAACCTCAATATTCGGACAGCTTCCATATCTCGACATTCAATCAACATTCCTTATAACTTACTCGTATATAGAAGTTTATAGCCTATCTCCATGGGGTTGATTATAGTTTATCTCCGTACCAAATTTCATATATCTTGATCCAGTGGTTCATTAGTTATGGATATACAGAGTGTTCCAGGAGGAAATGTCAATATTGTGGGAGGTCATAGTATCGGTCATAAAACATAGAAATAACTCGGTGGCCTGTAGTCCGCAAGCGAACTATACCGACCGAGCGTCCACCGCTTGTCGGCGAAGTAAGTGCCAACTTTAGCGGATAAAGAGTGTCGCGTGGTCAGCGCAACGGATCCTCACTGCAGTTAATCTCGGTTTTCTAGACCGGCGCCGCTATTTCATTGAAACAGTTCCTCAGTTATCCTCACAAGGCTGAATGGACCCAGTTCCAGAACTACTATATCTCAGAAAATCTGGTAGCGCCGGGAATCGAACCTGGGACCTCTGGATATATAGCCAGGAAATCTGACCACTAGACTACAGAGGCGGTCCTCACAGGAGTTGCGAAGTTCACGGTGGAATTTTCGAAAATATATTATACTAGGAAACCTGAACCAACTTTACCACTTGAAAAATAAATGCCGGCATTAGAAACTGTACTTATATTTCTTTCTTATAAACAATTTTGAAACTGTACAGTGAAATAGCTCCATCTCGGAAACCGTTCGGAATAGGACACATGTACTTACACAGTTTTGGGCTTAGAATGAAGGATATCATGACCTCACAGAATACTGACTTTCCTCCTGGGACATTCTGTATAAGCCAAAGCTAAGGCAAGTGTTCGTAGGCAATCTTGTTTTTATACGTTCTATAAAAATTTACCTCAAAAGCAGTTGCAAATTTTTCCGAGATATACGTATGTTATTTATCATAATTTAACAACTCTAATTTAAGTGGGGCTAATAGCGGTCTCATAACTCAAGTTCGCCGGACCGCAATGTTCCTAATACTGATTGCAGGAAATCCAACATGCCAGTACATGGAGTTGCAATCAATTGCTCCAACGTTCATACCAAGTCTAATGAAAATTATCTCATAAAAAGAAGGAAAAAAAGTTGATGATATATCTAAGGGTCTAGATAAATTCTGTAAAGAGAGTCTATTAGAGATGTTTAGAAAATTCACGGGGATTTTGCTCTCATATATTACTTTGTTCTCATTACAAAATTACTTTTTTGATATTTATGTAAACGTATTTCATCACATATAAGATTATGTAGCTAAAGAATTTATCATAAGCTCAACATCACTTACTAGTTATACGACCAATGTGAAATTATCCTATTTGAGCATCAGAGAATAAACTTAATACGAAATATATAATTAGTATATGTAATATATGCCGATCACGGTAGCCGAGCGGTCTAAGGCATGCACTGTCTTCGCTCGCTCGGAAGCCGAGATCGTGGGTTCGAACCCCACTCAGGGTATGGATGTTTGTGTGCGTTTTTCTGTGTTTGTCTACAGGTAGATGCCTTGCGACGAGCTGATAACTCGCTCAAGGAATCCTACCGTATGTGTAAGATCTAGAAAAACCGAAGTGATCTGAGAAGTTCATGGAGGTAGGCCTAGGCCCACTGGGGCTGTAGTGCCAAGAAAAAAAAAATATGTAATATATATTTATGTTTAAAATTATCCCTGTAAGTGACCATGGAGACCATAGCGTTGTGAGATATCGAAGCTCTCACATTTTATAGATAATAGACTCAAAGATGGCAGTGAGTTTATCAGCCTTTCGTGCCGGCCACCCTTCACCCCCAGGAAGATCCCTGGTACTGATTTCTGTTAGAGACTAAGTCGATCCCAGGGCCACAGTGCAGCTGGAAGGATTAGTAATCTTGAAAAATGCGATGAACACATCGGGATTCTAAACCGCGACCCTCCGGCTTGTAACATAGTGCCTCAGAGAACTAGGCTACCGCGTGCCCCCAGTGAAATGTAAGTATGTTCACAAATAAAATCAGAATTAGTAGTTAGAACTCCTCATAACCACTTTCTTATTTACTCTTAAGGAGATTCTTGTTTTCCAAGAGGCAAAGTTTTAAAGAATCGTCTCGTTTTACTCGTACGTATATTCGAGCGTGTATGGTATTTGCCTGTCGAGGTTATGTTGTTTTCCTAGAAGGATAAAAAAAGGCCTAGTGTTTTGTTCAGTTCTTCACCTGTCTACTCTAGAGACTTGCCCTAGTATATTTTATTTATGAAGTTGATAAATACTGATAATGTAATTGTGAATAAAGGACAGGGTGTGTTGAGGAGAATATTTGGACCAAAGAGAGATGAAGTGACAGGAGGTTGGAGAAAACTGAATAATGAGGAACTTCATAACTTGTACTCTTCTCCAAGTATAATTAGAATGATCAAGTCAAGGAGGATCAAATGGGCAGGGCATGTAGCGCGAATAGGGATACGAGGAATGCGTATAGGATATTGGTGGGAAAGCCAGAAGGAAAGAGACCACAGGGAAGACCAAGGCGTAGGTGGGTGGACAATGTTGAATGGATCTTAGAGAGATAGGATGGGATGGTATGGACTGGATCTATCTGGCACAGGATAGGGGCCAGTGAAGGGCTCTTGTGAACACGGTAATGAACCTTCGGGTTCCATAAAATGCTGGGAAATTCTTGAGTAGCTGCAGAATTGGCGGCTCCTCCAGAAGGGCTCAGCTCCATCAGTAAGTAAGTAAGTAAGTAAGTAATCGTGAATGAATTATGTTTGTAACGTCATGGTTTCTCAAGTGTTAATATTCTATGAGCAGCTCCAGAACTGGCTTCTGTGACATGATGCTTTCTCCTCGTCAAGGGGTATTGTCGCTTACGACATTTTTCCAAACAGGAGCAGAAACCAGACTGACTGGCAATGTGCAAGGGTATCTGGCGAGTTGCATGGAATTGTTAGCAGTTCACTCACTGTGTCCCAACTTTAATGTCTCATTAGCATAATAACCGGATCTGTTCCCAAACTGCATTTACCAAAACCTGTTCTTATATTGCATGAAACAGTGCTCAAACCTCTCATTCTGGGGCCCACTTTATATTCGTTTTTGTGCTGTCTGCAAATATTTGTTGTTCTCTTTTTTGTTTTTGTTCCAGGATTTATTGTTTTAACTTATCCTGCTGCGTAACTAGAGGGACAGGAGGCAGCAGCCCTGTTCTGAGTTTTAACAAGTGTAAGTATGAATTTCAGTCTTGGGTTTCTTGTCTTGTGGATACACATGTTTTCTTGCTTGAGTAGTTTAAAAGCCACGCGTGTGTTCGAAATTTGGAAGTAATTCTCTTATATTGAAGCCAATTATAATTATTCTAATTTGTAGTTTCTCTGTTCGTGGAATAGGCAAACTTTTAAGGACTTTTAATCCAATAGCAGTTATGATCAAACATTGATTTATATGCTGAATACAATGTGACATGAAGGAAAAGTTTAAAAATAGATGCCGTCCGTTGCTAGCAGTGGTACATATAACATTCTAATACGTCATCAAATAAGCAGGCCATAGCTATGCAGCGAATAAACACGCAATAATAGAGGAAGATTTGGAAGTAGTGTTTTCTATGTGGTCCGACCCAAGGCTATGTAATGACGACACCAGCCGCTTTGAGAATTAGTTGCCCCAATGTGTTAGGTGCAGAAATGAGTTAATCGTGAGATGGTAGACATCCGGCAAGGACATAAACACAAGAGCAGAAGAATCTGCATTGTTGAAAATCGTTACCGAACAAGTAATAGAGAAGAATATAACAGACTGAGATAACTTGTGCTAGAGGGATTCATTAAGTGTGTAGATTAGCGGTAGTGTTATAACTGTTTGTAGTACCAGTTGCAAGAGTTCAGTAAATACAAGTATTAATCAAAACTACATGTCTAGCCACTAACACGTCACAATAATTTAATGCGATTACTGGAGTCCTTTGTTTCCATTATGAATAACAATATGCGCTACATTATCCAGTAAAACATACTGAATACTAATACAGGATAAAAAAGTACAAAGTAAAGCTATCCCTGTAACAGGCCGGGAAGGCCCATAGGGCTGTGAGACGTTGAGGGTCCCACATTATCTAGACAATCGGCTCAAAGATGGCGGTAAGGTTGTCAGACTTACGCGCCTGCCTCGCTTTGCTCCCCAGGAAAATTATTTATTTAATTCCTGGTACTCATTTCTGTTAGGAGTGAACCCCAGGGCCATGTATATTTATATTTTTCCCACCGCGGCGGCCCGGGTTCGATCCAGGCTCTGGTCAAGTGGGATTTGTGGTGGACTAAGTGGCGCTGGGGCAGGTTTTCTCCGAGTACTTCGGTTTCCCCTGCCAATCTTCATTCCACCAATTGTTCCACAATCACCCTCACCTATCATCTGGGGCTGGTACAATAGACCAGAAGTGTCCGCAGTGCAAGGCACTTAGCCCCACTCCACTAGCAATAAAAAATATTTATGTTTCATATGATCCTTTGAACAAACAGCGATTATTTTCTTAAATTGTTATCCAGTTGGTCTTTATAATGGGGACTTATTGTGTTCTCGCTGAGGTGAGAAAGTATTTTATTTTTTTAAGTTTTTATTTAGGCGAGTTTCAGGTTTCAAATCTTAAGAGGTTTCCTAGATTATCTGGCCACAATTGTAGCTGTCTTCGCTCTAACGCGAAAATGATTCATTATATTTCTATGCTATGTAACAGACTATCACTGAATGGGTGTAAAAGAAGACATTATGCCGTATTTCAAGGCAGAGACAACCCATCTCAGTCAATATAGTATCTAGATTATGGGCTAAACGACTGGAGAGTTGGGATTGGTTCCTGATCGAGGCAGAGACTGTAATCTTCAATCACAATATTCAGGCCGGCATTGGGGCCACACAATATCCTCTTCAGTGCATATTGGGAACAGTTTCCCAGAAGTAGGTTCTTTGAGGCCTGGAGCTAACCGCTCACGTATGTCTAGTGAAGACGTTAGAAATGCGTGGAGCGATGTTACGAATCCAAGATATGACATACCGAAAAAAAAAACCACAAATCCGTGGTTTTATTCCGCAAGCGGACTGTACCGACCGAGCGACCGCAGCTAGTCGGCGAATTTAATGCCATCTTTAGCGGATAGATGATGTCGCGTGGTCAGCGCAACGGATCCCCAAGGCCATTAATTTCGCTTTTCTAGGCAAGCGCCGCTATTTCCTTGAAATAGCTCCTCAGTTATCCACTCGAGGCTGAGTGGAACCGTTCATATAGGGTCAAATTTACCTACCGCCAAATTACGTCTGTTAATCACTTTATAATAACGGCCTCTCGGTCTAGGGATGCACGTTTTCTACGTTATAAAAGTGGGATCATGTGATCGAGTTCCACTCGGAGCATGGATGACTGTCTGTGTGCCTATATATTTGTGTGTTTTGTGCAGATACAGGTCTTGCGATGTGGCGATGGCCCGTTAAAGGAGTCCTACCAACTGCCTTTGAAAAGGATTAAGAAATTCAGGAAAAGAAAGGAATTGGAACGCATCGGTCTGCCGTGCCATAAAAAGGGTTATGTTGTCCTTGTGATTCAATAATTAAGCAGTAGGCAAAGAAGAAGTATGGGGGAGTGGATGTATAGATCCACGTCTTCTTGACCTCGGCAGTAGTTGGAGGTGAGTGGTCAGCTTCACGCCTCAGCTGCTTTACACTCAGGGAAAAAGACCAAGTTATCCATTGGATAGGACGTTGGGTGAACCCCAGAAACGGTCTGAACGACGTGGAGAAGAGAGAATTCTTGAACATACAGGCACTCGAACCCCGACTCCTGGGTCGTCCAACCCGTAGCCAGTCGCTATACCGACTGCGCTATCCCGACTCCTTCTTCCATGCCATACAAGGATAATTTTTCTGGAATTTGCTTGGAGATAGTGAGAGTAACATATAAGAGGCCGCCCCATAGCTCAAGCGGTTAGTCGCTGGCTTCCCACGGCGGCAGCCCGGGTTCCATCCCGGGTCTGGTCAAGTGAGATTTGTGGTGGACAAAGTGGCGCTTGGGCAGGTTTTCTCCGAGTACTTCGGTTTCCCCTGCCAACCTTCATTCCACCAAATTCTCCATCATCATAATCACCCGGGGCAGGCTACAATAGGCCAATCAGTGGCCGCCGTGCCGAGTGGACTCAGTTGAACTCCAACCCACACTAAGCGAATTAAAAGAAATATATATATAAAAATTCATTGAATGTTGACGACAACCTGGAGGTTATTTGTATAGACTTACACTACCTTCCTAATTCTTGTATAATAATCTGTTAACCACACTTTCGTAGAGGAATCTAAAATTGGTTGTTATTCGTGTTTGAAAGCGAAACAAATATCACTGTTATTGGCAACGTCGTTTCTCCGCTCACTATCAGCACATTACGAACTCATGTGACAAATACAGGTTAGAACAATTTAGGACTAATCAATTTGAATACCTAACACAGAAAGACAAATGTGGTAATTGAAAACTGGATCCGATGCAAGGAATTTTCAAGTGACACATAAACCTGAATATATGGCGACCTCTCAATTTTTATCATCGAGAAAATCAGAAAAATCTTATATAAAAAATAGAATATTTAATTAAGTTCTGAGGATTGTGGTCTAGTGGTCAGAGTTCCTGGCTACAGATTCAGAGGTCCGGGTTCGATTCCCGGCGTTACCAGATTTTCTGTGAAGTAGTGGGTCTGGAACGGGGTTCACTCAGCCTCGTGAGGATAATTTAGGAGCTATTTGAAGGAAATATGTGGCTCCGGTCTAGAAAACCGAAATTAACGGCCGTGGGATTTGTTGCGCTGAGCACGCGACACCCTCTGTCCGCAAAAGTTGGCACTAACTTCGCCGACAAGCGGCGGTCGCTCGGTTGGTATAGTTCGCTTGCGGACTCATGCCACGGAGTTTTCTGAGGATTGTAATCAAATGTAAATAGAATCTCCACTGTTAAGAAGCTAGGACATCAAAAGTTAACGCGTAAATAAAATTCAAGGAATTTCACAAATATCATTAGAAGTAGCAATTATAACGCCACATAATAATATTTTGTGTTTATTCTTAAGGATCCGACAAAGTGACCCCCCTTTTTTTTCTAGGAAATCGTATTTGAAAAGAAAATCGCCTTTTTTTTTCGGGCTAATGCAGTATATATCAGGTCACATGAAAATTTTTCGTAGACATGATCAAACTGAAAACTCCAGAAATCCGATATATAGGCAGATATTTAGGATCTTTCGGGCAATTTATGTCATATATTAAACGTCCTATGTATGTTACTGAATCTGTGGATGGCAAAACATTTGATAAAACGCCTTCTCATAGAATAGTTGAATAGATTCACATAACGTGCATTATTACGACTGTTGTGAAATCGATCTGGAATTGAAGAAAACCGTCTTCTGGGTTTAGGCACCGTATATTCTTCGTTTTTGCCGACGTTTCGGAGGAACGTCGGCCAAAACGAAGAATACACGGTGCCTAAACCCAGAAGGCGACTTTCTTCATTGTCATCGCCGTGAAAACCTCAAAACTTACGATCTGGAATTAATTACGAAAAAATGAATTATTTATGCATATCACGATTCGAGAACCCATGACAGAGATAATCTATATTCTTTGCTAGTGTCTAGATATGTAGATAAAAACAAGGCTAGAATTGTGATATTTATATAAGAATTCAACTGTGATCCGTAGCCGTCCTTCTAATGCGAATACATTCACGTATTTCTCCAGTAGCCCACTAGAATCGCCATTTCTGGGTAAATGAACCGGGAGAGCTGCGATATTCTGTGATGTGCAGAAGGGACCCGCGAGCGGCTAGTCATATCAAATTTACACAAAATTTAATACTTATATGAAGTACTTCAATTCTGAATCGGAAAATTCTGTGTTATCTTTTATACATGAAGAATGAAATGAAGGTATTTTATTTTATTTTATTTTATTTTATTTTATTGCTAGTGGGTTGGGACTAAGTCCCTTGTACTGTGGCCACTTCTGACCCATTGTACCAGCCCCAGATGATAGGTGAGGGTGATTGTGGAGCAATTGGTGGAATGAAGATTGGCAGGGGAAACCGAAGTACTCGGAGAACACCTGCCCCAGCGCCACTTTGTCCACCACAAATCCCACTTGACCAGACCCGGGATCGAACCCGAGCAGCCGCGGTGGGAAGCCAGCGACTAATCGCTTGAGCTATGGCGCGGCCTTCCAAATGAAGGTAAGTAATTCTTGTTGTTAATAAGATTTTTAGTTTGATATTATGAGTAGGGATATCTCAGTCGGTAAAGCTACTAGGCTACCGGTTGGGTTTCGAGGTTCCTATTCCTGAAAGGGGCAAGAAGTTTTTCTCTAGGCCACAAATTGCAGACGGGCTCTGGGGCCCACCTAGCCTCATACCCAGTGGGTATTGGGCGTTCTTTCCCGGTGGAAGAACAGCCGAGTATGAAGATGACCGCTCAGCTTCTTCTAATGCCGAGGTCGAAAATTGTGGAACTGTACTTCCACTTGCCGGTCACGGTAGCCGAGCGGCCTAAGGCATGTACGTAGTACATTCTTCGCTCGCTCTGAAACCTGGATCGTGTGTTCGAATCCCACACAAGGTATGGATGTTTGGTGTGTGTATGCGTTTATTCTGTGTTTGTGTTGTCCTATGTTTAGGTAGAGGCCTTGCGACGAGCTGCTCACCCGTGCAAGGATTCCTTCATTCATTCATCAGTAATCTGTCAGACGACAGGTCCACAGTCTCTTCCAAAACAGTTCCTCCACTTGCTGCGATCTAGAGCTTTCTCTTCTCGCATACTTGGTATCTCTGTTTTGGAAAGAGACATCCAGGAAAAGTGATAATGTGGTAGTTTTTCCATTTGCTTTCCACATCGCAGTACAACAGCTGTTCAAACCACTCTGGACACGCCTGTTGCTATACGAACTTGAACCTTCTCGAGCATTATTTGCTCTGTGCTTCAAGTCGCTGCTGATGATGCTGCTTCCGGCATCAGTTTTTGGTTTTTGCTCTCTCTCTTCGTCTGATGCCTACCCCTTGACCTGTCCAGCAAGGGAGGCCCTGCCAGTAGCTACGCTACCGCTGGTATAGCTCTCAGGGTCCTTGGCATACTCAAACCCCCTCACCACGATAAGGTGGAGCCACCAATTAGGGAGTCAAGGGGTCCTACAGTCTGTAAAATGATCATGAAACTGAGAAATCAGCCCTGTGCTCCAAAGTGGGAGCAAGAGGAAATAAATAATTACTTCCACTTCGACATAAGTTTTCTTGTCGTGGTTCTTAATTAATTACGCACAGGGACAAATTTGCCTTTACGTTAACAATAATGTTAATATTAGTAAGGAGTATTTAAGCTTTGGGTCTCTCAATTCAAGCCATGGTTAGTCAATATTTATTGTGAATGTGAAATATGCTATTCCCTTAACAAGGTTCTTATCTTAGGTAAACATCTGTTGCCACTGCAAAATTGGACATCCCTGTAATTAAACAGATTGGGAACGAGCAGAACGAATGACGTCAGAGGCATACTCTGAAGTAACGTATTTTTATTAACTCAGCGTCTTAAGAAGGTCTTTGCTCTGTGGATTAAGAAACCGGTCAAGATTTGTCTCCGCAACAAGAGAAGAGAAATGGGAACAGAGTCACGATGGTGGAGGTGAAGGGATCTGGTTCCAATCTCGACTCGGAGACCAATAATCCCACTGAAAATTGTAAATATTTCTCTTGGCCCCACGACTAAATACTAGGGTAGTAGTTTAAGTAACCGATCACAGTGGCCGTGTGGTCTAAGGCATGAACCGTATTCACCCCCTCGAACACCGGGATCCTGGGTTCGAATCCCACCCAAGGCATGGATGTATGTGTGCACTTATTCTTTTTTGTGCTGCTCTGTGTGTATGTTTTTCGTTTTATTGCTAGTGGGGTAAGTCCCTTGTACTGCGGCCACTTCTGGCCTAGTGTACCAGCCCCAGATGATAGGTGAGTGTGATTGTGGAGCAATTGATGGAATGAAGATTGGCAGAGGAAACCGAAGTACTCGGAGAAAAGCTGCCCCAGCCCCACTTTGTCCACCACAAATCCCACTTGACCAAACCCGGGATCGAAACCGGGCCGCCGCAGTGGGAAGTCAGCGACTAACCGCTTGAGTTATGGCGCGGACTTTTGTATGTCGATAGCGGCCTTGCTACTGGCTGATCCCCCGTCCAAGGAGTCCTACCGACTGTGTCTAGATTAAAAAACTGAAAAAGCGGTCAAGATTCAAAAGGGCTACAGAATCAAAGATAGATAGATAGATAGATAGATAGATAGATAGATAGATAGATAGATAGATAGATAGATAGATAGATAAATGTTTAAGTAGACGAGCACAGAGTTCATCCTCATATTTCCAATTTACATTTCAAAATCATCTAATTATTCGACCATACATATAATTACGTACATGTTTGGAAAAATGCTGCTACATAACAAAAGAACTTAACGGAAACTACAGAAGAACTAATTTTTTAATGTCATGCATATAGGATATTGGTGGGAAAGCAAGAAGGAAGGAGACCACTTGGAAGACCAAGGCGTAGGTGGGTGGACAATATTAAGATGGTTCTTAGAGAGATAGGATGAGATGGTATTGATTGGATTTATCTGGCTCAGGATAGGGACCAGTGGAGGGCTCTTGTGAACCCGGTAATGAACTTTCGGGTTCCATAAAATGCTGGGAAATTCTTGAGTAGCAGCAGAAGGGCTCAGCTTCCAAGAGTAAGTAAGTACACAGACACCACAAAGAACTAAAAATACTCTGTAATGTAATGCTTCCTTTGCAGAGATATGAGCGCAGATAACTCCGATGTCTCTATACGTTAACAGATATCGCTGTAGAACGAAACTAAATTATTTCCGAAAGCAGCAGGAAACATAAAAACAACATTTGTTTCCCCCCCTTGCGATATATTTTGTTTGTATTGGTTGTGCGTGAGGGCAACAGGATGTTGATATCGAAAGTTTTCATTTCAAGCGCTTTATTGATTTAAAGCTTAACTGTATACACGGTACAGGTCAGAGAAGCAGAATGCGTTTGCTGTACCACCAACATCACAGGCCTGTCGATACAGGCGTGGTTCTCCTCTTCGGCACGTGTCTGACAGAGAGATATTAACTCATTATTAAAGTATGGAATGCATAAGTGATGAGGATTTGTCTCGGTCAGAGACTGAAATTGGAAAAAAAGTATAAAAAGTAACCAGATAGAATATGTGTAAGAGGAGAGGAAGGACAGGAAATAGGACACGTGGGGAAATATTAAAAAATATATATGAAAGAAATATAGGATACAAACTGAAAATTTTAAAGTATTGAACACAGAAAAATCAGTGAAAGAAGAAACTGTAAAATAAAAGCGGAAAATAGGGAAACAATTAATAATATAAATAAACAACAAAAGAGTAAACTGCTAAATAAAATTGGAATTTGGAGTAATTCAAAATGAAGGCATTATAAGATTTAAAGCGGTAACATGGATATAGGGGTACATTTTTTTTGTTGTAACCTCCGTATTTATTCTGAATGTAGTCATGTGGTTTCTGACCACGTGTATATCTGGACACAACTTTAAGAATATTATTTACGTTAGGTTACGTTACGTTACGTTGCATGTTACAGTAACTTAACGCAAGTGAGATACATAGCCGACCTGCATAATGAGGAAACCGTAAACCATATAAGTTTATTTAAACACACAACCGACAATAAACCTTAAACCATAAACCACTTGCCTGGTTTTGAGATTCTTAGAGTGGTGTCTATTAAAAGTACGAGTAATATCTTCTGAAACATAAAGCCATGTAGTCGCGTGGAAGTTAACAAAAGTTTTCGAGGAACACGCTACCTCCGTCTTCAGTGTCTAAGGATAAATCACACAAGAAAACTAGAAACAGACGGAAAGCTGCTGCTATACTCTCCACTTATTTTTAATAATTTCTTGTTTGGTTTGCTCTTCAGAACTGAAGAAGGAGGTAGAGCGTCCCACAGAAACGTCGATGAATATTACCGGATTGCACTGCGTTACATCCCAGAAAGCAGTACTCCTCATAATCCGTCTAATTAACTTTATTTCAAACTTTAATTTCAGCACAAAACTAACTAAATGATGTACTTCAACAATTCTGAGAGCTAGGATAGCGTAGTCGGTATAGCGATTTGCTACGAACTGGACGACCAAGGGCTCGGAGTTCGATTCCCGGTAGGGACAAGAATTTTATTTTCTCCTTGTCGTCCAGACCGGTTCTGGGGACCACCCAGCTTCCTATCAAATGGGAAACGGGGTCTCTTTCCCCGGGGATACAGCGGCTGGAGCGTGAAGCTGACCACTCGGCTGCAATTAGTGCCGAGATCAGGAAAACATGGATCTACACATCCACTTCCCCAAACTTTACCTTTTCTTTTTACCTCAACAATTCTGGTATAACGACAGCGTCAGTCTTGGCCCACATGAACTATGAGCCAGAAGACTTGACATGAGTTGCATGTTCAGCTCACAGATGGCTCTCAACACAAGTACTGCGTGGTAGCCAGTCCTCCCAGGCGATTGCCATGATAGCATTAGTCAGACCACCGGCGCTTTGCTCTTCATTCGATATATTCCCGACTGTGCATAAGATATGATGTGTAACAATATGATGGAAGAAAGGACGCCTTGATATGCCAGTATGAGGCAGCCGTTATTTTAATGTTGGCATCCAGTTCTGCACCTGCGAACTGACACTGAAAATACACTTGTACAGCTTAAGAATTATTATTTTGAAATTCAAACTATATCATCAAAATATTTACTAATGTAGTGGATGGTGTAACTTTATTAAAAACAACATATTTTTTATATTTTTATTTAAAGATTTAAACGTCTTAATTAGGAGGGTCCGGAATAGCGTAGTCGGTATAGCGACTGGCTACGGGTTGGACGACCGAGGTGTCGGAGTTCGAGTCCTGGTGGAGGGAAGGATTTTCTCTTCTCCAAATCTTCCAGACCTGAACCTCCTATCCAATGGGTACCATGGGCTCTTTCCACCGGGGGTAAAGCTGCAGGGGCGTGAAGCTGACCACTCATCTCTAACTAGTGCCGATGTCAAGAAAATGTGGATCTATACATCCACTCCACCATATGCCTTCATGGCGTAGTGCTTAATTAGTTAAACATAAGGACAACTTTACTTTTGCCGTACGTTTTAAGTATTCCACGTATTGCCTGGACCTTGATCACTTAAATGTAATTCATTTTGATAGTAGGCATACATTTTGTCGTGAATCGAGAGTCAGCTGAATTACAAATCAAAGTACACAGTATAGTTAGTTAGTTAGTAGAGAGGGTGGGTTTCCCCATGCACTTAGACCTGTAGTGGTCCATTGTGCTTCCCTCTATGATTTCTACCAGCCTCTATATCCTGCCGGTATTGGTGCTTACCATCAGTCCCGCCCAGCCAGCGAGACCGGCTCTACTGGCTGAGAATTATCTATAATGCTTCCCCCATCTACCGGAGGTATTAGTGACTGCTGTCGGGCGGCAAACGTCCGCAATTTTGCTCAGTGACCTCCTTTGGAGGCATGAGGTTCTTTTACGTGCCGTAAAGCTACGACACGGGACCCACGGCTTAAAGTCCCTCCCAGAGGACTTGTTCCCTGAATTTTTCCGCCTTTAAAAATTCGACGACCTCCGCCGGGTATTTCAACCCGCGTACTACGAGTCATGAGGTGGGAACGTTACCTCTAGACTACGGAGGCCGCTTAAGTACACAGTATGCTACAGGTATATCCTACAGATGCGATTCATTAGCGTTCTGCATTTGTCCCTCTTCCGTTTTTGTCACTTTGGACAGCGTCTGAGTTGCTTTTTAAGCAAGCTTCGTTTTCTTCAAGCGAGCCGAATTCGAAATATCTTCACCGTCTGAAAATTAAAATTGAAGGGGTTGCCATCACGCAGACAAATATTTCTTATTTATCACGTCACAACATGTTTCGGATTAGACAGAGCAGAATCGGGAGATTCTTGAGGGAATAGACAAATGGTAAACTACGGTCCTAGTATGAAACATTTTCTTTGCTAGATGCAATTGGTGGAAGGAGACCACTGGAAAGACGAAGGAGTAGGTGGGTGGACAATATTAAAATGGATCTCAGAGAGATAGGATAGGATGGTATGTATTGGATTGATCTGGCTCAGGATAGAGACCGCTGGAAAGCTGTTGTGAACAAGGTAATGAAACTTCTGTTTCCATAAAACGCTGGGGAGTTCTTGAATAGCTTCACAACTGGCAGCTTCTCAAGAAGGGCTCAGCTCCATGTGTGTGAGAGAGAGTTGCAATTGGTCGGATCCGACGTAATACTAAATATACCATAAAATTTAAATTAAGAATTAAATATTATTAATATATTAAAACAACACAAAAGAAGATCCCTATAAGAAGTGGTTTTGAAACTGCTCTGGAGGTGGATGGATCTTCAGATAACTGTGCGGTGTTTGTGTTTGTTTCTCTAGTGGAAGATTATTTGTAATATCCACTCTGTCTCCTACTGTTGGTGGTGAGTCGGGGTGAGGAGTGAGACTGTTCACTGTTGTGGTGGATCCTTGTGCTTTTCTGCGTGATTGGTCTTTCTATCCTACACTCTTGAACATTATTTGATTTTGGTAAGGGATGCAGTGTTTTGAATACATGAGCTAGTATTCAGTTTAAAGAGTACCTTTTCAGTTTTCAGGATAACGAAGCAGATCTGGATGATTACAATTTGAATATATAAACATGTATTTTTAAGAACAAAAGCAAGGCACAATAGATCGCTGTGGTCGCGATGCAAGGGCCAAGAAGGCCCACCCCTTATACATTCATATACAAATATAAAACCAGCTACGTAACTGACAAACACTCTAAATAACCAATGATCAACTGAGAGATTTGGTAGCTAACTTATTATGTCGCTATCAATTAAGTAATTGGTTGTCAAGAAATGTAGCTCACGGATTATTTCAACTCAGTGGTGAGCGAGTTACCTAGGAAATATCAACAAGAAGTCAGTTAGACCATAATCGAAGCTTCGTGTAGCTCCGTTAGAGTCAGCAATTCAAATCTCAATGACGCCTAACGATCACCTTGGTGACGCTGGCACGTGGCAATATTAAATATTCAAAGCCCAGTGGTTACTATATATACCACTTACTGTAACACACTAAAACACTGCATTCAATTCACAACGTTGGTGTGTTTCGTATGATTTTCATAAAAACATCGAATATTTCCCTAGACAACATTCATACGTGTAGTATGAATTTTGCAGCGGAGACGTCATGTGATTTCTATGAAGTGAGAACTGAATTTTTATATATTATCTAGAAGAAATTCAATTTCTATTAAAGAAAGATCAGGGATATAGGACTCTCAAAATATAACCTACTTAGAATCAGAATTCAACGTACAGTTTTCGTAAATTATAAGTGGAAATAAGGACATCTGCCCCAAGACGGTAAATGACAGTATAATAGAATTATTTTTTTTTCTGTGCCGCTACAGCTCAAATTTGGGCCTAGGTCTACCTCCATGAAACTCTCCGTTTCACTTCGATTTACGAGATCTTACACATTCTGTAGGACTCCTTGGGCGAGTGATCAGCTCGTCGCAAGGCCTCTACCTGTAGACAAACACAGAAGAATGCACACAAACATCCATGCCCTGATTGGGATTCGAACCCACGATCCCGCTTCCGAGCGAGCGAAGACAGTGCATGCCTTAGACCGCTCGGCTACCGCGACCGGCATAATAGAATTATAGTGAACTGCAATTTGTAGATAACTGGGTAATATCAGCACAGACAACATACCAACTCTTTTATAGATGGCCGACGAAATCTAAATGTACACAATTTTTTGTCATATTTTCCTATCAGTTGAGACGCTAATCGCAGTCTGAAGCTACCTGCCCAAGTGCCACTTTGTCTACCACAAATCCCAGATTATCTGACCTGTGCTCGAAGCCGACATATAATCGTCTGAGCTATGGTACGGCCTTTTATATTGGGTTCCATGGTGTAAATTTTTGTAAGGGTTAGTAAGGATAAGTTACCAGATTAAATTAAGCTAAGCAGGATAAAATGATTTGATTACGCCATCCAGTGTTTATAGAAGGGGCATGAAGACACGAAACTTGGCGGTTTAAGATTTTAAATGTTAAGAATTTTTATTAATGTTATAACTCGCCACATTTTAGCTTAATTAAAAATCTGTATATATAAAACTTTGGACAAACTTAAACTTAATATACTATAATTTATGTAATAGTAGTTTCCTAAGTGTTGTTATTTTNCAACTCCTCCCCGCGACTGCATCCGTTCTGCGGTGGTATGACTCACGGCAAATTGCAGCCGCGGCGCGCACTTGATTGTACGCACTGTATATATATACTTTTTGAGTCACACTGGACGGTGTAGTCAAATCACTCTATAGTACTGACTAGTGTGACGGACCAGAATGAACAAAGTTAAACTAAGCTAAGCTAAGTAGACTTGGTAAGTTAGGTTATGTTTACCCTTTAGTGTGGGCTGTCAGCCTGTAAATCTAAATTCATATTTATTTATTCCAGTTAACAGACACCGTATTCTCATTAGTATCCTTGCAATATATCACATCATCAGCGTTGGAGCGAGTTATTTCGAGCTTGAAGCTGAGTATATTAAAGAAGACTTTTTTTAATTCGCTTAGTGGGGGGTGGAGTCAAACTGGGTCCACTCGGCAGGGCGGCCACTGATTGGTCTACTGTAGCCTGCCCCGGGTGATTATGATGATGAAGAGTTTGGTAGAATGAAGATTGGCAGGGGAAACAGGAGCACTCGGAGAAAACCCGCTTCAGGGCCACTTTGTCTACAACAAATCCAATTTGACCAGACCCTGGATCGAACCCGGGCCGCCGGGGTGGGAAGCTAGCGACTAACAGCTTGAGATATAGCGCGGCCATGTTAAAGAAGTATCTGGTGTTTAACGGCGCAAAATTTGTATAGATTAATTTCGTGTTACTTGCCGTATTATGAAAGTGTAATGTATGGAATTTTTTTTTCCCTGAAGAAACATTTATTGTTATAATAAATTTTATTGAAATTTTCGTGAATGAATGTATGAGATTTCAACAGGTCTTCCACATATTAATAGAACATAAAGTAAAAAGTAAGAAAGTAAAGCTATCCCTGTAACAGGCCGTGAAGACCCATAGGGTTGTGAAACGTTGGGGATCCCACATTATCTAGACAATCGCCTCAAAGATGGCGGTAAGGTTGTCAGCCTTATGCGCCAGCCGCTCTTTACCCCCCAGGAAAATTATTAATTAACTCCTGGTACTCATTTCTGTTAGAGGCTGAGTCGACCCCATTGCCATAGTGCGGCTGGGAGGATTATGTCGATTGAAAAAATCCAGTGATATTTTCGGGACTTGAACCCGCGACCTTACGGGTTTTGGCATAGTGCCTCAACCAACTACGCTACCGCGTGCCCCCGAATAGAACATATAATGATCTTTATAGATGTCGAACAATTAGAGTTCTAATATTTTTGAATATATTTGGAATTTTACTGGATTTTTAATTGTACCACATATTTTTTCCTCACAACTATATATTATGCTGATATCTGAGCCTGGTCCCCTAAGCTGTCTCATTATTTGAGACTCTGAAGTGCATCTGCATTCGAACCATGACATCTTATGTCTTCGGATCGAACTTAAAATTATCACATGCCGAATACTGTAACACTATTTAAATTTACAGATTAAAACTTTTGAAACACAATAAAGTGCTTTTCATATAGCCAACTTTTTTTTAGTGAAACAGGATAGTGCTGTCAGTATAGCGACTGCCTACGGGATGGATGACCTAGGGATCGGAGTTCAAATCCCGGCAGGGTCAAGAACTTTCTCCACGTCGTCCAGACCGGCTCTTGGGCCCACCCAACCTCCTATCCAATGGTTACCGGGGTTTTTCAACAGGGTTAAAGCGGCCGAGGTGTGAAGCTGGCCACTCACCTTCAACTAATGTCGAGGTCAAGAAAATGTGACTAACATATATCTACTTCCTTATACGCCTTCATGGTGTAGTGCTTAATTAGTTAAGCATACGGACAAATTTGGGGCACGCGGTAGCGTAGTTGGTTCAGGCGCTACGCTACAAGCCGGAAGGTCGCGGGATCCAATCCCGATGGGCTGTATTTTTTCAATTTACCTAATCCTTCCACACTATGGCCCTGGGGTCGACTCAGACTTTAACAGAAATGAGTGAAAGATATATTGCTGGGAGGGGGGTAAAGGACGGCCGGCGCGTAAAGCCGACAACCTAACCGCCATATATAAAGCAAAGGTATCCCTGTAACAGGCCGTGGAGTCCCATAGGGTTGTGAGATATTAAGGTTTCCACATTTTCTAGACAATCGGCTCATAGATGGCGGTGAGGTTGTCAGTCTTACGCGCCGACCGCCCTTTACCACCCAGGAAGATTCCTGGTACTCATTTCTGTCAGAGACTGAGTCGACCCCAGGGCCATAGTGCGGCCGGACCGATTAGATCAATTGAAAAAATTTCAATGATCTCATCGGGACTTGAACCCGCAACTTTCCGGCTTGTAGCATAGTGCCTCAACCAACTAAGCTACACAGAGATAAAGTTACCTTGTTCTTTACCTGCGACTTTTCATTCATGAAATTAAGGGCACTATTTTTGTCACACTTTTGGCCATTCCCAGTCATTGTAGCTCTGGAGGCTGAATGTCTGTCTACTGTGGGGGAAGCAACCCCTGAAGATCACCTCACGATATGTTTAACCGGAGTGCGGTTGGCAGTGGCTAGCAAATTTAAACCAGTACGAATATGTAAAAAAAAAAGAAGCAAAAAACGGGCGTGGTCGACATTCGCAACAAGAGGTTATTGCTGTATTGACGTTTTGCAGTGTTCAATAATATTGAATTATGCATGAAGCCGCAAGGGAAGGGGTACATCACAGCAGCGATTGATAGCATAGAGGGTCATCCGTGTGGAGGGGGAAGGGTAACAACTATTTGGAAGTGGTACTTGGTATTTAACAGATTGCGTGGAGTAAATCGCCATTACGAGCCATAATAATGACGTCGACATCACTGCAACATTGTTACGAGAATCAAAACGGTAACAATCCACACAGTCCCAAAGAAAGGAGCACTCACCACATGAAGAGTACGGTATTCTGGCTTTGTAACTCCGTGTAGTTCCGTAGAAGGCGAGCGACGTTTCAGAGGATCGTAAGTCGCATGTTTCTTGCTGGTATCTTACTTGACCTACTCTTCGACCCTGAAGATGGAGGCAATTAATTCTTCCGAAATATCTGTGGAATTCTGCCGAAGTGCACGGAATTACAACAAATATTATATCTTATGTATGTGATTTGAGATTATTATGACTGTGACTATGAAATTTACTATTTTTAATATGCCGCTGTATAGTCTGATACGTTGTAACTGACGTTATAAAAGAAGAAACATCAAAACCTAGCGAATTTTGATTGAGTTCGACAAGGACGGTTAAGAATCAAAACAATGTCCAAATTTATGCACATTGCAACAGGATGCCAAATATAATATTGTATATATAAAATTGATGAGAACTGGAGGCCTCAGATAGCACAGAATTACAGAAGTGTTAAGATCACCGGGGTACTGGAAAGAAAATTCTAGGCCGGTGAAACCAACATGTCGCCCAACTGAAGAAGAATACCCTAATATGCCTCGACTTATTTTCTTACTTCAGAATGAATGCATATCCGATGTGTTTCAGAGAAACTTTCACCGACGGCAATAAAAGAACACATGGCGGTGTTATGCTATCTTCCCTTTTTATGACGTGTCGTAAACACATAATTTCTCACTCGCCAAGTCCAAGGCGTCACAAGAATCCGCTAGAAACCATTTGTCTTACGCATAACAAACACCATCTTAAGATCTGAAAGTTCCTGATGATGGTAAAAGTAAAAAAAAAAAGTAAAGCTATCCCTGTAACAGGCCATGAAGGCCCATAGGGTTGTGAGACGTTCAGGGTCCCACATTATCTAGACAATCGGCTCGAAGATGGCGGTAAGGTTTGTAAGCCTTACGCCCCGGCCGTGCTTTACTCCCAAGGAAAATTATTTATTTATATTCTGGTACTCACTTTTGTTAGAGGCTGAGTCTACTCCAGGGCCATAGTGCGGCTGGAAGGATTAGGTCAATTGAAAAAATCCAATGACCTTATCGGGACTTGAACCCGCGACCATCCGGCTTGTAGCATAGCCCTTCAACCAACTACGCTACCGGTATACGAGTATTAATACAATTATTGACTTTTTGGGCATTGGTCCGAAGATGCAAACTAATCCTATTGGGACAACTGAGGAAGAGGCAGGGTCCAGTCTCTGAAACGTTGTTTTAATTAAGAAAGAAATTAATAAAACATTTTCATTACATATTGAGTATTTAATACGATGTGGAGCGCATAGAAAATAGTTTGATAATTCTTCTTTTATTGTGTGCGTATTTGTTGCAGCGGTAACGTGCTTACATGGTCGTTACCTAACAACGGTCGTCTCATGTGACTCCACTATTGTTAAGGGGACACAGACACACTGACAGCAAGTGGTCTCCTTTATTATTTTCTTCAAAATAAAGAAAGTAGGCTAAAACCGGGACCACGGATTATATCCAAATGTCATCTAGTTATCATTCAAAACTGAACGGAAACTAGGAATTTCCAGCCACATGAAAGAAGAAATACTTGACGGCCAAGAATACGAAGTGGCAATAAACTTTCAAAAGAAATCGTCTAATAAAAGCTATATTAAAGTAGATAATAATAATAACAATAATTATAATAATGATGGTGTTGATGCTAACAATGATCAATCTCATTCTCAGCAATCATTGTGTTAGAAGTTTCCCTCTTGTTTGTTACTTGTACGTATTAATTTTGTATAGTATACTTATTTTTATTATTATTAATTTATTTAATTGTAGTTATAATTATATTTGTTGTCGTTATAATGGCATTTGCATTGTATTCATAATGTGTAGTGTTTCCTTTAATGTTTGTGTAGTTTTGTGTGCTGTGTTTTGTTTTAGTGTGGTGTGTTATTTTGTGTGATGTGTGTTATTTGTGTGTTATGAGTTAATGCAGTACCACTGCCACCAGGTGAAAACCCATTTGCAGTTAAAATAAATAAATAAGTAAATAAAAACAGTTTTCTATCCTAGTGCGAATGGATGCCACGTGGCAGAATCAGAATAATCCTCGCCAAGAACCACTTTCTTCAGGTCTAATATACGACATGTCTCGGAGTCAAGTGTACTAATGTAGTTTCGTTTTTACAAAGTAATTTGCAAGTTCAATACAGAAAGGAAACGATTCTAAAGAAGAGGTAATATTTATAGCGGGTATCTGTCGCCATACGTAGTGTTTGCAAAATGATAGTGGCAGCTCATCTAACCATGATCACACGACTTATAATTTTGGAGTTCAAATGCCTTCTTTAAATCAAGTGACAACAACTTCTTGTTATTATGTAATAATAATATTTCCGACAAACAAAATAAAATATAAACGCTAAATGTTTAAAATTCGAATAAAATTGCCTTTTTTGTCTTTGAAAATATTCATTTGGAATAAAAGAAAAGCTGTATTCGTGCTTATTTAAGTCAGCCTCAAGCCCCGGCCGCTTTTCACCTAAATAAAGAGGCCTCGGTACCTATTGGATGGGTTACAGGGATGATGAGGATACGGTGGGAATCGAACCACAATATCCAGACCGTAGCATGCCGCTATGCCGACTGAGTACTTCCAGTTCCTCATTTTAAGAAAGGCATATAAATTGATAAAATATAAAAATAAGGATAAAGTTTTCCTCTATTTAACTAATTAAGCACTAAGTTTGGAAGGTGTATGAGGGAGTGGATGTATAGATTCCCATTTTCTTGACCTTGGCACTAGCTGGAGGTCAGTAGTCAGCTTCACCCACCTATTGGTTTACCTCCGGGGAAAGAACCCCCGGTACCCATTGGATAGGAGGTTAGCTGGGCCCCAGAACCTGTCTGGACAACGCGAAGAAAAGAAAATTCTTGGCCTTTTTTTTATTGCTAGTGGGGTGTACTGCGGCCACTTCTGGCCTATCGTACCAGCCCCAGATGATAGGTGAGGGTGATAGTGGAGCAACTGGTGGAATGAAGATTGGCAGGGGAAATCGAAATACTCAGAGAAAACCTACCCCAGCGCCACTTTGTCCACCACAAGTCCCACCTGAGCAGACCCGTGATGGAACCCGGGCCGCCGCGGTGGGAAGCCAGCGTCTAACCGCTTGAGCTATGGCGCGGCCAATTCTTGGCTCTACAGGGACTCGAACTCCGACCACTCGGTAGTCCAGCCCGTAGCCAGTCACTATATTAACTACGCTATCCCGCCTCCTAGAATAAAATATATAAAACTTTATTAAATCACGTTTATTATTCACAAGTAAACATATTTTTGTATTAACACAGATGTAAACAGCTGTGCTGTTCTTGAAAGACGTTCTTACAACTTTGAGGCAGTAAAACAGAGGCTGCCTCTACGTATCATAACAATATTATGAGCCCAGATGTTGTGTTTCCTCGAGAAAGTGAAAGGATGAAATATGAAGAGAAAAGGGAGGGAAAAGGAGGGACAGCTTCTCTCCTAGTCCCCGGAAGAAAAGAAATTCAATACCGGCGACGAAGTGCATCAATTTAAGCCCTTATTAGGCTCTTTGTGCGCAGAAAGAAACTGCCTTTAAGATGTTTTGCGCAGCGTCTTCTTGAAGGTTGTCCAAAACTACTATTTTGCCTATCACTACATACATTATAAGATATGATGGTTTCGTGCCTCCGGGGTTTCATTTGAATTTAGTACGTTGTTTAAATCAATGCAAAGTTCTAGAAGAGGGTAATTAGAGCGAAACGCCTCCTCACTTCCTGGTGATCCACACACACACGCACACAACCACACGCATCCTTTCAATATGTTTAAATCAAAAAGACCTCTTCATATTCTAGGGTATTTTTCACTTCTTCCTTGTAATGTTGCTACATTCTCGGTCAAATTGTCCTGCTATCCAACATGTTCCTTACTATGTAAGATTTGAGGCCTTCACGGCGGTGACTATGAAGAAAGCAGTCTTCTGGGATTTGGCACCGTGTATATGTGGTGTTAACCGACGTTTCGGAGGAACGTATCGCCTCCATATTCAGGGTAGAAGAAAAAATATAAGAAATCTGCAAGCGAAGAGACCGTGAGAACCGTTAACACCACATATACACGGTGCCAAATCCCAGAAGACTGTTTTCTTCATGTTCCTTACTGACGAGTAGCGGAAGGGAAAATTACTGACATTGTGCTATTCAACAACGCTCTCAATTGTTTAATCGTTATAAAACGTCGAATGAAGAGGATTCTCAATAGGGATTTGAAAAGAATTTGAAAGGAAGAGTGAATGGCTAATTTGAAAATGATTTCACGTAATTTTTCTCCAAATACTAATATAAAGTAGGAAAGATCTTATTGAAGATAGCCTCTATCCTGACCGAGAATCGAACAGAGTACCTGATGAATGCGAGGACTAAGATATTACGAAAGAAAATATTGGACACTCAGTAAACTTATTAGGAATTCAGTTATTTTGAAATGCACTTACTGCAAAAAATTTTTAATAATACGAGTATTGTCACAGCTGATGGGTTTCGTGACTGATAAGACGGGTTCTAGATTAGATGATTGAATTTACTGGCACTTCGGTTACAGTTACAACCAATTAATACAACTCGCAGTTCCTACGTATTGTAACCGTAATGCATATATACCAACGGTCCACTCGAATCAGTTTCTGTTTTAGGTTAGAGCTCTCGTATATTATATTACTAAATTAGTGTATATGGACTTTCGTTACGTGTCTATTTCGTAAACATCTCCCTTCTTTATAAACTAATTTTCATGTCTTCTAATTTCACTTCACATAATCAGACGGAAATAACATCTAGACCCACCGACTGGAAACAATAAAGTCAAATAAAATCTCTTCACTCGTTTGTGACCTATCGTGCATATGTCCTTCTACAGAACACGATAAAGGAGATATGCACTTCTATGTCTCCAAAATGATTTGATGTAGTTGATACAGTAACTCTACCTACCTACCTACCTACCTACCTATGGCTCTACAGTCCTTTTGTTGGACCTTGGCCGCTTTTTCAGTCTCTTAATCCAATTCGCTTTTTGTAGGACTCCTTGGACGCGGGACCAGCCCGTCGCAAAGCCGGTACCTACATACAGAACTACAGAAACAGAGAATAAACAAATACAGATATTCATATTTTGGGTGGTATTCGAACCCATGATTCCAGCGTTCGAATGGACGAAGAGAGTATATACCTCAGACCGCGTGGCCACTGTGACCAGTACAGCAGCTCTGAATAAAATAATTTCACTTCGTTAACTGTATGATAGCAAAACTTTTACTTTACCGATTTGAGAGGGATGTTCGTTTTGAAATGTTTTTCATATTTCTCTGAAGGTGTTTCGATTTACTCTCAGTTTCAACCGGCAGGAAATCCATAATTCTACGCGCATGTTGATTTATGAGCCATTGCAGCAGCATTCAGAATATGGGGCTGCTTTGATGGGCTAAGGGTCGAGACGAAACTTGATGAGAGTTAACAAAAAAATTTTAAGGAGATCAAAATTAGAACGGATAAAAGGATGGACGTGGTGACTTGATTGCAATGCCATATACACATATTTAACATTGAAAGAATTAGTGCATGATTTTCCTTCTAGACTATATTCATTCTTTCAAAAATGGATCATGATATCACCGCCCTCCTAATGTGCCTCTATTATGTGTTCGTGTATCTGTATGGATCTGCCTTTCAACTTCAGAAACACTTAACAGAATTTTACGAAATTTTTATTAACTTCATATCATTAGAGGGCAGCCCAGATAAACGTAAATTTTCCCTGTGTTTAATTAATTAAACACCACGCCATAAATACTTATCGGCAGTGCAATTATAGCTCCGTCATTCTTGACCTCGGCACTAGATGGAAACGAGTGGTCAGCTTCACGAGCTAGTCGCTTTACCCCTGGGGGAAAGAGCTCCTGTGGCCCTTGCATACGAAGCTGTATGTGATCCATAGTTGGTTTGGGCACTGTGGAATGGAGAAAATCTCTTGTCCCCGAAGGGAATAGAACTCCGGCCGCTCAGTCCATAACTTGTCTTTATGTCGACTGAACCTCCGCGGCTTCCTGAGAGCACCAAAACCGTCTAATTTTTTACTTCATGCAATACGTAATAACTTGGCAAACACACGAAATTTTGAGGTGGAAGTTTCACTAGAGCGGCTTAATCTATGAGTCATGAATTTAAAGATCTTAAAACAAATACTCGTATATATAGCTCCTACCGAAGTACTATTTCCTTACAACGCGAAGCAGCAACATCTGACTTCAGAATTTCTACATGCTCCTTAAGTTCTCGGTTTGATGGCTATGGCTGATAACCCATTGGCTCTGGACAAATGAATTTGTTGTTGTAAGTCAACAATTACTGTTACGGTAAAGCGTGGAACAATGAGGTTATGTTCGACAATTTTACACTAACAAAATTTTTATTTAGATAATGAGTTCTAACAGACCACCACCACCACCGCCACCACCGCCGCCGCCGCCGCCGCCGCCGCCGCCCCCCTGCCCGATACCATTTTTTTTTCAATTAACGTAACCCTTCCAGCGCCTCTATAAACCTGGGCTCGACTCAGCCTCTAACAGAAAAGAGTACTAGGAGTCTCTCTGGAGGTAAAGGGCGGCCTGTGCCTAAGACTGTCAACCTCACCGCCATCTGTGAGCAGTGTCTAGAAAATGTGGGAGCCTCGACATTCTACCCTATGGATCTCTACGGCATGTTACAGGAATAGCGTTACCTTTTTCATTTTTGTAATAATAATAATAATAATAATAATTTTTATTCAAAATTTCAGAAGCACAACCAAAGAGGTGAAAGGCGAATGAAATAACAGAGATGTAGGATAAACACATGTGAATTATTGTAGTTAATGGCAGATGAGGGACAAGCTTAGTAATAAATATTATATTAAACATTAATGATATAAACCTATTTACATTTGCAAGCAATAAAAAATTCTGAGTCTACTAAGACTGGAAATAATTCTCTTCTCGGCACAGGTCCAGCACGTCATCTCTTGAAATAAACCTAATTTCTTGAGGATTATAAATGTCACTACCTAAACATGGCATTATCAGCGCAATATATTTGGACTGAAGCACGTGCGATAGGAGAGTATCCTTGCTATACGAGTAATGCGTGTAGTAAAAGCTGAACTAGTACTCCACCTGTCGGCTGTCTGTGAACTAACTGCGTGGCGTACCAGCAATATACCTGCGTCAACTGTTTAAAGCAGGTTGGCAGCTATGTGTACCACGTGATTCAGCAACCACTGTATTCTGCCCATATTCACTGGGTTCATATTATTTTCAAAATAGGCATCGATTTCTTTCGCACGGGGCATTGACCTTTAATGAAAACAATATTTTTCTCCGAGTGAAAGGACTGCATTTTAAAACAATATTTAGACGAAAGATTTGAGGCTTTCACGGCGGTGACTATGAAGAAAGCAGTCTTCTGGGATTTGGCACCGTGTATATGTGGCGTTAACCGACGTTTCGGAGGAACGTATCGCCTCCATCTTCAGGGTAGAATGAAAAATATAAGAAATCCGCAAGCGAAGAGACCGTGAGAACCGGTAAAAGCAGACTGTTTGTGGAGGTTCTCACGGTCTCTTCGCTTGCGGATTTCTTATATTTTTCATTCTACCCTGAAGATGGAGGCGATACGTTCCTCCGAAACGTCGGTTAACACCACATATACACGGTGCGAAATCCAAGAAGACTGCTTTCTTCAATATTTAGATGAAGTTCGTTTTTTGAATGGTTTAAATAAGATATTTAACAACTGGATCCAGTTTAAAAGCAATTAATAGTACTTTAATATTGAACCCATTTTAAACAGTCCACACTTCTGTGGCAGTGTAGCAAATTGTGATCTTTTGATAAATTAGACTTCGAAGAAGAACAAAACCTACAGCTCCTAATTTAGTAAAACTAATTAAGAACTATAATTATATTTCATACTTTGTTTTAATATATAATGTGAAATATTTGTTAAATATACATTGAACTGTATTTATAACATTTCTTATCATACCAAGTCGACCTAATTTTTTAACTACCCCCCCACACACACACACATATATCACAAGAGTGGTGCAATAAAGTTTAATCAAATTATGCGTATGCTGTTGTGGACATTGTCTTTTGTTCTAGTTCTATTTCGTATACACGTTCTCACTTAATATTTATAGATTTGTTAGAAGAAAGAGCTTCTTAACAAACCTGTCGATATAATAGTAACTAATCCCTTGAAGATGGTTGTTGAATTATCTTCCGAAATATTATTTAGACCTGTATAAAATACACCTCTGACTACAGTGCTGTCCATTGTATTATCCGTATAACGAACCAATATTCAGAGAATCACTTTATGAAACTCAAATCACTTAGAAATTGAAGCGCGCGCAGAAATACGTTTCCCGGACGCTTTTCCTGCCATAATTTTAAATGTTCCAGGTGACAGGCATTCCTTGTGCAACAATCAGTTAAATTCAAATTCACTGGAGAGCAATCAGCTTGTAACACTCATGTTGTGATACTTTCTTTGGTTGGTTACTCTAAGACGCTGTATTCAAAGAGACGATATTGTCATGAGCCGCTGAACGACAAATTAGAAAACTGATGACGGATTTTTGCTCAAAACAGCTGGTATCTCGGCTCAGATTACAAAGGAATCTTCCTGAATAGGTCTCTATTAGGTTACCGCTAGGTAAACCTGCTCAATGATACTGTGGAGCAGTACGTGTCACTTCCTTGTAAAATGTGAAGTTGTCACTGTGCTTATCTAATTAAGCACTACGCCATGAAGGGATATGGGGGGAATGGGTGTATAGATCCGCATTTTCTTGACCTCAGCACTAGTTGGAAGTGAGTGGTCAGCTTCATGCCCCGGCTGCTCTACCCCCGGGGAAAGAGCCCCCGGTACCCATTGGATAGGAGGCTGGGTGGGCGCCAGAGCCGGTCTGGACGATATGGAGAAATGAAAATTTTGCCCCTGCAGGGACTCGAAATCCGACCTCTTGGTAGTCTAGCCCCGTAGCCAGTCGCTGTACCGACTGAGGTATCCCGGCTCGTCACTTCCTTGTACATGAGAAATATTGTATTCACTCATACACTGGAACTGAATGCACTTTAATACTTTTTGCAGGGATAATCGTTTAAATTCATAATTAATTCCCCTAACCTTTTCTCAACTTAATATTTAATAGCGTTTAAACAAGGTTTTTTTTTTTCCTCAAGACGTTTGTCGTTTATAGAGCACCATAAATAGTAGGACTCTTAAAACTGTTTCACGTATTTCACAACCATTCGTAAAAATATTTTGCAAAAAGAAAAAAAAATTAAAAATTAAAAGAGTGATCCGAAGCAGACATCTGCTGAGTGTACCCCCAAATTTGTACGACTGCCATTATATAGTGTTTAATCCCTTAGCATTAGAAGCATTTCAGTAAATCTTGATTTATTACACAATCATTCAGAAGCTTCGTCCACGCCTCTTTTACAGTTTGCATCCTTCATAATTTAATATAACATTCCGAAAACCTGTAACGGGAGACAAGCATTTAAACACGCATGAAAATATTCACCCAAGCGTAAATAAAGCGAGTCGAGTACTGAATTTCCCAGTATCCGTGGAAAGAAAGCTGGACAGTGTCGCCACCTACCAACAGATTCTGAACTAATTGCGCCCATTTGTAGCATACAAGCATCTCACATTGGTCGGAGAAACTGCCGCGCAGTAACTGGCGACGCTATGTACAAACTGGTAATTTATATTCACAGTATTAGCTCCATGGAAGCTTGAGAAGCTGATGGTCACTAGCTAGGCAAGATATTCCACACCTTTACTGAGCCTGATTATCCATGATTATGTTAAAGCGAGCCCGTTACGAGCCTCAATCCTGAGCCGGATTAATCCAGCTAATGACTTAATAATCATCTTACTTTTAGATCCATTCTAATATTATCCCTCCATGTATGACCCCGTCTTGATCCCCTTCCTTCTGTATAGCAATTAAAATTGCTTGCAGAAAACCTATGGGGGCACGCGGTAGCACAGTTGGTCGAGGGGCAATGCTACAAGCCGGAAGGTCGCGTGATCGAATCTCGATGAGGTCATTGTTTTTTTTTCTATTTACTTAATCCTTCCAGCCGCACTATGGCCTTGGGGTCGACTCGGCCTCTAACAGAAATGAGTACCAGAAATATTTTTGGAGGTAAGGGCGGCCGGCGCATAAGGCTAACAACCTTACCTCCATCTATGAGCCGATTGTCTAGAAAATGTGGGAACCACAACGTCTCACAACCCTATGGGCCTACACGGCCTGTTACAAGGATAGCTTCACTTTATTTTCTTTACTTTACTTTTATAGAGAGACTATTCCAGGACACTTTCTTAACTAGGGAGGATGTGCTTATAATGTGTTTTGGATGGGGAACGAAGTTGCTGGCGAGACTTGAATAAATTCGATTACCGTTTAATATAAATACCCCTAAATTTCGTCCTCTCGTCTAATAACTTCATTCTGAGCATCCGTGTATTCTAAGTAAGGACTAATTTTTTCTGCAGTTAGAAATAACATATTCACTTCCCGTATTCGTATTCTCATTTTGCCATTGATTGAAATTTTACATCCTGTAGTAAAAAAATATAAGTTAGTACAAGGAGCAATATAGGCTAATGAGAATTCATAAATGCGTCTGTCATAAATTTATGTAACTTCTTAGATTGTTTTCCACATAATTCCTCATTTTACCCCGTAACACGACGGAAAAATAACATACAGTCTCAGTAAATCAGTCCCTAATATATTAATTATTTTCTGAACAATATATGATTGAATTAAATACATAAAATTTACTGTTGATAGATTTATGTCTACAGTAAACAAACATGAAGATTTATAGCTGAAGATTCTTTGGTTTGTAAAGATCCTGTGTGAATTTCAGTGTAAGATGAGATGGTATTAGTAAGGAATTGGAAGGAATCGTGACAGTGTTAACAAAACACTACTAAAAAGCAACAGCATACTGATTTCAGTGAATACTAATGTGTTGGGTCAAATTCAAAAGTAATAATTACTAATTCCAGTTCACTTTTCTCTTAACGTAAAACCAGTTCATGGGGTAACAGAAATGCTAATGAATGAATGAAGACACGGCAAACAATGCAAGATTGTTTTAATTGTAAAATAATATACATGCATTTGCTTCTTTAATTTTTGCATAAATTTATGTTTTGCAAAATGATAAATTCACAACTTTCAGCCTTAGGGATGGGATGGAGTAGATAAAAATACGTACATTGGTGTTTGTTTTTCTCTCCAAACATTATATTTCGTTTTATCACACTGGTCTGAAAATAAGGAGGGATGTGTGTAACTGAAAACCAAAGTGATAAAAGTCGAATGTTAACTTGATGAATCTTACAGAGGCAGTTCTGGCTTTCGTCTCTCGTTTTTCAATGCACAGTAAGAAGCAGCAGCACAGTTTTCAACATCCACATGTAAACAGATTGAACCATTTCTAGAAGAATTCATTACCACACAAGACAATGGGTACAATTAGAAAGAAAATATCTAGTTCTTCCTAGGACAGAATGAATAACTCTCAAAGATTATTCTTAACAATTACAAACCGAATGGCTATCGGCTTGATGTAACAATAGCAAATCATATATATTTGGTGACAATGTTCTCATTCTTTCTGAGCAAGCATTTATAACATCCATATTTTAGTTAATTAAAATTTCTTATTTGCTAAAACTATGTTTAAAATAACTTCCAAATAACACTAATTACCTCTTAATATTCATAATACTTAGGATTACCGTCGGACTGTGTATGTACAAGCTGCTGCTGACAGCAAGTGACAGGATTCCTTTTCGAAATGATAGATATCCAAAATTCAACAAGATTTCGCTTTTGTCATCCTCATGCTTGTATCTCCAATTGCAGCAAGCCTGTATGTAACTCTGGTGTTCATGATCCCTTAATGTGTTATATTTTCCGGCACTAATTTCTTTGG
The DNA here is from genome assembly GCF_002891405.2 of Cryptotermes secundus. Lineage (NCBI taxonomy): Eukaryota > Metazoa > Arthropoda > Insecta > Blattodea > Kalotermitidae > Cryptotermes > Cryptotermes secundus. The sequence goes on along the minus strand of NW_019743156.1, from coordinate 959,344 downwards.
CTGTCCACTCGTCTCCTCTTTCATGACAGGCACAGTACTAATACTGATACTTTCTAGTATAATTGCCTTATTTTGAAAAAATAGGAGGCTTATGAAATCACCTTCTTGTTTATCTGTATATCCATCTATGTCTGTCCTTTTGTGTATTCGTCTTTCTGCCCACCTGTGTATCCCCCCCTCAAATTTGAGGCTTATGAGATCACCTTGCTGTCTGTGTATCCCCCAATTTTTTCCTTTTCCTCTGCGATCCTTTTCGTATCAAAGGAAAGTGGGCGGTTAATTCTTTCTAGAATTTCCCGTTACTTATTAAAATCATTGGTGTGTAATATAAGATTGACACAGTTAAGTACAAAGGTTTACAACTTTTGTAGTGGAAACTGAAAAACAGCATAAATAACCAAGAATTTAATTCTGTGTATTCTGACTTCATGAATCACATGTACAAACATTCTTTAATTAATTAAATTTGTGAAATATATGTTATTTAATTTTCAAACAGTATATATATACACAGTCCGACATTTCGTTGAAAGGGCCTCTTAACAATCCCATGTAACCGTGTGAAAGTTTAGAATAAAGCCACTTTTACAGTGCTCCTATAGGAAGTTGGAACACACTTTCACATTCCTTCACGGTCCATTATAGTTAAAATTCACAAAAGAAATATAACGAAAATAATTTAAAAATAATTAAAAAAAAATTGTTGAATAACAAAAACACGAACATTTTTAATCCCAAGTTTCTACGCTATTTATGTCGATGTTCTTATTGCACAGTATGTGTTATCAAAGAAGAGTAGTATACAATTAACATTTTCCTTTAAAAATCCACATATTCGAATTGCTTAATCACACACAATGAGTGGAAATATGGCATGGCATAAAATTTTCTTTATACATTGCAGTTAACTCTGAAAAAATGTTTTTATCAACACTTGCCACTTTAACCCTACTCTCCCTCGTTTTTTATAAGATTTTGTTGGACATGCATAAGAAATTTTACAGTACATGAATACAAAGACAATAATAGAGAATAGATTACCACATAGAATTCAAGTATTTTTGGACTTGTGTGCCCACTACGCTAGTCAAAGAAAGAGTGAAGAAAAGTGATTCACTATGTACAGTGTTACATACTTCTGCGAGAAGTTTGGGCAGATAATGGATACCTGTCATATAAGGACGAAATTGCTGTTGTTAATATGTGTAGGTTAAGCACGTCAAAAAGTGTCAGAAAATTTTCAGCTTCTCAAATGACTGCAGATAAAATATAGCTTTGGGAACTGCTTTGGGATCTGCTTTGTAGTTTGTCAGCCTAGCTTAATTTTAGTCCTTATCAGTCTCATATGTTGTTACTTGGCATGGTTCTGAAGTCAAGTTAGATGCTTAAAAACGTTTTGTCTTACAAAGTCGTACATGACAAATTAAGAAACCTATACCATTTACAATTTTCGTGTTGAATGTTTAGAGAAATACAGAGGAGGAACCAACTATAACTCCATGTACGCTGTACTTAGGGAGATCAGCTTTGTTTCTTTTGTGAGAACCACAACAAATGGAGTACGAAATATATCAAACAGAGTACTCAAAACATACACGCACTTCTTTTTATTAGTTCTTACTGTACTACTGAAAAATCACGTTTATGTGAAGGAAAACCACGATAAGTGACGTTGAATTGGAGGAAATTGGCTTTATAAATGAAGGGAAGCTTGGGGATTATCCTTGTCTGACCATGAAATATGCTTCCCATTTGATGTTTGTTGATTCTCAAAATAACAAGATACGCCCCTTTCCTAAACAACAACAAAAAGAAGAATAAGAACAAGAAGGAACTATTACGAAACTATGTGATTAGCCTTATGCACGAGTTTTGACTCCAGTTCTTAGAGAACACACACTAGACATTGTGTAAAAAAAAAGTAATAATAATTTGTATTCTTTTTACTGCTAGTGGGGTGGGACTAAGTCCCTTGTACTGCGGCCACTTCTGGCCTATTATACCAGCCACAGATGATAATTGAGGGTGATTGTGGAGCAATTGGTGGAATGAAGATTGGCAGGGGAAACCGAAGTACTCGGAGAAAACCTACCCCAGCGCCACTTTGTCCACCACAAATCCCACTTGACCAGACCCGGGTTCGAACTCGGGTCGCCGCGGTGGGAAGCCAGCGACTAACCGCTTGAGCTATGGCGCGTATAATAATTTGTAAGAATATTATTATTATTTAAATTTAAAAATCAGTTACTTAATGACGCTGTCAATATCGAGATTATACAGCGTCGATGACAGGATGGTTAATAAACATGGTGCAGTTGATGGAACTAGAAATGGTTGGAGATACGAAGTACGAGGAGAAAAATTTCTCCAAATGCTACTTCGCCCATTACAAATTCCATGTTATCTGACCTGGGGTCGAAACCTGGTCGCAGTCATACCATATTTCAATGCATGTTATAACACCATTGGTGGTGTCAAGGGAACACTCAACCAACACGCAGGTTAATAAATTATATTCATTTGCGAGCAGAAGTAATCTCTGTGGAATCGTTTTGAGATGTAAGAAGGAGACCCTAACATGAGAGGCTGGTTACTACATATATATACTTAGCTAAGCAGATACAACCTATGATATTTAAGTTTACAGACTACTAAACTAATCCCAGGATATCTTGGACATAAATTTGGTCCTGAAATCACCTTCCTGAACACAGGCTAATACAGGTTCAATCATTTGTGATTTACTGTAGTAGGTGAAACACATTTGTGACTGATTTTATCGGCAGCTGATTTAAATCGAAGACAATATGGAATATTTGGCCTGTATCCATTATCTTCCAAACGTCAGTTTGGGGTTATGTTATTTTAAAAGGAATTTGGGTACAAGTGTTACAAGTTGGTCATATAAATCATTGTATAGTAATACAAATAAATACAATTACATGTTCATTAGGACGGGATTTCTTCATTATATACGTGTATTTATTTTAAATGCAGAGCTGTCCATTAATCACAGAGGATTAACAGAATTTCAGTTTATAATTACGCAAATCTAACAAAAAAGGTCCGTTTCTTTAGACAAGCTACAATGATTTGTGCTGCTCTAAAACACGTGAATAGGACCTAAATATTTTGTGAGATACGGGGCGTTACGTAAGTTATGTTTGCGTTGTTAAATCTAGTACGTGTAAATGAAAATCAGATGACCTTCAAGTATATATTTTTATGGAGTTCTACAGATGTCCCGATAAGAATATTTCTGCATTCACTGATATTAAACTCAACTGTGACTTACATGTTCCTAAATGAAATTTCAATCAACATTTGCAAAAACCGAATAAAAAATCTTTTCATTTCTTTGATATGATGGACATATTATAGTAAGTGACAGGCACATTATAAGGACTTAACTGAATATATCAATTAAGAAATTACTTAGTAGGTGTTGAATCCACGCGGTTAATATTCATTCATCAGATGTTGTTTTCGTGGATATAATGAATCCTGCACACACTAAAACGTAGCCTAATGTGAGTGGAAAAGCGAAGAAATTATACCACTCACCACTCAATTTTATACTCTCGAAGGAGCTTTAGGACTTACCATTCTACATACTAGAGGCCGTATGTAGAGAGCGAGAGAGAGAGAGAGAGAATCAATGATAGACACTGACATGAAACTAGAAGGTAAATGCATTTGCTAATTTACGTGAAAATGAATTGACAGAATAAAGCTGAGTTTCCAGGATAATTCGCTAATTATTTACGAAAGAATTTACGATATATCTGGGAAAATGCTGAAATATTACATATCATGGATGTAACGTAACCACAATACAGACGGTTTAAAGACGTTGGTTGTAAACATAATTCTAAATGAAAATGTAACCAAGACAGAAACGAGCCAGACTTCATTTTATACAGACAAATTATTTCTACATTTCTATGCGTTCACATGTCAGACTTATTTATCTAGTTTCACACTAAATTAAAATAAGCAAAAAGTGATTAACAATGGAGAAAATACGCAAGCTTTCAGTAATCATGCAACTGCATTAAGTTAATCGGATCAGTAAAAATACTTAATAGCTAATACGTTGAATTAGTGAAGTTTGTTTCAAATACAGCTCTCTCTGTCAATGTAGAAGATGTGAACGTCTGTTTTTAATACGGTGACCTGGGCCACGTTAGAAACAGTGGTATGGGGCTAGTAACTATCCTCAAGGGAAACTGATACACAGTTATTCGAAAATTCCCCAGTTTAACGGGACCCGGAATTTGATAACCGCATTCATAAATGGTCGCAATACGACCTTATGCTTGTGCGAGTCCAATTTAACCCAATTTTCACCCTATTCTCCTAGGCTCCATATGAATATTGCTGCCCGATCTAAGTTTTCGGATCTTCCCTTCAGGTATTCCTGCCAATATTTGATATATTTTTACGTTTCATAATTGTCATATGCCGTGCCCATTCAAACCACTCACATTTAATCAATGTAACAATAAGTTTAGTTGGCTGAAATACGAATTATAAACTTCTAATTATGTAACACTCCCCCACCTTGTAACGTACACTTTGCATCCAAGTTTTACGCTCAAGTGCACTCAATTTATGTTCTTTCCTTAAAACAATTGACCAATTATTACACTAATACAAAACGTTGGGGCTCATGCCAGTAAGAGAAACTTAAGTTCAGTGACGGATTAGGGGTCTCAGACGGGTCCCATTGGGTTTGCTTTCTGTTTATAATCGTAAATAAAATCCATACTCAGCTAGACTTACAAATTATCTTTGTAATGTAAAGATGTTTGGACGTGAATTTAGTTTTAGTGTCTATAAATTCAAAAACAGACATTATGTACTAACTTTATGAACTGGAACTAAAGTGGGGTTTGTAGAGAAGCCTAAATGTTAGCATTCATGTTCTCTCAATTTGTAAGAACAATTCAATCACCTTCATTAACAATCCGATGTTTTCGATGAAAAAAAATATTAATTTGGCTAATTACAATTCTAAATGTCGATAAATAAATCAGCCGTAGGCCGTTGGGTTATGTTCTTCTTGGCTATGACAACGTACAGTCTGGTAGGTGGTTATTACGTTTCGGAGGAACATGTTGATTCCATCTTCACTTAATATTTTTTTAGTCTGAATAAGATACTGAACATTCTTTTCCATCATAACCAGAACTCCACGCATACTTTGAGATTGGGGGCAATACATTCATTTAAAAGGCTGATAATCACCTGCGAATCTGCATGGTGTCATATTTCAGAAGAGAAATCCCAAATTTTGACCGCCATGAAAACCTTAGTCAGTCATGTTAAAAATCATGACGTTATTAATTTTGCTCTGCATGACAGATGGTCTATTGCAAGGTTCGTATGTAGAATGTAATGCGTCCTAATTGTAAGCGTACTGGCTGGAGATATTTGAAATGCTGGAAATCGGTGTAAGTAATACATTTCCTGGACAGCTCTCTTTACATATTTTAGAACTTGTGTAAATAAACTAACTGTTTACATTCCAATGCACACACTTATATATGAAGTTAACACGAGAGGGATGAGCAAAACTGAAGTTGGTCCACAATTCCATTCAATATATATTACTTAAAAATTCTTACCTAGCTTTCTTGATACTTGCTGATGTACTTATCTTAGCAGGACCAAAACACAACTAAATTCTTTATTCCCTGCAGCCTTTCTCATACAAAATGTAGAGACCTCTTCCGACAACATTATAAACGACTGATCGGATGAATAAAATGAAATTTCCCCTCAAATTTCGAGTCTGTTCGCCTTCTATTACGAAATGAATTTCTATTATATACGCAATTCAATTCTCAATTTCGGTAAACTGTATTTAAATACAGACAACATATTGCAGGAAATCCAAAATTATGTAAGTGCATTATAGAAGAAATTCTATTTTAAACACACAGTAGAAAGGGTTCTGAGCTCTAATAACAGCAAGAAGTGAAAACTGTTGTGAGTCAAGAAGAGATTCAAATTGTGACGAAATTCCGACGAAACGGTTTCCGAAATATGAACAATATTGTGTCTGGTCATTATTATGAAAAGACTTTTATGAAATTTTATGCACTAAACAGTCAGTTAAAGTAACACCAGGACCGCGACTATTCTCAAAGAAGACGGAGCCGAAAAAACAACAAACCTGCAATGACGTAACGAGAACGGGACTGTCAAAACGACCACAGTTCTCTGCCTGTCCTCTCCAGTTCAAATAATAATAATTCTCAGTTTTGACATTTCCGTTAGCTGTTTTCCTTGGCGGAAATGATTATTTTTGCCAGGGCCTAAAAATACATTTTATTAGAAAGAAATTCCCCTTCCTTGCTCATTTCCGTGTCTTGGTTTCGGTTCAAATAACAGATTATAATAAATATATTTTTCATAATTTTAGTGACGTAAACTCTCTAATCTTCTGTGTTGTAACGCCATACAATATTATTGGAAGATATCAATTTTAGGAGAATATATTGCTCCTATCTTCAGGGTTAAAACGTCCCTGAAAATTCCTCCGAAAATTTGATGTCCACATAGAAGACTACACGGCGCCACAGCCCAGAAGACCGTACTTTCAACAGTCACTATTGTAAGACACCCAAAATTTCAATGTCTACTTAGTTCCAATATTTTTATTCGTTCTGACACAAAACACAATTAAAATTCCGTGATATTCCGGTCTCTAACATAATCATTACAACATTTGGTGGGATTTTCCCGTACTTTAGTTAGGACCCCAGTTTTCCAACATACTAAAAGCGACAATCGCATAGCCTGACAACATATTTCCTTATACGGACTTAAAAGAAGAGCCAGTGAATCGTAAAATGTGATTGAAAATGTAAAAGTATTAACGCCCGATTCTATGCACTTTAATATTTTAACATTTATAGCTAGGCAACGGCGCGATAAACACCTCTTTTAAGCGCACAAACAATAGGACGAATGTTTATAGCTGGTTGCTAGTCAACAGTCAGCTCGCCAATGGACTGGCGAGATAGCTATCACGTGACTCGTTTTCAATGTGCCCGCGCCACGATTAGTGTTAAGCAACATAAGCTGTAAACATGCATCCTTAATAATAGGAGACGGTGTTTTCCATAGGGTCAGTGCAGAGGAGTTATCTTGAAGAAAATCGCCGCTATGACTCAGTCAGTTCTCGGTAGGAGATAGTCACGGGAAGTTCATAGTAGAAGATGATTTAGAAGTCGGCTTGTGAAGACATAGCGTATGATATGGAGACTTTATATGTGCTATAGTTACAGTAATCTTGAGATTTTAGTTACGAATAGTGAAGATCCAATAAACCGATTCACCAATCAAAATCCGCGTCTTAGTCACTCAAACACGTGACAATATCTTAGGTGAAATTATTTTACTTCTGGACTATTCGGGCATGTACTCCATCTGAAATATGTCTGCAGATGGCCTTGTGACCATATTGGAAGGAATTCATTGCGAAGCCAAACAAAATCAAGTTGTTGTATCTCCTGGATTGTAGCACGTGCATTTACTGACTTCATGTTGTGAATTTCGGTATTTCTCCATCCGGGGACCCTTTCTTAAGGGGAGGTGTTAAGCACTGACTCGACAGTGATAATTTTGTAAAATTACAGTACATTTTCTAGCCAGCTAATGAACCTGTAGGTTTGAAATTTGGTACACAAGTACTTATTGTTTCCAATATCTAGTGACCTTTTTCATATTAATACAAATATAAATATATTTTAAGAATATTTCTTCCAAAAGATGAAATTTTTGATAGAAAAATATTTAATACCACCATGATTTTATATGCCTTACTTACTTACTTACTCATGGAGCTGAGCCCTTCTGAAGGAGCCGCCAATTCTGCAGCTACTCAAGAAATTCCCAGCATTTTATGGAACCCGAAAGTTCATTACCGTCTTCACAAGAGCCCTCCACTGGTCCCTATCCTGAACCAGATCTATCCAATCCATACCATCCCATCATATCTCTCTAAGATCCGTTTTAATTTTGTCCACCCACCTACGCCTTGGTCTTCCCAGTGGTCTCTTTCCGTCTGGCTTTCCCCACCAGTATCCTATATGCATTCCTCTCTCCCCATTCGTGCTACATAACCTGCCCACCTCATCTTTCTTGACTTGATCATTCTAATTATACTTGGAGAAGAGTACAAGTTATGAAGCTCCTCATTATGCAGTTTTCTCCATTTACTCGTAATATCTTCAAAGATAATTTATTTTGACATAATTGACACATTGACATATTGATTGCAATAGAAAGACGCGTTGTGAAAATTTGTGAGAAAATTATAATGCAAAGAGAAACACATGGAGGGAAATCCAAGCTACTTAACTGTTCTGTCACTGTAGAAATTTCTCTACCCGATGCAGAAATTATTTGAACCCCGGTAATCATAAAATATTCCATTTCCATTACATAAAGATGCATAATGGAGAAGTGGGCGTGTTACCAGAATGTCACTGGACATTTAATGAAATCCGTTTTAATGCCGTTGTATGAGATAAAAGAAGACGTAGGATCAGAAATCTGACTGCTGATAATCAAAATTAACAAAAAACACAGATACCATTCTTTTGACCTAAATAGTCTTACAATCTCCTCTTCAGATTCTAATAGTCCAGCAGCCGATCAACAATTCCCTGCCTTTCAAAGGACACCTAAAGTTCATTACCGTATTAACCACCGTCAACAACTGACCCCACATGGCGCCAAATGAGCCGAGTCCACATTTTAACATAATACAGCTTTAAAGACCATTCTAATAATTTTTCCATACATGACTTGGTCAACCAAAATGTCTCTTTCCGGCAGGCTTTTTGGCAATAATTTAATAATGTCTAAACACTGAGTGGAATATTTTTGAACATTTTAGTCACCTGAAATTGAATTTCTGTATCCCTTAAATTAATAGACATCCCATCATGTGCATTTTGATTCAGATATTCGTCGTTGGTGGAAATTATTCGCTTACTTATGTCAGTATCAATTCTAATGCCGAGCTGCCCAGGTTTCAGATCTTTAAATTGTCGTTAGCAAAAACATATTACCATGTTTCTTGACTCTGACCACATTCAAAGGAACCAAGTCAACATAAAATGGATATACTTTTGTTCACTGTTGAAATGGATGACAGGGAAGTTATAAATATCTTTTCCGAAATATCTAGAAATATTTAAATATTCAGAGAGAATCTGTTCCAATTCTGACGTACATTCTATAAAGTAATGGTGTCAAGAAAAATACTGCGACCAGTGTCAGTGACTATAGACGAGGTTTGGACTGGCGACTCGATTTATTGCACAACTTAACACATGATTCATGACTACATTTTACACTTCATTGTTATATACACTAGTGTTCTCAGTTGTTATAGTCTGCGTTTGTCATTGCCTGGTAATTGCTACCAATGGTGGACGTTCCCCTTACTCTGGGTTCCCGAGCTATCCCAGTGCCTCAGCTACCAGCTTCTCACAGCAGCAGCTCACAACTACTGAATTGCATTCTCTGAATAACTCATTAACTAATCAAACAAATCATTTCCCCGCAATGCACTGCACTGACTAATTGTCCTGCTTATAACGCCTAGGCACGGACTGTATTGAAGACACCGTTCCTCTGTTGCTCTATCCATAGACCGCGTAGAATATACCGCTTTTAGTCAGTCCCTTGGCTCTTGTTATAAATCTGTTGCCTAGCAACGAACATTGTTTATAAAGTCATTACGGGTCCATATTCTCCCTAATATTATTGACACGATTAAATCCTGAGGATTTAAAGCGAAAATCCATTTACGAATGTGTAAAAATCAATCTAGAGTTGGGTTTTATTCGGCAATGGAGTGCTTGAAGACTACAGGCCACGGAGTATTATAAATATATTAAAATTAAACAATACTTGTATAGTGTAATATCTCAAGTATCGATAAGAAACATACATTTGATGTCATCCAGTTTCAAGCAACATTTTGATGTCTGTGTATGAAAATAATTCTCTAAGTTTCTCGAATCATGGGAACGTAAACACAGTTAGATATCATACTAAATTTATTTCTTCATTTGGTTAAAGATTTATTTAAGTTAGACTACACAAAGAAAATCGCAATTTTAACCACAATAGAAAAGACGAGTGAAAAGTCTGAAAATGTCTCACCAAACGACGATAATTCTGCTTCCTGTCCACAATTAAAAACAGATTAACTTTTACAAAATTTCACAGACATCTGACGGAAGCCATTGCTGATGTCTTAATTCCTGATACATTTATTTAAATGCTGCATAGCATGTCTGGGTCACTGCAAATAGTTGAGGCATGAATAAAACACAACATAAATTAATTTTCTTTAACTATGATTCTGTAAGTTGTGTAGATCCTAAAATCGAACAGTCCCATACTCCGCTTGGTTCGCCTGAGCTGTCGCGCCTGTCCTAGTCACACGTGACGTTAACTCTTCTTGATTCTTTGGTTTCTTTCTTTTATATAGAGAAGATGAATAACCCAGACTTGAAAATATCTTCTAATGTTATATTTCGTCTAATTCTGTTCATGTCCTCATTGACTTGGGTATTTTTACGACAGAATTGGGATTTAAATTATAAAAATTTGATCCATTCAAACAGTGAACAAAAATAAAACCAAGTTCATCCAATTATTTTCATGTTTTTTTTTCTTAATACTTGCACTTCAGAAGCATTTGCAGTCACATATTATAACTTCTTGAAATTGAGTGAAATTGGTTTGTCAAATAAACAAACCACATTGAATGTAGGTTCAGATTATACAGCAGGCAGCCTCACTTATATAATCATTATAATAGGGCGAAAAGTTTAGAAAAGTATACTAAATCCTTAAACATTTTGATTTGTATCTTATTGTTTCATAATACTGTCGGGTCATAATATTTGTATCGCTAACATCAGTGAAACGTGATCTTATTTAGTTAATCCTTAAGAATTATGGAATGTGAAATTTAAACGAAGCGATATTCTAGCTGTTATGATGTCACCATAGCACCCATGTTACGAACAATGAATTTCTTCACAACCTTGACACTTCTTACACACATCACCTCTTTCATAGTTTCAAGATAAAATATTTAAATTGGAATTTTTCAGTTCATTGGTGATGAATTGTTAGGTGTTTTCGAATGATACGCATTCGCAATAATTTTACTGACTATGAAAGTCTTTTCCTTCTGTTTTAATTGCAATCCTCTTTTTCTCTAACTTTTCTTACACAGAATTTGTTTCAAAACTTGTGAATTATGTTCGTTTAACTTAACTTTCTCACTTTAAACTGAGTCCTAAATTACCCGTATATATACATAATGTCACTTTACTTTGGTTCCTTGTGATTATAATCTCTCATTAACTTGTTATCTGATCAGAGGCAACGAAAGCCTCGTTTTCATATTCTTGTGATGTAATTGGGGCTGTGTCCTTGGGTTGTGATGCATCATTAACCACGTCCTTTTCTGTATCATCTAGTGGAGAGTTCTCGTTGCGAAACTTCTCGAATCTAGTAGAAAGTCCCGGCTTTGATGCCTTGTCCAGAATCAGACTTTTGGTCGTCTGTTTAATCTGTGTGTAAAGTTCTGGAGTGATGACTGGAAGCGAACCTCTCTTCTTCCCCTCTGAGACACCGTCCCCATCAAACTTCTCATTGTTTACTTCAAACGCAGATGTATTCACTTCCGTTTCCGGCTTGGAATTAACTTCATCCTTACAGCCACTGTTCTGTTTTTCGCCTGTGTGTGTTTTCTCTAACGGAGTTGTCAGACTTTCGGTAGGGATACCATCTTGATTATCGTCCTCCATTTTGTCGTTCACAGGAGATGACGTGGTGCCTCCGTTAGCGACTGCCAGTGTGCCTGTGCCGTTTCCGAGTTGCCTCTGTTCTTCCTGCAGAAGGTCGTCCTCCTGCTGCCGCCTCTCTATTGCTTGTATGTCGGAGAGCAAGCGGTTGTTGACTGTTGTCGCGTCAATGCTATATCTCCCTCGCATCTCTGTGTTGCTGCTCTTGTCGTTACCGTCAGTGACGGAAGATGCCCTTGTCATTGCAATCGCCACAGATGTGTTCCTCCCTGGAACAGCTAGTCTAGCACTATCTGCATTTCTTTCTGCTTTCCCATCACTAGAGGCGTAACCAGCATACTGGGGATAACCAAAATGTCCTCCTTCGTATCCTACCTGATTACCGTAACGGTAACTCGGGTTATTGGATCCTGACGATGATATGCTAAGATCTGACTGGGAGAGGCCTGTGTTCGTTTTCATACTTCCATCATGACTATCCTCGACTATTTCTTCACGAGTGACATTCTTTTCTGTTGTATCTTCGTCTTCTTCTTCCTCATCGTCATCTATTTCTTCTAGTTCTTCGTCTGAAACTTCGTCTACGTCGATATCAGGAGGTCGATGGACCTGTGCTCTCTGGCTTGAAGACCTTCTGCTGCTGTCCTCCTCGTCGATGTCTTCCTGGGAACTGACCGCGGATGATGACAGCTTGAGGTAGAGTTCGGCGTCGCTGCTCCTCGCAGCACCGCCTTGCTGCACCTCAACCACGAACACGGTGTTCTCGTGTGGAGACGCCGATGCTGTGAACTTCGTCGTCGTCATTTTGGTGTTCCCATCTTCTAAATTCACCTGTAAAAACAAGGCATATTTGTAACGTAGAATTCTTCATACCACCATTTATGTGAATTGATGTGTAGGCTATGTGTGTATAAGTCTGCATCCTCGCGCGGACTACATGTTGTCGTACGTCTTAAATATTAATCGGCAGACGTTTATACATATGTGATATTTTTCTATGGGGTATATGAAATCCCAAGATTCCAAAGCTCCATCACCCCAAACAATTCAGGAGTTGAAACATTGAATTCGGGAAGAAGTTGAACGAATTCCCGTAGAGATGCTGCAAAGAGCAATGAGTGACTTTAGGAAAAGACTTAGCGAGTGCCTACAGCGGAAGGGTGGTCATCTGATGCTATTTGTGGGAAATAGACTTCTGTTCTCAGTGAGTTAATTGAGAAAAACCAAATGCTATTATATTTAGGCTGTATTCATACGTATTGGAACTATAACGCTTTGACGTAGGCTGCTGGGTGACCTTAGTGGCATCTTCTCCCCTACAATCAATGCAGAAAAAAACACCAGTGCTAAATCACCCGATTCATTGACGCATCCTGTATTTCCATTGATATTTTCCTATTAATACTTCGTAAAATTGAATTGCATGTTTCATTAATAATTTGAATCACGATAGTCACTACATGTACCGTTTATTTTGATGTCAAGGAATTCTCTTGTTTCCTAAATAGTGTAATTTTTTAAGAAAGGGCTTTTATTTTTCTAAGCAGCATTAACAGATAGGTCTTTGCACTAGAGACACCGTGTGTTTCCTTCCAGATAGTAACACGATTTTTATGCAGAAGTACTATTCAGATGAAACCCATGTTTCGGCACTAATATACAGTTTAAAGCCAGTATCTGAAAACTGCAACTCATTCAGGGACTGAAAGTCTCAGAACTTATTCTCATACCTCAGATTCTCTATCAACATATTTAATTCAACGGAATTATAAATAACAACAATGTACCAAATATTTTTGTAACATATTTCAATATTTTCATATTGTTGTTAACCTATGAATTACACTAAATGTATTCAATATGTGTTCAGATTGTTAACAAATAATTTCCACTTCGAGACCTACATAAACTACACACACTTTTATTTAAAATTTCCCTGGAGCATGTACAAGGATAAAGACGCAGAACTGCGGATGAATGGAAAAGAACTGAGAAACACAGCATCTGTAGAAGAATAGTGACACTGGTTTGAAAAAACTCAGGGCACATAAAGTATAGGGGCAGATTTCGCACTTCAGATTAAACAATATACTCTGACATGTAGACCCGTTGCTAGGGAATACCTCAGCAAATAAACACGTAACAATAGAATCGGTGGCGAAATTAGTCTTTTCTATATGGTTCTCATATATCCATTGCTAGGCAACCGATGTGTTTTTTTTTGTGGTCCAACGAGACTCTATAACGAGCAACTGACAGTTCAGTTGTCAGTTGGAAGTCGGCCGGTGAAGAGAAGAATTAGCATGACAAAGGAAGATTCTATATGTGCTGTAGTTACAGTGAGACTGTTATAAATATGTTGTCAGAATACGACTAGTGAAGACTGAGAAGACTGCGTGCCCTAGTGATTTGTGAAGTGAGTAGATAAGCGATAGCACCATAACTTATTGTGATAACAAGCGATTGTAAAAGAGTGATTAATAAATTCAATCATCCAATCCAAAACCCGTTATTATTAGTCATGCAGCCATAAACACGTGACAATATATATAAGATATTTTATCAATATATGAACGCATAAGAAAATAAAATAAGAGCCTTGTATAATTTAAATAATTATTAATCTAATGAGTATCTAACAGATTAAAATCTGGAAAATAAATCAATAAACAACATATGTATGTGTATGTAACATATATCCTGTATTTATTCATCTGCAGTTAAGGATTTGGTAGTACGTTCTAATTCAAATTAATCTGATAGGCCTCCTTGCACTAGGGATGGGAGGATAGAAAGATATCTGCCTGTATATAAAAACTCAGCGTAGAAACATGGGAACATAACCCACGCTTCAAGTGTTAATTTAAATCGTCGTGACCATTATCTGAGAAGTCAGAAACAATCCGCTACCACTGGGGCTGCCTACGTTTATAACTGGCTGACTATCGGGAATTCTTCTGAGTCTGGCTTGAAATATACTGTACTGAAATAATGTAACTGGTTATTCTGTATCACACACAATTAAAAATGTACTTCTTTATGCATATATTAAATTCACGCTCTGCGAAAAGTTACAGTAAACAACATAAACAATCTAAAAACATGAAAATCGTAACTTATGCATGCAAATGGGGACACCGCAAGAGACAAGCAGGCAATTATTATCTTATAAATAACAGAATTTTAATTAATAGACTTAATTGGATTCATTATGTCGAAAGAATAGAACCTGACCGAATTCCGAAACAATTAATGAAATATACACCCAGGCGAACAAGATCCATTGGATTTCTGAAGTTACTTTGGAAGGGTCAACTTGGAGGAATAGAACGGACAGAAGGGTCCAAAATTTAAACTTGATGATTATTATTAATGCAGAACAAAATTATGAGACATCAAATATATTTTGTATTACTCATTGTCGGGGGCACGCTGTAGGGTAGTGGTTGAGGGGCTATGCTACAAGCAGGAAGGTCGCGGGTTGAAGTCCCGATGACGTAATTGGATTTTTTCAATTGACCTAATCCTTCCAGCCGCACTATGGCCACTATGGCCCAGGGGTTCACTCAGCCTCTAACAGAAATGAGTACCAGGAATTAATTAAATAATTTTCCTGGAGAGTAAAGTGCGGGCGGGGCGTAAGGCTGACAAANTCCTCTTTTATCCGATTGTCGTGTTAATGTGGGACCCTCAACGTTTCACAACCCTATGGGCCTTCACGGCCTGGTACAGGGATTGCTTTACTTTACTCTTTTTACTTCTATTACTCATTGTCGGGACTCTGTACTCTGGTAAGTTTTGTAAATGTATAATAGACAGGTTTGCACATAACCATCGAAAGGACACATCCATTCGCTTCTATATTACGGGCCTAGCCAGCAAACTGAAATTCGCTTCCCTGACCACTTCGGGTGAGATGAAATCGTACGAAGATTAACGAAAGGAAACCTGGTCCATCTCCCCAAGCAGGGGAAGGGAGGATGCATGTGGCCTTGATTACACGCTAAAATGTTAAGAACATGACAATATTCACATCCTTATTATTCGAATTGAATTATTTATATATGACTTCTGTTCTTTTCGTTTCTAACTACGGAAGCAATATTTCCCTTGCTTCCATGCACGGCACGCCACTGGAATATAGAGATCTATAGTTTTGCCTGTGGTTTTGTATGTGTGTGAAACTTGGTCTCTGACATTAAGGCAGGAACATAGACTGGGGGTTTTGAGAACAGGGTTTTAAGGAGAATATTTGGACCGAAGAGGCATGAAGTGGCAAGAGGTTGGAGAAAACTGCATAATGAGGAGCTTCATAACTTGCACTCTTCGCCAGATATAGTTAGAATGATCAATTCAAGGAGGATGAAGTGGGCAGAGTATGTAGCACGAATGGGGGAAGAGTGGTGGGAAAGCCAGATGGAAAGAGATCACTGGGAAGACCAAGACGTAGGTGGGTGGACAATATTAAAATGGATCTTAGAGAGATAGGATGGGATGGGATGGTATGGTTTCGACTGATCTGGCTCAGGATAGGGATCAGTGGAGGGCTCTTGTGAACACGGTAATGAACCTTCGGGTTCCATAAATTGCTGGGAAATTCTTGAGTAACTGCACAATTGGCGGCTTCTCAAGAAGGGCTCAGCTCCATGAGTGAGTGAATAAATGATTGCATTAGAAGTTGCGCTGTTGTTGAATTTATCTCTTATTTAATTTACTAACGCAAGCGATGCTCGTGATGTCTGCAACAGCACACGTCTAGCGAAATGGTACTCGCTTCAATTAATCTGCCTAATTGTCTCTTCAAGCTCCTAAATGAGGGAGATAGACTAAACTATTCATATGTGAAGGCGACAGCAATAAGACCTGCCTCATATACCGTATATATCGAGCCATTTGTTTATGCATTCAGCGTCACTGCTAAATGCGAGAGAATTGTCTGCTTTGTGATACATAAAGGACCTCTCTCTTGTGTTTGTAGGATATGTTTAGCGCAGCTGTAGTGTGGAAGTTATGACGAAACTAACTGTTCGATTTAATAAGGCTGTAGTTTCGTATCTAGAAGCAAAAAGGGACGGAACTATGCAGGACCTGAGCTACTCGCAGGGGTGGTTATGAAGTTCACATCTTCTCGGATATAACTCCTCGTGGTCCGTCGAGCTTCAGCCACGAAAAATTCGCTCTCAATGTGTAGAATCTCCCCTATTTTCATAACAGCTTTCATTCAAAATTGGACTTCAACGGGCTATGTGGCGTCATATCCGAGAAGATGGAAGTCTTCAGAATAAAATTGCTCGCATATCCATAAGCAGGGTTGCCACTACTAGTGAAGCACTTGCACAATCCCAACTCTCAGAGCGCTCTTGTCCTGGTGTATCTTATTCCTTGGATTACATGACATACGAGTAGAATATGGAAAGATTGTACAGACCTGCACAATGGAGAAATTTAAGCGAGAAGTTCATTGAAAAGGAGATCACAGTGGCCGCGCTATCTAAGGCATAAACTGTATTCGCTCGCTTGCACTCTGTGATCATGGATTCGAATCCCACTCAAGACATGGATGTCTGTGTGTAGGTAACGGCCCTGCGACGGGCTGATCCCTCGGCCAAGCAGTCTTTGTGAAAAAGATAACGAAACTGAAGAAGAGGCCAGGGCCCAACAAGTGACTGTAGAGCCTCTGATGAAGCACGAATGAAACACGAGGCTGAGTACCCGGCATATGCTATTGAAGACGATTTTCATAGACTCTGCTTAAAATAGGCCTCGGTATAGGAACAGAAGCTTTCGAATGAACTTCCTACTGTCTCTAATTTGGTTAAAGAGAAATGGCTTCGTAATTTAAGAATCTACTACAATATTCCGGTCAATGAAATAGAACACACAGCCACAGTCATATAGCCATGACGTCTGGAAGGATTCGAGTCTAAGTACAGCAATAAACTGAGGTTTTGTAGACATGAGCCTCTTACGGATCGATCTGAACTTGTCTTGTTTCGCAAAATGATGCCAAAAACAAACTCCGTGACTTTAGTCCGCAAGCGAACTATACCGACCGAGCCACCGCTGCTTGTCGGCGAAATTTAGTGCCAAATTTTGCGGATAGAGGGTGTCGCGTGGTCAGCGCAACGGTTTTCTAGACCGGAGCAGCTATTTCCTTGAAATAGTTCCTCAGTTATCATAAGTAGGCTGAGTGGAACCCGTTCCAGACCCACTGCTTCCCCGAAAAAATCTGGTAGCGTCTGGATCTGTAGCCAGGACCACTAGACCACAGAGGCGGTCTCTAGAAATGATGTCAGCAAATAAATATTATATTGGGCACAACATTTCGAGTAGCGGCCTGAGTGCTTAGATAGACCAAAAGTTCCCCCTCATGTCAGTGTCAAGACATTAATTTTTTCTTTTCACAAATGCTTGACTAAATATTCAAAGAAAATTTTAGATTGAAAATATTGTATATTAATTGTTTTAATTTACTTTCAGAGTAACAGTTTAGTTCATTCGATACCTACTCCTCTCTCCTCTGTTTCGACTATGAGATGGTTGTTTTTCAAGGTCATGGTTATGATGCTCCCATTGGCACTCTTGGAGGTGTGATTCGGTAAACTGCCTGAAGACGCTCCATAGCTGAGCAGCGGTGACTGGGATGTCACATCTTCAATTTCTTCAGCTGGTGTCACCGAAAATTGTGATTCGCTCGTCTTCAACTGCAGAATCGGGCGTCAATCCCATACAAACAAAAAATAATTACAAATTAATGTACTTTATTATTATTCGTTATCAGTAGATTTATTAAAATTTTAATGATAAACATGAATTATATTTCTTATACAGATTCAAATGCTATATTATTTTTCTCTCTTGTTATTATAATTTTATTAATAATTATTAAAATCTAATGTTTATATGGACTAAACTCATGCGTACGTAACAGATTAAGTTCTAAACACGTTACTTTTGTCATTGTTCACTTTCTTGAGTTTCTTCAAACATATCATTTTTTTTATTACTAGTGCGGTGGGACTAAGTTCCTTGTACTGCGGCCTCTTCTGGCTTATTGTACCAGCCCCAGAGGGTGATTGTGGAGCAATTGGTGGAATGAAGATTGACAGGGGAAACCGAAGTACTCGGAGCAAACACGCCCCAGCTCCACTTTGTCCACCAGAAATCCCACTTGACCAGACCCGGGATCGAACACGGGCCGCCGCGGTCGGGAGCCAGCGACTAACCGCTTGAGCTATGGAGCGGCCAAAACACATCGTTAAGGGATCAAGATTTTTTCTGTTGTGATACCGAAGGGAGATACTGATCTCCTTCGAGGCCGGCTCCTTCTGAACAGAACAATTTAGGAATTTTTCCTACTTTATACTTGAAGACGGAAACAGATATAATTTTCGAAACGCTGTGTTATAACACTCAAGAAGCTGGACGTTTTCCAGAAATGGTTACAGTGACTGTTACATGTCATTATCATAGGGCACATTTAGTCTTAAATTATGATTATTAAAAGGCGATTACAGAGTAAATTACAGTTTAACTTTACAATAATTTTTATATTTATATTTATTTTAGACACTGTTTCTAAAGAAAGAATTTTTTAAATATTTATATCCTGGGCATCAAACACAGGCGCCTACAGAATGAGAGCAGTGCTCTCAGTGAATCTGCCGCTACTTCATTTCATTTTTCATATATTTGTGTGACGTCATAATCCCTGCAGATATACGAGCTTATGTACGCACTTTCACAGTACAATGCTAGTTTTTGTTTCTCTCTCGTATTTAGTTCAGACTAGGCGCAGTAATAAAACATCATTAGCGACAGACACACACACTGACAGGCATAATCCTCTGTAAAGCATACCCCTGTGTATAACGGCTTATTTCCCTACTTCGCACGAATATGTGTCCTTTCTTGTTTCTACGGATATATTTCATTCTCGAAAGATTCACGGAGACTGCTTCATGGTGAGATGATCAACATGGCCGTCCCATTCTGAATTACAAGGCACTTAGAACGTCATATCCATATAACCTACTGGACTTTACACTGAGTAAAAGCTGTGATATTTTGCCTGTGGTTCTGTATGGGTGTGAAACTTGGTCTCTGGCATTAAGAGCGGAACATAGACTGAGGGTGCTGAGAATATTTGGACCGAAGAGAGATGACGTGACAGGAGGTTGGAGAAAACTGCATAATGAGGAGCTTCATAACTTGTACTCTTCTCCAAGTATAATTAGAGTGATCAAGTCAAGGAGGATCAGGTGGGCAGGGCATGTATCACGAATGGGGGAGACGAGGAATGCGTATAGGATATTGGTAGGAAAGCCAGAAGGAAAGAGACCACTGGGAAGACCAAGGTGTAGGTGTGTGGACAATATTAAAATGGATCTTAGAGAGATCGGATGGGATAGAATAGATTGGATTGATCTGGCTCAGAATAGTGACCAGTGAAGGGCTCTTGTGAACACGGTAATGAACCTTGGGGTATGATAAAATGCTGGTAAATTTTTGAGTAGCTGCAGAATTGGCGGCTCCTGCAGAAGGGCTCAGCTCCATGAGTAAGTAAGTAAGTAAGTAAAAGCTATGTGACATAAATATCGCAACGCTGACCTATTGATACTGATGCGAACTAGGAAGTAAAGTCTGGAAACACTGCTCTTCACAGCAAATTGCACCGACTACGACAAGGAAATCGCCGTGATCACACTACAAGTATTCACACTTCTCATGCAAGACCTGGAGAGTATGGAGACAGAAGAACTGAAAGCATAAAGTAATAATTAAAATAAATATATTTAAATTGAAAGTTAATTCATTTCTATTATTTCTTTTCATTTTATTTTAAATTGTTTTTTATTTAATAACTGCCAAAGCCCGAAAGGTCACTGGATTTTTCAATTGACCTAATCCTTCCAGCCGCACTATGGCTCTGTGGTCGACTCAGCCTCTAACAGAAATGAGCACCAGGATTCTTCCTGGGGCTAAAGGACGGCCGGCGCGTAAGGCTGATGACTTCACCGCCATCTATGAGCCTATTGTTTAAAGAAAATGTAGGAACCTCGACGTCTCTCAACCCTATGGGCCTTCACGGTCTGTTACAGATATAGCATTACTTCAGATTTGAAGAGGAAATTTGAAACCTAGACGTCGTGTTGCTCCTACTAAGGTGCTTTCAAAGGAAACACAACAGACCCTTACTTATTTAATTACTCATGGAGCTGAGCCCTTATTGAGGAGCTGCCAATTGTGCAGCTACTCAAGAATTTCCCAGCACTTTATGGAACCCGAACGTTCAGTACCGTGTTCACAAGAGGCCTCCACTGGTCCCTATTCTGAGCCATAACAATCCAATCCATACCATCCCATCCTATCTCTCTAAGACCCATTTTAATATTCTCCAACCACCTACGCCTTGGTCTTCCCAGTGGTCTCTTTCCTTCTGGGTTTCCCACCAATATCCAATACGCATTCCTGACAGACCCTTACGAACTTAAATTTACTGTCTCCCTTTTCTTATGTTGATACGTAACATACGGAGCCTTGCTCTACAACTTGGCAGTGGAAGTAGTTCACAGTTCACTAACTTCAACAGATAACGATACTAAACTGATAGCGATAATTTATAACACTTCATTAATCAACATATTGCTTTTGGGTTGTTTCTTATTTGTAAATATATTTTATACTTGCTTGTGTCTCTACAAAATATAAAAATACATATTGTTATATGGTGTTACACACGGATCCCTCCTTTCCAAGTGTAACCTGTAGTTTTAATGGGGTGAACACCCATGTGGAAAGTGCAGTCCGATAGAACCTTGAGCTTCACACTTCACATTTCTCCGTTCCCATATATTACCTACTTAATTATTATTCAGAAATAAAAATCTATTCGTTCAAAATATTCTTCACCGAGCAGATCGGTTTACATGTAATGCTTTAGGCTTATATTCGGGACATTTTTCCTTTTGCTAGTGGGGTGGGACTAAGTCCCTTGTTCTTCGGCCACTTCTGGCCTATTGTACCAGCCCCAAATAATAGGTGAGGGTGATTGTGGAGCAATTGGTGGAATGAAGATTGGTAGGGGAAACCGAAGTACTCGGAGAAAACCTGCCCCAGCGCCACTTTGTCCACCACAAATCCCACTTGACCAGACCCGGGATCGGACCCAGGCCGACGCGGTGTGAAGCCAGCGAGTAACCGCTTGAGCTATGGCGCGGCCTTATATTCGAGACTTACTCAATTCGAATCCCTGTCGTGACACTGGTAATTCTGACCGAAAATTTTCTCGTAGTTTTCTCTAGTGCTTCGAGACAATTGCACGATATTATATCGATGAGGCCATGATCCTCTTATTTTAAGGAGTCAAGATATCTCAGTCAGTATAGCGACGGACTACGGACTGGACAGCCGGGATTTCATTCCCAGCATGGGAAAAATTTCTTTGCGTTCTACAGTATCCAGACCGGCTCTGGGCTTCATCCAGCCTCCTATCCAATAGATACCGAGGTCTCTTTTAACGGCGGTAAAGTTGCCGGGGCGTGAAGTTGTCAACTCTCCTCAATCTAGTGTCTAGGTCAGAATTGGTGGAGGTATAACTCCACTACCCCATACGTCTTCATAGCGTCTTGCTTAATTAATTAAATATACGGACATTTTTAATTTGTCTTTTCTTCTAGAACCTTCCTAATTTTGAATTCACCTATTTTCCTACCCTCCTACATTGTGGAGTCTGGCATACGACAGCGATGTAAAATTAATCACAAGAAGATTCCGTATTTCCTTCTGGCCTCTGGTCTTTTCTTTTTTTAATATTCAGACGGATTCCTAAGGAAATTTTTAATATTATAATTTACAAATTTCTTCAAAATTATTCGTTTCCCGAGAGCTCCCTACTTTCTCTGTCTCCATTTTGACACAGTTCAAGATAACATGTGTTACACTTTCGGTTCTTCACACAGCGACAACTTAATTTTCTTCGCTTCCATTACCTTCAATATACTCCGAACCTACTCCGTGGCACTTCTCTTATTTCTTTTCTGGTCTAACATCCAATATATCACGTGTCATTCCTTGGGGACCATCAGATTTAAACGTCCGTAATGCAGACACTAGGATCAGGATTTTTGTGAAGTTCTCTATGAAGAGCACATGACATAAAAACTGTCCATCTCGACGTATCCGGACGCCCAGCCACCCACAATGCCAAAAGGACTGCTGGGGGGGGGGCGACATTACTAGTGCCTGTGCTCTCACTTCAGATGTGTGTCACATGAGTGCTGTCGGGAGCTAATAGAAATACAGCGGATAACAGTGGCCTCGAGGTCTAAGGAACGAACAGGCTTTGCTCTCTCCACACTGCGATCTTGGGTTTGAATCCCACTCGAGGCATGGATGTCTGTGTGAGTTTATACTGTTTGTGCTGTCATGTATAGGTAGCGAATTTGCGATGGGCTGATCCCGCGTCCAAGGGTCCTACAACCCTGTACAGGATTAAGAAACTGAAAAGGGGATCAAGGTCTAAAGGGCTATAGAGTCATAGAGAAAAATATAAAAAAATATAAAATTTATTCAGATGATTAGGACCCTGGATAATTGAATACGTATCTTTAAGTAGAAAAAGATAAATACTGCGTAACGAGTATGTAAATTTTCTGAATGGTGTAATGTCGTAATATGCATGAAATTATTCACCACAAAAATAACTGTTTTCTTACTTTTCCACGCCCCCAGTTCTAATCTCGAAAGAAATACCTTGAATCTTCATAGATTTCCGTGCTCTCCATGGGTCCATGAAATGATCAGACCACGACAATTTCGCTCCGGATCCTCTGAATTCACGATGTATATTAGTCATATGATTCGATTCTAAGGTCACAATTCAGTTTATACAACATGGTAAAACAAACTACGAACTAACACTTCTTGGACCATAATTTATACCAATGACTACACGTGTTCATTGTCTATCCCATGTTCATTTTAGAATCCTGGTGGAAACTGTGTTGGGGAATTATAGAGAGAATACATTTTTGTTGTTAATTCTTCCTTGCAATAAGCAATGATGTAAATATATGGAAATGAGACAACTTGTTAGCATAAAGCAACCTAATGGGAGTTAGAGACTGCTTGTTGGAACAGAGCCATGGGGATTTTTTAGTGCGTTGAATACTGGACCGGAAAGAAACAAGCATACATGATGATATTAAAAAGGAACTTGGACCTTGGGTCTCTGTAGGTCATAAACTTTGGTGAAGTTACATTGTAACCAGTTCTTCCGTTATCCAATTCTCCGGTAAATTAAAAATAAAAGCCTTCATTAACTCACATACATGGTTCTTCGTATGCAATTTCGAGTTTAGCAGAATTAGAGCTTCTGAGTTATTCGTCGGCATCATAAAATGTTCTCTGGTATTTGTCAATTGTGAGCTCTGATTATTCAACAGTGGAGGGTTTCGCTTGTGTTAGAACCGCATGTCAATATTTCCCTGAAGAAGGCGAACTGGAGTTCATGTGAATTCCAAATATTATTCATCTCTTTCCACTAACCACTTGTTTTGTTTTTTCGTATTGGTTAGTATCCCATTCTTCTGTTCATCCAATCACAGCTTCACATCCGACAAACTGTATAACGCTAGAGCTACGTAAGAGCTGCAAGCCACACCACAGTAATTCTATCTAGAAGATGGCAATTGCAATATTTGTCGAAACATAGAAGAATCTCCCATATACTGCGCGTCGTAGTTACCGAAATCCGAAACCATTATGTTGCTTCAGCCGTGGAAGTCTGAACACTGGGATTATGTTAATCATTATTTTAATTAGTGTACTTTGTTTTGTTCAATTTATTATATTGTTAGGATGTGGAGTTTTGGATTGGAAAATTGGATTTATTGACACATTATACATTCTGCTCGGAGCTAAAGGCAATACAGCTCTGTCGCTAATTTTCATAATTTACAGTTCACCGTTACACACGCACTAAGATTTTTCATTCTTCACTAGTCGTATCCTGGCAACGGATTTATCTCAGTCTCACTGTCACATCAAATCGCATATGAAGTGTTCACTGCGCAGCCTAATTCTTTTCTTGCTATTTCTTCTCATTCATCTTAGACTGTCATCTCCAGAACTCGACCCAGTTCTTGATAATTGATTCAAATGAACTCTTCTTCAATTGAAATGTCTCAACTTCTGGCAACTAATTGTTCAAAGAATGTTTTCTGGGATGTGGCGCCTTGTAAATATTGTGTAAACCGAAGTTTCGGAGAAACTTATCGCTTCCATCTTCAGGGTATAAAAATCCGCAAGTGTGGAATCAGCGTGAGCAAGTGGCTGCTCAATCTGGTTTCTCGCTCGGGGATTTTTATACCCTGAAGGTGGAGGTGATACGTTCCTCCGAAACGTCGGTTTACACTAAATCTATAAGGCGCCATATCCCAGAAGACCGAACTTTTCATAATCACAGCCGTGAAAACCTCAAATCTTACAATTAACCGTTCTTTTGGAATTTCTCTTTACATAGACTTGAGACGGGCCTCACGGAAAACACCGTCTTCTATTGTCCCGTATGTGTTTTAGATGTGTTTGCTGATCCGTTGTCTAGCAGTTGACGTCCTTCTAGTGTTGCGTGCCCATATGTTGCTTGCGTTACCAAGCAACTGTCATTGTTTAACGAGTTACTGCTTATCAACGGGTTTATATGTCATAATATAATGATGTTTCTATAACTGCGTAAGTTATACATAGAGTGAAGTGGAATGATTGTTAAGAGTACTGTATTTTGTAATGCGATGCTGTATGGTCTGGTAGAAACTTACAGACGTTTCGGAGGAACGTACTGCTTATGTTTTCAGAAGCTAGTCACCAACTTAAGAGCCTCACATCTGACAGAATAATTAGGATGTATAATCGTCAAAAATGTGTGTTCGGCCGCGGTCGAGACACAGTGGCGACAGAGCCGACAACGGTGGATCGGTAAGGAAATATAGTTACCACAGGCAAGTCTGCACCTGAGTTACCACCACCCTAGAGCTGGGCGGCCTCAATCATTTCCATTGATAACCTATCTTCTATTGTTCTCCACCCTAGCAGCTAACTGGATTCTCAAAATTTCAGTATAAACTGAGGTTCCTTTGAAAGAAAATCGACTTCGAGGATTTAGGATTGAGGGAAGGTCTACACTTATTTTAACATGTCCTTAGTGGTTGCTGCCACCACATGGTATAACCGTGAACTCTTTGGGGGTACGATTTTTGCGGAATAATTTCTTCACACTAGGAGTCGTTTATTTATATCCGTATACTATTTCTTTTTTTAAATTCGCTTAGTGGGGGTCGAGTCCAACTGGGTCCACTCGGCACGGCGGCCACTGATTGGCCTATTGTACGCTGCCCCGGGTGATTATGATGATGGAGAATTTGGTGGAATGAAGATTGGCAAGGGAAACCGAAGTACTCGGAGAAAACCTGCCCCAGCGCCACTTTGTCCACCACAAATCCCACTTGACCAGACCCGGGATCGAAACTGGACCACCGCGGTGACTAACCGCTTGAGCTATGGCGCGGCATATTCGTACACTATCTACATATATTTTTGTCTCGCTCCCACTTTGGAACATAGGGCTGATTTCTGAGTTTCATTGATCATTTTTACAGACGGTAAGACTCATTTGACGCGTGATTAGCTCGTCGTAAAGCCTGTACCTAAACACAGGACAACATAAACACTGAATAAACGCATACACACGCCAAATATCCATGCTTTGTGTGGGATTCGAACCCACGATCCCTGGCGAGCGAAGACAGTACATGCCTTAGACCGCTCAGCTACCGCGGCTGGTATCTATATACGTATATGCGTATAGCTCTGAAAAATATTTAAACTGACTAACTTCTTCCTATTCTTCCTAGGTCGAGTCCTGCGTGCGCACTCTATCTATTTATTTACTTAGCATGGCAGTGATGATTTTGCTGCTGCGCTGGTCCCATAGCGTTGATGTAAGTCCTCTTAAATGGGTGTTCGTATGTATATTTAGGGGGTTCAGGGTGTCTTTCATGTTAAACATTCGCTCCAATATATCAAGCTGACATAGGACATACGGGCCTTGTAGCACTCATTAAAACGTTTTATAGCGAATGTTTCTCGGACACTCCCGACTTGGTATGTAACAGCTGACTTCAACCCGTCAGCAATTTCACAACGACCTAGTTAAAATCTCTACAGTTACTTCACATATCTTTGCTGTCGTTTCAGCGTTTTACAATTGAGATTTACCATCTGTTAGGCAAGTAATTTTGGGCTCCAGATTTCAATTTCCCCGTTATGGCCTTAGGGGCATAGCAATGCGAAAATAAGTGACAGATTCGGATAGAGGAAAACCATGAAATTTGTAAAGTGTGGTAGCTGGATTACTCTGCTCCGGGATGGAAAACAACCCCAAATTTCTCTCGAATACGAAACTTACTTACTTACTTACTCATGGAGCTGAGCCCTTCTGGAGGAGCCGCCAATCCTGCAGCTACTAAAGAATTTCCCAGCATTTTATGGAACCCGAAGGTTCATTACCATGTTCACAAGTTCCCTCCACTGGTCCCTATCCTGAGCCAGATCTATCCAATCCATACCATCCCATCCTATCTCTCTAAGATCCATTTTGATATTGTCCACCCATCTACGCCTTGGTCTTCTCAGTGGTTTCTTTCCTTCTGGATTTCCCACTAATATCCTATACGCATTCATCGTCTCCCCATTCGTGCTACATGCCCTGCCCATCTCATCCTCCTTGACTTGATCACTCTAATTATACTTGAAAAATAGTACAAGTTATGAAGCTCCTCATTGTGCAGTTTTATCCAACTTCCTGTCACTTCATCTCTCTTCGGTCCACATATTCTCCTCAACACCCTCAGTCTATGTTCCTCCCTTAATGTCAGAGACCAGGCCTCGAATACGAAGCAGGAACGACAAACCCTTCAACGGCCACTTACTGCACGTAGATGTGTACGGATATTACACGCTCTCGCAAATGTCAATTCTGTGGTAACGACAGAGAACCGTAATTATGCCGTACAAGGCCAAGTCATTCTGCCTTTTGTGGATAAGTGTAAATACTTTCGTGCATTTGTAGCGCTCGGTAGACGGGAAGCTGCTGTATATGCAACCCAATTGACCTTTCAGTATTGCGGTCAGGTATACAGCTCATCGAATGCGCAGAATACTAATTATCCCGTTTCGCTGTTTCCTAATTCGTACAACTTCGTTTCGCCTTACTGATTGTCAATTCTGAAGTTATCGTCCCGTACGCAAGGAGCCAGTGAGACGTGACTGGTAAGTACGATGTTTTATATACGCTTATTATTAAAATGGAATAAGATATTTAGAATCGAACGCAATAAATCAGAATTGCATTTACATAAAAATTAAAAACCAATTTAATTCTGGAAACGCTTTGTTCCATTTAGTCCTGAGTGAAACAATACGCCAAATAGAATAATGAATTATACTACGTTAACGCCAAGTACTACCTTAGTTTGAAAATCTGAAAGGAAAATATCTTACGGATAGATTTAGCTGTAACTTAAATAAATAATTTTTGAGGTTTTGACCTGGATTTTAAGGGGGAGGAGAGGGTTTATGAATTTGACAATAAATATTTGGATCTCATAAAAAGCGAGGAACCTCTTGATTGATTTGAAGTTTTCGCAGTGTTGCCTGTCTATGCAGAATGTAGTCTTCTAAGATATGGCACCATGTAGAACTTGTGTGAACCGATGTTCCACCGAAACGTCGGTTCACACAAGATCTACACGGCGTCACGACGGCATTATTATATCTGTTCGTTAATTTAGCAACTGTAAGCTCGTAAAAAGATAATTCTGTTCCGTACAGTTAGTCATATTAAACAACGATTTATTAAAGTTTTATACTATTCTCCGAAACGTCGGTTCACACAATATCTCTACGGTGCCAAATGCCAGAAGACTGTATTCTTCGAATGTTACTTATCTGCAAAGGCTATTTAGCACTGAAGCAGTCGTGAATCTTCAATAATATTCAATAAGAAAGAATTTCGAAAGATGCAATTTTAGCGACTTTGTAGAAACTTTTCCACAGAGTACGCCTGAGAGACAGAGAAGTGTGTAAATATGCCATACATCGGAACCCTTGTTCTTCGCCAAGATTTGAAATGATATTTCTCATATAAATTTTATATACACGTATATTACAGGTCAAACTAACCTGCTTTTTCTAACTTTAACAGAAGGTGTAACACTAGATAAAATGGAAGGAATGAAAATAAAACGAGAATAATTTTAGCTGTACTGATCTACTTGTTCGTACATGCTTCCCAACACAGCCGTCTCAGATATGTTGTCTTTCGACAGCCTGATATGCTTTACGTTATAAATGGATGAGTTTAAATTTAAAGGGACACTGCATTTTGCTGAATTGTTTTCTCTCGCTCGAACGCTGGGATCGTGGTTTCGAATAGCACTTAAAGCGTGGATGTCTGTGTGTGCGTATATTCTGTATTTGTGTTCTGTGTTTAGGTAGAGGCCTTACGACGGGCTGATCACTCGTCCAAGGAGTCGTACTGACTGTGTATAAAGGATTACGAAACTGAAGAAAAGATCAGCCCCCGCCCCAAAAAGGGCTGAAGAGCCATTGATGAATAAATGAACTGCGTTATATAGCTGGGATATAAAATTTCAATGAACTATTTTATATCAAGCGGATTGAAGTTGACAATTTTATCTCCTTCTTTTATAGCGTAGTTGGTTGAGAAGCTATGCTACAAGCCGGAAGATCGCGGGTTCAAGTCTCGATGAGGTCATTGAATTTTTTCAATTGACCTAATCCTTCCAGCCGCACTATGGCCCTGGGGTTCACTTAGCCTCTAACAGAAATGAGTACCAGGAACTAATAAAATTTTTTTCCTGGGGCGTAAAGCGCGGGCGGCCTGTAAGGCTGACAACTTTACCGCCATCTGTGAGCCTATTGTCTAGATAATGTGGGACCCTCAACGTCTCACAACCCTATGGGCCTTCATGGCCTGGTACAGGGATAGCTTTACTTTTTACTTTACTCTTTTATCCATGGATGTGACTCTCCCTCTGTAAATATACGCTATAAAGCAATGACACCTGATGTGCTTCTTCAGTGGAGTGGCACTGCAGTCCAGTACACAATAGATCGTCAATAATTCTAACCTGAATTCCAACATGACGAAGTATTATCATCTTGAGAACGACTCCTATTTACAAGATAACAAAATTCTTTTCCAGTCCTGTGCACAACAGTACTCTTGGTTTAGAGAGCGCTTCACCTTCTCCTTCAGCTCCTACCGCTGTGAGAACCTGATATCCCATGTGAATGAAGCAAACCAGCGAAACCCTTCTCATCAGTACAGCTTCTCGGGAAAATAAATACAATGTTCGGAAACTGAACCAGTCGAATTACGAAGCCGAATATATCTTTTCACCTAAGATGCTGACACAAAATTCAGAGAACTAATAAATAATAAAGAAAAGTCTAGGGCATCAAACGGGTAATCATGGATTATGGTTCATACAAACAGATTCTAGTTAATATTTGAAAGTTACAGCTGAAATTTCTATCCTAGAGTTAGACGTCATATGGCGCGAAGTTCTCCGCGAAACAACGTGCTCTGTCCTTGAAACCAACGCTCGATTATATTCCTGAAGTTCCCAGCACACATAAATCGCGTACGGCTTGACACCAATGTAGGATTATTTTCCTGAAATTTTCCCTAGACATAAATTGCGTAAGGCTGTAGACCAATGTAGGATTGAAGAAAGCAGTCTTCTGGGATGTGGCACCGTGTAGATGTGGTGTTAACCGACGTTTCGGAGGAACGTATCGCCTCCATCTTCAGGGTAGAAGAAAAAATAGAAATCTGCAAGCGAAGAGACAGTGAGAACCGCTACAAGCAGTCTCACGGTCTCTTCGCCTGCGGATTTATTATTTTTCCTTCTACCCTGAAGATGGAGGCGATACGTTCCTCCGAAACGTCGGTTAACACCACATCTACACGGTGGCACATCCCAGAAGATTGCTTTCTTCATAGTCACCGCCGTGAAAACCTCAAATCTTACAATATAGGATTATTTTCCTGAAATTCTCCCTAGACATAAATTGCGTATGGCTGTAGACCAATGTAGAAACATATTCCTGATGTTTTATGCGGATTCAAAATTGTGAAGGTTAGAGACAAATACAATTTTTATGACACTCACAAAGACAAGTATTTCCTTCCTTCTAAATTCTCCCCCAGGTCCTATAAACCGTTATGTTTTTCCTATATAAGAAGATAGCGTTGGGAGAGTCCTCAAACTGGGAGGATTATCACGACATGAAAAATGTTGATTGCAACACAAAGGCAAAGACGATGTGAAAGGAAAGAGTTCAGTTCTGGCTTAGGGGTTCCAGGCAGTGCCGACACGAGAAACCGCAAGAACGTATATCTTAGGCCGGGCCATAGCTCAAGCTATCGGTCGCTGGCTTCCCACCGCGGCGGCCCAGCTCCGATCCTGGGTCTGGTCAAGTGGGATTTGTGGTGGACAAAGTGGCGCTGGAGCAGGTTTTCTCCGAGTGCTTCGGTTTCCCCTGCCAGTCTTCATTCCACCAAATTCTCCATCATCATAATCACTCGGGGCAGGCTACAATAGACCAATCAGTTGCCGCCGTGCCGAGTGGACCCAGTTGAACTCAACCCCCCTTCCACTCCAAGCGAATTTACAATAAGAAACATACATCTTTTTTAACACACCTTTTATTAAACATATTTGTAAAGAAAGTGACTTTATAGTTGACTTATCATTATAGATATTAACTTTGAAATTTAACTTTGCATTCACGACTCTTCAGTTTATGACGCTTCATGTGTTTGACATGATACAGACCAACGCAGTTGCCAGATTACAGTCACAGTATGAAGCTTATGCTCTAGTTTCTGTGCGGTGTCATGGGAAGAGCATGAACGTTCGCTCCAGGGGCGTGGCCCGCGCAGACTGTGCAGTATCTGGCAGCCATGATGGTCCAGCACCAATGTATATACGTAAGATCGATATCTCGCGAAAATCTCTTTTCCTCTCCGTGTTATTCTCTGCTACATTCTCTTCACACTTTCCACCTCTCTTATATATCCTTCTACGCATGTACTAGTTGGTCTCATTTATTCATATTTTTCCAGTCTTTCATTTTAACTTTCATCTAACAAACACTCTTTCCACGCCTACAGTGAATAACTTATCTTGCTTTCTCTACCTTTACGTCTTTCTCTGCTTCATTAATGTTTTATAACAAGTTCTTCTTTACTTATTTTCCCTCCACCTTGATATTCTTTACGTTTGTTTGCTATTTAAATTGCTACATCCTTTCTTCTTCTCTTCGAGCTTCCTTCTCTGTTATTTCTTAAAAAGCCTCTCTTAGATGTGCTCCACCTCTCCCCTTCTTTGCAAGGGCGCACTGAAATTCATTCAAAGAGCTCTCCTTATGTTTTGTAGTCTCGACGACAGCATCCTCCATTTCACACGAAGGCTGACGGTAGTGTGAGACGATACATGTGTACTTAATATATAATAAGCCGTGCCATATATCAGGCGGTTATTCGCTGGCATCCCACAGAGGAGGCCCGGGTTTGAGTCCAGGTCAAGTCATGTGGAATTTGTGATTGACAGAGTATTATTGGGACCGGTTTTCTCCAAGTACTTCTGTTTCCCTTGCTATTTCCACCGACTACTCCATATTAATCATCTATCATCCGGGACTGGCACAATAAACTACGTAGTGACCGACGTACCAAATGGATACAGTCTCACCCCATCCCAAGAATCTAAAAACAAAGTTACTACTACATATATAATAAGTAGTACGACATCCTATCACAGCTAAACATAAGGTCACTGCATTTATTACCCTTTACAGATTAAATATATTTCAAGTGTAACACTGAGTTTTAAAACTGGACACAAAGCTAAGACCATAATAATATGAATATAATGTTGCTTATGTTGGACACTGTCCATCGTCTTAGATATATTTAAATATAAAACGTTTCAAACTCTAGATCAAATGTAAGAAGGAGGAAAGGCCCTG
>NW_019743156.1:906890-926230 GCF_002891405.2 Cryptotermes secundus | reverse complement strand
GTGATGTTCTGGCACATGCTATAATTTCATCTCCATTAATGTCTCCTTTTTTTTATTGCTAGTGGTGTGGGACTAAGTCCCTTGTACTGCGGCCACTTCTGGCCTATTGTACCAGCCACAGATGATAGGTGAGGGTGATTTTGGAGCAATTGGTGGAATGAAAATTGGCAGGGGAAACCGAAGTACTCATAGAAAACGTGCCCCAGCGCCACTTTGTCCACCACAAATCCCACTTGACCAGACTCGGGATAGAACCCGGGCCGCCTTTTCTCCATCCCCGTTCTAACTTTATCTCCTTATCTCTTTTTCCCGTATTCCTTCCACTTCCTTTTTATATGCGAGTCCTATTGTAATACCTTATTCCTTATTTCCTCGTCCATTCCGTTAAAGGACTTTTGTAACTGCAGAGGACGAGAAACAATGTACCAGCGGGTGGCGCATGCGCTGATGAATGGCGTTACCATGCCATCTGTCAGACGCTGAAAGTAACAACTTCTGCGTGTTCAAGCAAATATTAGCTCTTCTGGGATCTGACACTTCATAGTTTGGTAAAATATTTTGACGTTTCGGACGAACACGTTTTTTTCAATTTTCAGAATAGAGGGACACAGTAGTTCATACCAAGACACAGGTACATTTTTATCAATCTAAATTGAGTCATAACTCAGAAGTCATTAATCATTAAACGATGGATAATCGCAAAAGAGTGAGATGGGAAGGATGCAAGGGGGCGCGGTTTTGGTTATTGGAAGGCACGATCCTGGGGTTATCCTGGAGGAACTGAGGAATCCCACGCAGCGTACCAGTAATAACCGCAGAAACTTCAACGGACATTTCCGAAATACGATGCTACAAATCTAACAATTTCGCCGGGACATCCGGTTACATGCCCCAAAGCTTGGAACGACAGAAATAAAATTAAATCAGTAGTCTATTTGGTATCACTCTTTCATATTCGTGAGGTATATGGTTTAATTCTCGTACAGAAAACTATCTGATTCCGTATTTCCTCTGTTTCTCGAGTTAAATGCCTCATACGGGAAAGCGACATGTTACGATATGAAACAACCAGAGCTGAGGATAGAGACCAGTGGCGGACTCTTTTAACAATGAATTTCTAGATTTCATGAGCGCGAGATATGTCTTCAGTGGCCGAGCCACTGTTAGCTTCTCGCAACATAGCCTGGGACGTCGAGGTTCCCACATTTTCAAGAAAATTGGCTCACAGTTGGCGGTAAGTTTGCAAGCCTTACCCGCCAGCCGCCCTTTACTCCCAGGAAGATTCATGGTAATCATTGGAAGTAGAGGCTGAGTCGACCCCAGGGCCATAGAACGGCTAGAAGGATTAGGTGAACTGAAAAATGGAATGATTTAATCGGGAATCGAACCCGCTATCTTCCGGTTTGTAGCATAGTGCCTCAACTAACTACGCTACCTATGATTCCCAGTAAGAAAGAAATAAATTTTCGGTAAACGACAATACGTCAATAACTCTAGATTCTTCGTCCATTGAATCTTTCCTTTGTGAACACAGCAAATAATTTTTGGGTTTAATAAAATCGGGGAATTTCATGATTAGCCGAGCGACTCTTTGCTTCAGAAAAGAAATCCACTTGATTAAGTTAGTTACAATGGTGACGAAAATCATGTTTATACATTCATGCAACGTGTCATGCTTCAAGGGCTGGGTTTTGTGCCTTTCAATAATATTACATTTTATGAGAAAATGTAGCGCATATCAATATCACAATAAACTTATATGTTAATGA
Organism: Cryptotermes secundus; assembly: GCF_002891405.2. NCBI lineage: Eukaryota > Metazoa > Arthropoda > Insecta > Blattodea > Kalotermitidae > Cryptotermes > Cryptotermes secundus. The sequence goes on along the minus strand of NW_019743156.1, from coordinate 924,461 downwards.
CTGTTGCACTGTAAACTTGTTTGTTAAAATTTAAAGTGAAAGTTACACTTTGTAGCCTCTAAATTTAAGTAATTATTTTCAATTAAATGTTTTTAGCTTGAACTGTAAAGTCTCCCTCTGTCTCTCTGTGTTCACTACTCCACTTAATTTAGTGGCTTTGTCTATTCCCTGGATAATTTAAAATTTAGTCTGATACTGGATGTGCATGTGAGGTTTCTCCTAGCTCAGTTTCGACTCCAATTATCGGGTACCTGATGTTTACTTTTAGTGCCACTTTGTTTGAAATTTACTGCACCATAGGAAATATGAGGCGGAATTGTTCGCACAGTTGAAAGCAGCAGCTGAAAATGGAGGTTTCATTGTGTCTCTACTCTCCTTTTTTCGATAAATTTTACAACATGATAATAGTACAAAGTAGAACAGGATCAAAAAGAATGAAAATAAATAAAAAACATAGAAGCAAATGAAAAAAATATAGCAAACAATAATCAAAACGTCTTCGCACTTAATTGTTTCAGTTTTATTAACTGAATATTGCACTGAGAGGGAGGACAGTTCTAGACGGCCTGTCCTTCATGTGGGATCACTGGTTATTACGGGATTGGTTTTTCCCTGACAAGGCATACTGCTCAGAAAATACAAGACTATAAAATTTTACCCGTTTTATTATTTCTTCGTTATTATTGTTGTATTGTAGCGTACAGACCCGTTGGTAGGCAAACCCCCGAAACAAATAACAAGACAGAAGCCATTTCTAGGCAGCAGCCATCGCACCAATGGACTGGCTGTTTAGCGATCACGTGGGAACAGCAACAATCCACACGTAACAATAGAGGAACTGTTGGAGTAAAACAATTAACAGTGTTTTCTATGACGTCCGTGCCGAAATGTTATAACTGTGACGGATATGGAAGTTCGTCAGTATCCCATGTGGAGGCGGGGTCGAATATTCCCATCTTAGACCTGATAGTCTTAGGAGGTGACGGAAAGGGAACCCAATGCCTTGCCACCCTGTTCCTGGGGGATGTAAATACGAGGACCTAGTCCTCTATAGTCCATTCGCGGAGACGAGAGAGTCCTCGTAAACAAATGCACGCGGTATATCCTTCGCACTTTGAATGAAATCATGCAGCGATCACGTGATGGGTGTACCATTGCAGGGGCGTCCAAAGTTCACTCTTCGGTCTGAATGCAGATTAACGTGCGTCCGAATGCAGTGAGTACACTGAGTAATTGCCCGCTTTGTCCACTCCTTGCTGTCTGCTGTGGCGACTCGGGCTTGCTTTGTTTACGCTGTCTCGTCTCCGCGAATGGACTGTAGGTTAGTGGAATCTCGAATCTGGGACAGTAGAATGTGGTCATGAATCCCGCTGAATTCAGACCCGAGAACGATGCTCTGTCAAGGACCAGCAACAACTGTGAATGACAGACACATCCTCCCATCAGATAGGATGTTACATAAGGACTACGATCACAAGTGTTCAGTTGACAAAGAAATTGTGGGCGTCAGTCTCAAGGGACTTGGTGCCAAGACGAACTGATTTGCGGTAAGCCGCCAGTCGTAAGGTACACGTAAGTCTGATTCTGAGTGTCTCAGTCAGTCAGTGTAGTAACAGAGTGAGTTGGCAGTCAGTCGTAAGGGCGTCTGAGTAGAGAAGTCTCAATCGATGTATTTGAGAGCCAGCGGGCAACGAATCGAGGGCGGAAAATGAAGAATCTCCAATATTAGAAGCCATTACCATGGAACGACTAGCAAAGACACAGCAGACTGAAAAGGTTTAGCATATGCTGTAGAAGTTTGTAAATTTTGGAGATCAGCGATGGCGTTATAATTAAGTAAAGTCACGGGTCGTATATCAAAGTGGTCAATAAATTCATTCTGCAGTCCACAAATCCCGTCTATAGCCACTCATACCTGCGACGAAATCTTACAAAAATTTGGTTCCCTTTCTTGTAAATATCTCTTACTTTATATTCTCTTTAAACAAGTAATTGCCTAAATACTTTTTGAGAAAAGTCTCTCATAATTTATCACTTTAAAATAAATTATATTAAGGAATTTGAAAAAATCTTAAGTAGTAACATCACAGAAAGGAAGGCATTTTGAAATGAACTCACAACACGATAAAACATTGAGCCGACCTTTACTGATGGCAATAGGCTATGACGTTTTGAAAAGGGCAGTGAAATGAACAAACGAAGACTTTATAGAATGATAATTGAAATAGAAATTTTGTACTTTAGAATATAAGGAATAACATTTTAGTTTAAAACTGACTTGATTAGCGGAACTGTAAGACCAACCTTCCTCTCCACTTCACGATGTTGGGTAAATTGCATGGCTGATTTTCCTCGCTTTACCTTAATTAGATAAACTGCGCTTCACCAACGAGAAACCACACTGTCATGGCCGTGGAAGTTACTACACGTATAAAGTAAATATTATAACGTTCTTGATCGTTCTAAATTTCGCAAAGAATGTATTTCCCTTTGTCGGCTTCTCTTTCAAAATATGGTATATTTTTTCCAACTTCTTTGTTTGTGATAATATTTGTGTATTATATTTCTAACATTTTCAGGCTTTCATAACTTACATTAATTTTGTTTAATGTTGTATCAATAAATTTTATTTTAATTCTCTATTTCTTGTTACGTTCATTAGTCCGTTGCTTCGTTGAATTAAATCCTTCGGAATTTCGTTGGTGTTTACGACTGAGGGAGTTCGTATGTGGGATAATTAATCTGTCTTCTCAAAATCACTGGCCTGGAACAACAGATAACACTTTGACTGACCACCCTTACGTTCCCATATAGCATGATGTGCTACCCAAACTTTTGTACTCATCTACGAGTCGAAATCCATTATATTGACGGAGTCAGATAAACCTGAATAAATCCGAAGATAATTTGCAGTTCTATACCGCTGATTTTTAACAGCTTATGCGACAATATATCAGAAGCCATATCCGTATTCACCTAATTAAAATCCACAATTTTTTTTTGCGGTTATTATCTGTTTATCTATGGCTCTGCAGTCTTTTGTTGGACCTTGATCTTCTAGGTTTCTTAATCGAATACACAGTCGGTAGGACTCCTTGGACGGGAGATCAGCCTGTCGCAATGCTACTATCTATACACAGAACAACACAAACACAGAATAAACGCACACACACATCCATGTCTTAAGTGGGATTCGAACACATGATCCCACAGTTTGAACGGAAGAAGACATTTTATGTCTTAGACAGCACGGCCACTGTGATCGGCTTACAGTTATGATGAATATCTAAATTATCTTCCACATAAATTATATCTAGAAATTAATTCTGAATGTATGACTCGGAAAAGCAAGAAGCATAGAAATTTACGCCATGCAAGAATATTGACACAGGATAGAGTTTAATGTCAAAGGCAAGCCAGGAAATGAGATAAACGCGTAAAGTTAATGGTATTTGTGTTTCTATACTATGTATGTCTTTATATAAGGAAATCTAACCTAAGGGTATGTAACCTCCATCTTTAGATGTGTCACGGATGGGAAATGAAGATGACATTGAAGTGCCTCCACCTTACACCTCACAGCATTACGCCAGGCGTGTAGCTGTAATCTCGGCTATAATTTCACGGGTCTCCGGGTACTTTGTGATTGATTGTTGTTTCACTTCCCATTAGACTACAGTGTCAACGTCACTCTGTGGGCGGCATACTAGTTCACATGTTTCGCAATTGCAAAGGGCAGAATTTTGTGAAAAATAAAATCACCCTACTGATACGGTTATTGAAGTTGCATGAAGTTTCAAAATAGCGGAATTGACAAATGACCGAGAGTATCTGAAACAAAACACGTTATAGTACATTAAGTTTGGGACAGAAATTATAAAGATAATTTTCTTTCAAATTCAGTCCGTATACCGATATTCCAGGGAATTTTTAATTATTGCAATTGAAAAGGAGCAAAACATGTAAAGGTTCACCCAATAAGAAATAAATAAGCATCAAACCGACAGTCGAGGTTAGACCTGAAAACTGAATCAAATTTCGCACTTTGCAAGAACACACTTAACATTATAATCATTATTCATTAAAAACCAGTATTTCGTTAGTTACATTTGGCATAACTGTAAGTTATTTTTCCCATGCTTACTCTTGCTTCGTTTACTTCCTTCGAAACCACAGCACAGCGACATGTTTTAGTGAAAATATTATAGCAATTATATTCCGTATTCTGGAGGTCATGCCTTTACACGTACCTCTGAAATAAGGACAATTAAATTTCATCGCGTTTCTCAGGCCCTCCAGGAATAAGTTTTGACAGCAGTTTAAAATACACTACTTCCCCCTCCTTGTACATGCTTCCTAATTGCGAAGCCATTCGCTGCTGCGCCACCAGTGAAGTTGTTGGAACGTTATTAAATACAGGGACACGGTTATAATCGCTAAGAAGTTAATCGAAGCAACGGGGGAATGTTTTTCTTTTTAAGTTTGGGTTTAGGTTAAATCTTGCACTGCTTCAAAGAATTGAATTTGTTTCGTTTCACTTGCACGACTTTCTGTTCATCATATAACTGAGAACGTTACCTTGCAGGGTGCCAAGGAACGTAAATATTGCTATTCGATACGTATTAAAAATCTTAAAACGTTAATACGATATATTCGGAACTTTGATAAGCTAACAAAAGTTAGAACATACAAGTAGATATTTCCTACATATTCCGGTTTAAAAAGGGGTGGGGGCCAGAACGAAATAAAATCAATATTCGAAAGCTTGTGTTGAATTCCTGGCAGTGTTCCTGAAGTGGGTGGGAATTTGTCACGGACTACTGCCTGCTATCAGCATCACTTTAGCATTCTGATCACTTCTCAACATTGCTGTGTAAACATCTGTTGTGTAAAATGCGTAAAATTATAATGGAAATATTTCTGTCATTTTTTAATAATACCCGAAAAGAATGACTGTGTTATTTATATTACCTATAAATACGACAGTTTTGAAGGACATCGTTTGTCATATTTAGCAGCTTCTTCTAACACAAATTTTTCGTTTAAATTATTAAAATTAAAATTAATTTATAAATTATTAGCTCAAGCGGTTAGTCGCTGGCTTCCCACCGCGGCGGCCCTGGTTTGATCCCGGGTCTGGTAAAGTGAGATTTGTGGTGGACAAAGTGGCGCTGGGGCAGGTTTTCTCCGAGTACTTTGGTTTCCCCTGCCAATCTTCATTCCATCAATTGCTCCACAATCACCCTCACCTATCTTCTGGGTCTGGTACAATAGGCTACAAGTGGCCGCAGTAAAAAGGACTTAGTCCACCCCACTAGCAATAAAAAAAGTAAGTTTATTAAATATATTGTGACGTGGAATACGTGACAATATTCATATATTAATGTGATTTTCTGACTGGGATGAGGGCCCTAAATCAGTGATTTACAATGGCTCCATCTCACCTCTCTCAGATCCTGAAGATCCCTAATTGTAACTGTAACAGTACTGTAGGATACTACCCTTTTTCACAATTTACAGTAGGCCTGGCTGGATACCAGCGCTTGACGTTAGCGAAAATTCGCATAGAAAGTTTGCAGATTGCAGAAATGAGTTTCTGTAGAGCGGCGGATATATATATATATTAACGAATTATAAAAGAAATTGAGATAGCAGAACATGGCTGGGAATACCGAGGAACAATGCAATGGTACAATACTGAATGTTATGGCTGGAAAGCAAGAGCAATATCAAATGTGACAGCCACTCAATGAATATATACTAATGGTCGGAAAATATCAGGGATGTAAGACAAAAGGATGGGAGACACAATTTTAATTATTTTATCCGAAAAGATCCACCAGTTATTAGTCAATTATAGTTACGAAAATAACGACGAACTACTTGAAGATAATATCGCTAAATCCTTAAAAAAGGAACCCTGCTTCTCTTGCAACAGAAGGCTGGGGTCGGTTCAATCGATTTTCGTTGCGAACTCCTATTTTCCATTTTCTAAATTACCGCTTGACGAAGAGACATCTGTCCCACAATTATGAAAAAGTTACTTGCTCCTCCAACCACAGCTATATTTCTAGACCAGATACTTTTTGTTATAATATTGATAGAAACACTAAAAACATTATAAGAGGCAGTTATCTTTATTTCATTTCCGATGCTTCTGTCTTAGTTCAATTATCTTTTGTCCAAATATTTTCTTTGCTAATTTTTTTGNCTGCTTTTACCGGTTCTCACGGTCTCTTTGCTTGCAGATTTCTTATATATTTTTTCTTCTACCCTGAAGATGGAGGCGATACGTTCCTCCGAAACGTCGGTTAACACCACATATACACGGTGCCAAATCCCAGAAGACTGCTTTCTTCAAATAATATATATTCTTTCCTCAAGGCAAGAAATCATAACTTTAAACAATACAAAAATGGAAATGCTTATTATTTAAAAATCTTTGTCAAATTCGTGTTTTTTTAAGTGCATGATGTTCATTGTTGTGTTATCTCGGCAATTCTTCGCACAAAACTTTTAGTCAGCACAGTAAGCCATCCTTACAGGCGTTCTTCGAGTGTATTTAACACAACGACACACTTTTGATTTCCGACCTTAGATGTAATAGTAATTTAGCGAATGCGCCCTTCTCTAAAAAATAAATCTGATAAGTTTCAAGGGCGATTTATTAGGCACAAAAATTTCGTATTCGACCAGCCTCTGAACATGCGCATGCGCGTCTGCTACCTACGCTGTCATGAAGCTGGACTGTGCTGCTACCTAGTGATGCATATAGAAAACCTCTTACCTCCATTACAGCTGTTTTACTTCCTTTGTGTTTTAATCACTGTCTATCTCTCGCATTAAACGTGCAAAAATGATCTATTCTGCAAAAAGGGGAAGACGAGAAGCCTTTCAGATCACCTGACAAATAGTCCAATGGAGCGAGTCCGGACATAATTAAAGCAATGCCTCAGAGTTTTCAATGACAGATTTGACGAAATCTAAGAAAGAAGCTCCTTGATTTCTCACTCAAAATACGAGCAACAAGTGATGGCTGTTACAGTTTGTAAGTCTAGTGATGTGTCATCCACTTTAACATTAATCATGCGTGCTCACCTCGTCCGTGAGAAGGTTGCCGCTAGCTGAGAGGGATTTCACGGCCAGCGGGTCCGAACTCCCGTCCCTCTGCAGCACACCCTCGTAGCCGTCTCCTTTCCGGGCCCGAAAACGGCGCCACAGGAACCTGCAACAAATAGTTACCAGCTTCTGAGTTATTGTTCTCAAGGACATTTTTACTCATGGGTACTCCATTTATGTAACGACATTTAATTACTTAGTTATACAATAAATCGGAGTATGCATAGAGGTGAAGAGGTATGCATGTAAGATTTTGGTGGCAAAGTCAGAAGGAAAGAGACAATTAACAAAACATAGAAATAAGTGAGAGGATAATACTGAAATGGATCTTCGAGAAATAACATGGGGTGGTATGGACTTGATTCATCTGCCACGGGATAGAGACCGGGAGAGGACTTTTGCGAACATGGTAATGAATCTTCAGTTTTCTTAATATGTTCATAGATTCTTGAGCAGCTAAGCGACAGGTGGTGTCCCAAGAAGGACTCAGATCCTTCGACTTACATAGTCAATGATACAATATATGACACAATTGCGGGAACGTACTTGAATAACGAACTGGCATAACGTGAAAAATAAGCTGTATCAAGTTATAGGAATTTCTTCGTGTGTTCGGCCAAAGTAAAATTAGAATTTCAGCTGGGGCACTGACTACCCTAATATTCTTCTTGGTTTTCTTCAGTTCCTCCAAATAAATGTAGAGATATTATGTTAAATTATAAGTTTCGTCTTTCCATTTCTCGTCCGATTACTCGTTCTCTAAGCATCCCACCATTTCACTCTACATTGTCTGAGATACAGAGATCGTTCTTCAAAATACCTAAATAGGAATAAATAGAGAATATGTGTAAAGGAGCTGTGGGTATATTCAAAACACAGCTGCAGAATTTCCTAGAAGCACTGTGGAAGACGATACAAAGTCTCTCTGTATCACCGATCCAGAATTCGAAGACACATACCCTCCTACATACTAGGAATTCTAAGCATTCGACCTCAATGTATGATAACATCGACCAAAATTTGAGGCTGAATGCTTGGCATTCCTGTTTCGTGTTCGAGAGCACTCAGCGTGAATGCTCTCGCAGAACCGTGGCCAGACTGCAAGACTGATCTCGGTTCTAACAGAATGACGTCAAAGTCGTCGTTGTTACGTGACAAGTGTAAGTAAAATGATTTTCAATGAGAAGGGATTGAAAATTAAGTGTCTGTATAAGTTGTGCACAATTTAGAATAAGGTACATTATTTTGATAAATATGAAGGAGGTGATCTCAGAATAAAAATGACTGAAGCAGGATATAAAATTTTATTTTACAAATATTTTCACACGTGGAAGTTTTAGCGAAATTCCATGCATGCAGTAATTGCTACATTTCGAAAGGTTAAGAATCGTGACATACAGACGTTTCGAGCAATGGATATATAGATACACTTATTCTTAATCTTGGCCGTAGATGGATGTGAGTGGACAGATATACGCTTTAGTTAATTTAACCCGGGAAGGAAATCACGGTACAAATTGGATATGAGGCCGAATGGGTCCCAGAGCCCGTCTGCTGAAAGCCATTAAGGATAATTTTTGGTCCTGCAGGAATTGGACCCATAATCTTCTATCGTGCATCCCCTAGCCTAGTCATTCTACTGACTTAGTCACAGCGGTTTCTAGATCGCTGCTATAGGAATTAACGTTATTTATTCCATAAATGTGTTTCAATAACTTTCGAATATCTAAAATTATATAGGAATGCAAGACATGTATGACATGTAAACAGGAGGGATGAGACAGAGTAGAGAAATCGACAATGTAATTCCAAACCTGCATCTAATCTTGAATGCAAAAGACAGAATGAAATAACTGTGTTTAAATAAGGTCAAAATGAATCGTATTTATTAAACAACCGTAGAATTCTAACATTTATTTCCCGAACATGAAAAATTAAATATATTTTATATACGTAAATATTTCAGTACAATACTGAAATTTCCACAGTACTACTAAAAGAATATGTGCTATATATCCTCAATAATTTTTATACCAATTTAAAATTTTAACTTTCCAGAAAAGCTCTGTGTCTCTATATGCTCAATTATGTATTATTCATGTTCTGGTGTATAACATTTTTGTTACATCCATCTTCCTGAAATGTGCCCCAAGAGATTTCGCGCAGTTGGCTCTGTTATTTGTTGCGAAACTTGTAACTCTTGAAGAGGAGGTTGGAGGGGCAAGGCGAGGCGTGGCAGCTAGGGGCCCAAGAGTGTGATTGAATTACTGTATAACTTGTGTGCCTCTGCTTCTTTACAAGTGTCAAAAGTTCTCCGCTGAACACTGCACTACAGAGTCACGTGATTAGAGAACAGTATCGCGTCTGCTTACTCTACCAAGTTGGGAATAACTGATATTCATAATATTCAATGTCGAGTTTTGGTCACCGGATGCAACTGAAGAAGATATTGGTAAATGGATAAAAGTTATATAAAATATACCACACGAAAAATAACAATATAAGGGCCTGATACGTTTCTGCACTATACATAAAAGTAGATAAGAGAATGTACGCATAAAAGCAAATTCTTGCAACCGGAGCTTACTCTAATGTCCGTTTCTCATAACAAGCATTGAACCACTGACATTCATCAAATATGACGGCAAATTTCTGTTACTGAACGCCACAAGAAGTCACAATTTGTAAATAAACATAAAATATATGGGCATGTGTAGTGTATAACATTTACAAGAGAGAATAACACAGCGACCTTGCGGAACTATATCATGGAAGCTATTAGATGAAGAAACATTCCGTGAACTCCTGTAACAGGAGCTTAACTTTATGTCCCTTTCCACGTAGAATTTTTAACTATTTACACCGATGAAAACTGGTGCTGTTTCTACCAGACGTAACCACAGAAGGAAGAAGAAAATATGACGGTCCTACAAAACTCGATTGTATATCAACATAAAATCCACCTTCGTTGTTTCGGACAATTTACTTCATTCTGATTTACATATAAACAACATGAATTTGCTTATAGGCTTACATGGAAACCTATATATAAATACGTTTCCTGTACTGAATTGCGTGAACTGGTGATTCGTTCAGAAAGTTAACAACTGAGACAGGCAGGATTTCTGGGCCCTTGGACTTTTACCATCATCCGGTATTCTAGAAAATAGAAAACATGACTTTCGGTAAATGGATCTATTTCCGTCCTCAGGTGAGGTGGGGGAAGACATCTACTCAGATCCCTGTGTCCAGTGGTTGAGGTTAACTCTAAGGGAACCAAATGAGTAGGTGTCTTCACCTCCTCACCTGAGGACGAATCAGATCCACTTTCCGAAAAGTCGTGTTTTCTCTTTTCTAGAATACACGACGATGATAAAGGTCCAAAAACCCAGTAATCCTGTGTTTTATACACAATCGTCAGATCCCCTTAGAATATAACTGAGACAGGACTAATCATTAGTTTCCGTCTCGATGGACATGATTATTTGAATCGTCGCAGTTTTCCTCTGCCACCTGCGTAGCCCATGCGAAAGCTAAAATTAGTAACCCCAGATCAGTATAAAATCGCCGGTTGAATGAATACACGCGTTACAAAGGAATCCATTGCAATACAGTTTTGGAAATTTGTTCCTGCATGCATTGTTGCTGAAAACGATATTTCTGACTTCTAAAGACATTAGGAATAGCCTCACTGGAACGGATGAGGAGATGCGGAACTTATGAGAGGGCGTATATCTGCTTCAACGTCCATATCCAGCCCTTCCATAACACAGCTCCCCTTTTCTCTTCTCATTGTTTCTGGGATAGCTACAGCTTCTCTTATTTTGGTATATTGCAGTAGCGGTTGTGACCCTAGAATCATTGCAGCATTGACACAATTTTTCGTAGAGAAGCCAATACACCCGGGTGAATTCTTTTATTGTGAAGTTCTGTCTGCTGCAAAAGGCAGTGAATATATATTTCCAGTACATGAGCAGTTTGCGAGATAATATCGCTACTATTCGCTTCCTTCAGTTGCTTTGTGTACGCTGCAGAAATATTAGAAATGTTTTTTTTTTGTTTTAACAATACAAAAAAGTGGAACGTCGAACTCGGATCCCCTGCTTACTGAAATGGATTTTCTATGGCTTGAATGATAAGAATGTGCTTGTGAAACTACAGGGACAATAAGCAAAAGGAAGAGGAATGAATCGATCACAAAGATAAAATTTATTGTTGTTTGAATGATCTGCAGTCAGAAGAACATCATCCAGATTTTGCTGACAAAATTTTGCTATGGAGAGTAGAACCTGCGATATGACATCTGCAGTCTCACAGAGTTCACCGACAATACTTAGCAATTTTCTTAATTCCTACCAGACTGTAGAGTCACATCCTAGACAATGACAATGTTCAAAATTCGTTTTGTTGTCCAATGACAATAACACTATCATCGTTCCATTACCATGCTGTACTTACTCTCATTTTTATAAGCCTACTTTAATTGTTTTGAAAAGAAAAGTTCTGGGAAGAACTAATGGCATATTTTCCTTCATACGACACGGACTACATAGAAAAAGACGAGTCTAATATTTCTTCTATTGTTGCATTTGTATACCTTTACTGCTGTAATATTTTTACCAAGCCATACCCTAACAATGATAAGGAGATATTTAATGAGCCGTTGCATAGCAACGGTAGGGGTACGCGTACAGACACACAGTCTGATCGGAGAAGTTTATGAAGTACACCGTTTAGACAGGCTTAGGTGCCATATTATGTATAGAAAGTTTAATAAAGATTGATTCAGGAATTCAAAACTTAATAGGGGGGGATACACTGACACACAGACAGCATTGAGACCGCATAAGCCTAATTTTATTTTTACAAAATAAGAAAATTAGGTTAAAAATAAAGGTAGTCTGAGGTCAAGTATACGTGAATCTATACATTCCCACATACACCTTCATGGCATATTGCTTAATTAATTAAGCACAGGAACATCTTTACTTTTTTTACAATATCACCACGCTGTCGTGTGTCTGTGAATCCATCTTTCATTTTTTGAATGCCTTAACAAATCTGTATGTATCTCATGGCACTCTGAGCCCATCTCAGCGGCTTACTTAATAAATCTCCCCCATCAGTCTGTGCGTGTCTATGTGCTTCTAGGATGTTACTCAATTATTGCTTGTGTAGTCGTTGCCGTGTGAATATGTTTACCGAGTTGTTGCCTAGCAGTGAACGTCTATTCTGACTTTACTATTCTGGTTTTCGGGCGTCATATCATAGTATCGAGACTATGTTGTTATTGTTGTTGTTGTTATTGGAGAGGGTGGGTTTCCCCATGCACTTAGACCAAATATTGGTCCATTGTGCGTCCCCCTGTGATATTCTACCAGTCTCTATACCCTACCGGTACTGGTGCGTGCCATCAGTCCCGACTCAGCCAGCGAGTTCGGCCTCTACTGGCTCAGCGGTATCTCGATGCTTCCCCCATCTACCAGAGGCGTTAGAGACTACTGTTGGGCGGGAAATGTCCTGAATTTGGTTCAGAGGTCCCCTTGAGACATGCGGTTCTTTTACGTGCCGTAAAGCTACGACACGGGACCTCCTGGAGGACTTGTTCCCTGAAATTTTCCGCCCTTAAAAATTCCACGACCTCCGCCGGGTTTGAACCCGCGTACCTTGAGTCACGAGGTGGGAACGTTACCCCTAGACTACGGAGGCCGCTATCGAGACTATGTAACGTCGATGAGTAAAAAAATGTGGAGCAGTTGGTGGAATGGGAATTGACGGGGGAAACAGAAATAATCTGAGAAAGCCTACCCTAGTATGACTTCATCCACCACAAATCCTACACGATGTGACCTGGATCTAGCACAGGCCCTTGTGGTGTGAAGCCAGCAACTAACGGTCTGAGAGAAATAGAAGCATAACGCTTGTCGAAGTAGAGTCTACGGACTACATTAGTAGCTTTCCCATCCCTGAGGGATCGTTAGAATTAATTACTTCATCTCTAGCTTTACAGCCGTTCTGGGATCGCTCCTTCTTCTATGTAAAGGAACTGACCACCCAGAACTTTTCCGAATCTGGCTTTAGATTTCACAGTGCTTCAGCGCTGTGCTCAATACGCTTCAGTTACATGAAGTGAAGCAGATTAGCTTTTTAGCTGAGTACGTTGAAAGGATGTGACATATGTGATAGCATTAGGTACGAGTTAAGGACATTTCGAAGGGTCGTATTTTGTGGGATATTGTGACATGAGCGAAGAGCTTTAAAAAAGTCATCCTTTCGTAGGAAATGGCATAGGAAACAAACTGTTACTTCATTAAAATACGAGTCATTGCTAGGCGAGGAATATACACACATCACTAGAAGACATACCACAGAAGGTGTTTTCTGTGAGGTCCGACACGACCCCATAAAAGGAGAACCAGCGAAAATAATCCCGTGTCTACTCACTAATACGTAAACTGCAATGTGTTTAGTCACTTGAAAGTCAATCTAAGTTTCGGATTTATATATTTCTTCCATCTTCAGGATATAATGATAAGTCAATAAACATATCGGCACGAACCAGGCAGTAAAGAAATTCTACAAGATGATATTTTATTTGATTAGTTATAAATGACTCACATTTTCAAAATAACAACATCAGGTGTGATCTATGATCTAATATTGATCGATCTTATTCTCCGAATCTTAATGTCTTCTGTTCTGCCAATAATGGCCTTGAGGAATCTCTCAGCTGCGTTTAAGGCGTTCATCTATTCCTTGAGGATAAATTCCCTCTTCAACATTGTCTCCATCCATGGATTAAACCCAGCCTTGTTCCATCCTCACAGCCATGCCTTTAAGTAGGCTATCTATATTCCTATATCATTTTGACTTGTACATGTGGAAGTTTTGGGATTCTGTCATGCTGCTCTACAAGTTCAGCGTTTTTCTTTGTACTCATCTATTCTCCCGACAGCAGCAAGCGTCAGTGGTAGGAAGAAAGATGGCTGATGAGATGGAAAGGGGTTGGAAGGATGAAAGTGACCCCATTCTTCGTAATCGAGGCCCTGTCAAGGGGTTTATCTGGAGGGTCTGAGGAAAGCATTGAAAAAATTCAGGCTAAGATTCGAGTCAAACACGTTCCCAATACGAATGTACAGCCATGGAAGTACACCACTCCTTTCGGTGATAGGTCTTTCTTTCATCAGTTGCTGAAGACATTTTCCGCCTTTTATGGAACCCAGCGGTTCATTACCTTGTTCGCAACAACCCACTACTGGACCCTATCCTGTCAGATGAATCATGTCCAAATTCTTAGAAGTAATTTTCTTAAGACCAGTTGTAACATTCAGATTGCAGACTTCTGAGATGTGATAGTTACTGATGTTCCAGATTAACACGCTATTTTCATTTTACACCCGTTTTCCTGCGAACCGATGGTAACTGCCTATTAATTAAAAAATGATACGTCCTAGAACTCATTAATCTTTATATTCCACATTAAGAATATCAAATCTGATACCGAAATATTATTTTCCATATGTATCACACACGGAAACTACATTTAAGCTTCCTAAATTTTGTTAACTAACTTGTCCTCTTCTTCAAGAATAATTAGAATGATGAAGTCAAGGCGGATTAGATGGAAGGGCACGTAGCACGTCTGCAGAAGAAGAGGAAATCATATAGGATGTTGGTGGTAAAGTCAGAAGGAAAGATACCACAAAGAAGACAGACGTAAGTGGGTGAACAATATTAAAATGGATCTTAGAGGGATAGAATGCGATGATATGAATTGGATTGATCTGACTCAGGAGAAGGACCAGTGGATGGCTCTCGTGAACACGGTAACGAACCTTCAGGTTCCATAAAATCCTGAGAAGTTCTTGAGTAGTCTGCACAATTGGCGTCTTCTCAAGAAAGGTCAGCTCCATGAGTGAGCGAAGTTTTGCTAACACTTGTGTTCTTCTTAGCTTGAGGTTCCATTTCATAAGAGTGTGGCACTTGTCAACATTTTACAAAATATGAACTTCGTCTCTTCTTTCATTTGTCTTTTTTCTGTTGTTTTTCTTCATTTCGCTATATTTTACTATTTATATCATATTCCAATTCGTAAGAAATATTACGACCCACTACTTTTCAGAAAATCTGGTAGCGCCGGGAATCAAACCCACACCTCTGGATCTGTAGGCAGGAGCTCTGACCACCAGACCACAGAGGCGTCGTACCCTTACAAATAAGGTATATAATTTAGAGAATACAAAATTATTTTGGAAATCAGAGGTTAAGTAACAATTTGCAAATGAAGGTGTGCGTTTATGCGTAGGAAGTTTCGAAGGCAGTTTTATCATGAAAATCTGTTTGGAAAGAAGTTGTGGTTCCGGAAGGCTAGAGGGCGGAAGTTAGCTCAGCCCCATCATTTCCCCGTTACATTTCCTCCACCCGTGTACCTCTGTGTTTCATGTCGTTCTTTTGTCTTTCTTTACTTTGCTTCAGGCTGTTCTTTTCTGCAACTTCTCGCGCATTTCTTTTTCACTTCTTTCTTGTTCTCAAGAGTTCACGCCTTGTTCTTAGTCTTCGGTTCTTACCACTCCCTTTTCTTGGAGACTTAAAAAAGTAGAACTCATTACTACCTCCGTTTCCATCTCTAAAGCAATATTCCATGAAGCTAGAATTACGCTGTATACAGGTATAATATTACACCCAAATAACTACTACAGGATCTAGAAATAAATGGGACTGAACCTAGAAAAGTAGGAAGGGAATTTTTTTTGCAGTGACTGATAACATGACGACCGAACTGGCGAGCTTCTCCCAAATTACACTTTTTAAACCTGAACCTGTCTTATAAGGCTCTTGCGATCGTTGGCTGTTGTCTCTTCGGGCATTTTTGTGAAAAGAGTAGGCTACCCTAGTACACAGGTTTGGCCTTTCACTTTCGCATTACCCGGGCGTAGAATTTCAGCTCCACACCAACCAAATGAAAAGAAAAAGCAATAGCACCTATGAACAACCTCTACAGGCGATAGAGTTTATGACCCTAATGCCGTTCCAAAATATATCTCTGTGTTCTGCCTATTTCGGGGAGACTAGAGACGAAATGTGTGTTGTGATAGATGTAAAATATTACGTGAAGAGACAAAACAGAATAGAGGACAATCATTGGATATCTGGGGTTCTCATGGCGGTGATCATGAAAAGTGATATCTTCTGAGATGTGACACCGTGTATTCTGATACATATTTACTTAGGTTTCGGAGAAATGTGCTAACTCCATCTTCAGTGCTGAACAGTGAGCCGATGAAGAAGGAAGCTCTTACTCTTAGACCTTAAACACTGAGGGAAAACGTTCCATCAAATCTTCAATAAATATCTACCAGACAACACGATGTTACATCCCAGAAGATAGTAGTCTACTCTTCGAAATATAATTCGCAAAAATTTTCTGCATTAGCGCTACCGTGCCCAAAATATTAACATATCAATATATTACGAAGGAAATGTAATGAAAGTTGCAGTTCATTTTCGATTCTGCTAGACAGACAGGCATAGTATTACATATAGAGTCTTGTATTCGGGATGTATAAAATTGGCTTCCCAAATAGATTATGCGCTATTCTGATTAAGCCGCTTTTCATCACTTACGTAGATAAATAAGGGCCTAACTTAAAGTAGTCCACGACCAATTCTTTCTACAAAGTTAGCTACTCACCACTCAGCACCATCTTCCCATCTGAACTTTGCAATTCAGCGGTCAGTAACCCTACTTTTTTAATTCGCTTAGTGGGGGCGTGGAGTCCAACTGGGTCCACTCGGCATGGTGGCCACTGATTGGCTTATTGTAGCCTGTCCCGGTTGATTATGATGATGCGGAATTTGGTGGAATGAAGATTGGCAGGGGAAACCGAAGTACTCGGAGAAAACCCGCCCCAGCGCCACTTGGTTCACCACAAATCCCACTTGACCAGATCCGTGATCGAACTCGGGCCGCCGCGGTGGGAAGCCAGCGACTATCCGCTTGAGCTATGGCGCGGCCAGCCCTACTTAATGCTCCGGAGATTCTGTTTTCAATTATATTGGCGGTGAATTTGTGTTCTAATAAGTCAACGACTCCTTCCTCCTCTTCCTCCTCCTCCTCCTCCTCCTCCTATTCTTCTGTCTTTTCTATTTAGCCCTCTGGCATGCAATAAATGACTTTATTTTGTAAATGACGGATCATACTTATAATTCTAGGTAACATTGTACTATTTTTTATTATCAGGCCTGCTTCACGGGCATTCAGGCCCATTTCGATATACAGTGTCCTGAGACAGATAAATGTTAGTTCTGTCACATTACATCCTTTAATCATCTTCAGAAACCCTTAATGTTTGTTTCTTTCTTTCTTTTCTCGGCCAAATTCACAAACGTGGAAAGTTCAAAAGTTATGTGTTTTTCTCTCTTTATCTCCGGAATTGAATGCACGCTCTGACC
>NW_019743156.1:790664-906781 GCF_002891405.2 Cryptotermes secundus | reverse complement strand
CTTTAGAAAGGGCAAGACGAAGAAGAGACATTTAATCATAAGGCAGACATTTTGGTGTACCGAGAGTCGAAAATTTTCAGAAAAATTTCTAGAACACGTATTGTTAAGCCTATTGTAAATTGATACATTTTATCGCAGTCACTTGAGATGATATTATTTCTATACTTAATTAGCATCACACTACGAACGCATCTTAATCTTTGCAGCAAATGGAGGCGAGGCCTTATTTAATATTCCGCCTGATTTTCCCTGTGTTAGGAGTCCGCAGTGCCCATTAGACAGGAGATCAAGTGGGCCTCAGCGCCCAACTGAAGCAATGACGAAGAGATGAATCCAAGCTCGAGCTGGGAATGGAATCCCAGTCTTCCTAATTATAGAAGGTGATTCTCTCGCTAGAAAACCAAAATATTACTCAGTAATTTCTTCATTTTTGTATAGATCCCTATGAAAATTGACATAGATGAATCTTACGTCTATCGAAGCTTACTTTCAACAAGATGGCGCAACGTACTGCACATCTAGTGCAAGCATGAGGGAAACTGAAAGTTATTTCGGCTACCGATTAATCTATAATTTAAATTGACCCGGTTGTCTCCTAACATTTCCAGCTAGCATTTTTTATTATCTCATAGAGTAAAATGAAAACAAAGGCCGCGCCATAGCTCAAGCGGTTAGTCGCTGGCTTTCCACCGTGGCGGCCTGGGTTCGATCCCGAGTCTGGTCAATTTGGATTTGTGGTGGACAAAGTGGGCTGGGGCAGGTTTTCTCCGAGTACTTCGGTTTCCCCAGTCAATCTTCATTCCCCCAACTGCTCCATAATCACCCTCACCTATCATCTGGGGCTGGCACAACAGGCCAGAAGTGGCCGCAGTACAAGGGACTTAGTCCCACCCCACTAGCAATAATAAAAAATGAAAACATTATAGCATCTTTCTGCCGAAAGTGAAAGCAAATGAAGGATTGACACTCAAGCAAATATCTGTGGGTCCAAAGAAATAGTTGCCACTGAATAATAAGCCAGTGGGTATGAAACTGAATTGTGACAGGGTCCTTATTTGCAGGGATTTGATATAAAGAAGAGCTGTGCTCTTTTGGGGGGCACTGTAGCTCACTCCCCATTGCGACTGAACGAAGCGAACTCTGTAGGCAAAAAAAAATTTTCTTCATTACGAACAATTACTCTGTGCCAGTGAAGTGTACAATGTAGTACATTAATTGCAAGCAAATTTTTAGTCTAAATGAATGTGCTAGTCCAGAAAGGGGGCCTTGGTCAGTTGTTGACAAAATTAAGAAAGGAATACTCCACATTTGCTTAGTCATTCTCATGTCGGATTTGAAGTTCTCTGAACGGCGGTAACGGAAAGTTCTACTGTCTGGTATATAACACAGTGTAGTCCGTCGAAAGTCGATGTTTCAAAGGAATTGCTTCGTTTTCTAACTGTTTCGTGTTTGTTTCGTGCTTGGTGACTCTGAATATGGAGGCAAAATGTTCCTCGGAAACGTCAGTTGAATTTCAACGAACGACAAGAATCGATGTCTTTTTATTCTTATATTATTTTATATCTGTTACTTTGTGGCACTTTACTGCATAAACTATTAGACGTTCTTGAAACTCTTCCAAAATAATTCTTAAGCCAAAATGAATAAATTAAGTATATACACATATATACACTCTTAACAGATCTCTTTGGGGGGAATCACCCTGTCAGCGTAAATTACATATTCTTCTCCAGATATTCTGGATCATTTAATCTAAGTCTCTTATATATTTCGCTTCAGAATACCGAAGAGCCTTTTTATCTTTTTTAAGACTATAGTGAGCAGTGACCGCATCTGATATTATTAAAAAAAGGAAGCAGCACAACAAAACGACTGCCAAATTACTATGGCGCATGAAGCAATGAGTCCGAAAGAGAATTTCTAGGATCTGAGGTTCTCACAGCGGTGGTTCTGAAGAGTTCTGTCTTCTGGGATATAACACCGTGTTGAGAACCAACATCTGTTGCCTTCTAACAGACTACAAGAGGTGATATCCTAGAATCTAGAACTCTCATAAAGTGAGCTTAATTTTTGGAACGAATGAGAGATAATCAAAGTTCCTACTAAAGCCTTAAGTACGAAAAGGGACTAAGTCAGTGACCTGTGTCCCTTCATGCAGCATGCAAGATCTGCATGATGATTTAAGCTTACTTCCCTTATGAGATGGAAAAAGTGTTTCACAAAAACAAGCATTTACCTTCAGATAATAAATACACCATTACACAGAAAACAGAATTGATTAAGATCCCTTTCTGTAAAAATATATTGATATATACTAATTGAAGCATGAAACACTCCCTGATGTTGTGATCCATTTTCTTCAGACTTCTGTTAATATTTGTCAGAATCTCTTTTAGTAAGTTGATAGGCAACAGAGTCTAGTTTATTCTTATGATACATATCTTTTTTTACATTTATGATTGTTAGACATGCTACGTAATCATACGTAAACTCCAATTCGTACCTAATTACAATTTGACATATTCTTCAATTTACAGAAATATGCGGGGATCCAGAATTTACACATTATACACGTTTATTTTCATATAGATTTAGTGCTATGTAAAGAGAATTGTAGATACATAATGATATATAAGAAATTTCCTTTAGAAAATAAATAGAACAAACTAAAAAGAATGTTATTAGAGAAATTTGAAAATTTCAAGAGAGATGAATGTGATATTCCAAGTGTGGAAGGATTTACATGTTAAGGCAGAAGATGGAGGAACTTCTGAATATTTCATACATATGCAAATACCGCCTTATACATATATATCCTTTCTGTAGTGTATTATATTTTTTAAAACAAAATAAATTTATATGCATGTGAAACACGGAAGACAATTTAAATTTTTGATCATAATTTACAAACATTTTCTTAAGAAGAATTCTAAATATAAGGTGGCCAAACGTGATCTCTAACCAAGAGTTAAAAAAAGGGGGGGACAGAAATCTATTTGTTTGGAAATGAATAATATGACTTCTACATATTTTAAGGGCGGGACAATGGATCAATAGAAAGGAACGGGTTGGTGTATAATCCTCCTGGAAGTAAAAGCGGAAGAAGACCAAAAGGAACTTGGAAGAGAAAAGTCGAGGAGAAGGCTCTAGAAGAAGGTATTATATGAAAAGAGATTAAAGTTTTTGGCCAAAAACGGGGTCTGATAGCTGCGCTTTCTGGTGCCCTATGCTTCTTGTAGGAGAAGCTGGAGTGAGTAAGGAAGGTTATCATTGTCGTTGCTGTTGTTATATATATTTTTTTTTTCTGTGGCGCTACAGCCCCAATTTGGGCCTAGGCCTACCTCCATGAAACTCTCCTTTTCACTTCAGTTTTTCTAGATCTTACACATACGGTAGGACTCCTTGGGCGAGTGATCAGCTCGTCGCAAGGCCTCTACCTGTAGACAAACACAGAAAAACGCACACAAACATCCATGCCCTGAGTGGGATTCGAACCCACGATCCCGCTTCCGAGCGAGCGAAGACAGTGTTGTTATATTTAGCTGTACTTAATTCTATATAAACTGCTCCTCTAAATTTTCTGGTACTTTTATTTAAGGACGTTTTCTAGGTTTTCCTACTCTAATTAAACAAATTTATTCTTTGTATATATATTTTTTATATTTTATTGATATTTATCGGTGTTTTTACACTATGAGATTTATACATAATACTGGCAAAATTATGAAAAGGCTTCAGTCTCTGAATAAAACATGATACTAGAAGACGGCTCTTTCATATGTCACTGCAATTCAAGTGCTGTTTTTTGTATACTCATATATTTACAGACTCTTTCCAGGTTCTGTGCAATATAATTCCAGAAGTAGAGGCTCTGCTACAGGAGATGCACTACATCGAATTGTTCATAGAGCCGAAATCAGATATAGAAACTCAGAGAAACTTCCTCATAATATAGACATCAGAGAATGGAAAAAAATATTCGTGGAATTTGGGAATATATTGCACAAGCAGGAATATGATCTTCCAAGAAAAAGTTATTTTACAGTAAGAAAGTAATATTGATCTTAGGCCAACCCATTTTCAGCA
Organism: Cryptotermes secundus; assembly: GCF_002891405.2. NCBI lineage: Eukaryota > Metazoa > Arthropoda > Insecta > Blattodea > Kalotermitidae > Cryptotermes > Cryptotermes secundus. Next base: position 902,695 of record NW_019743156.1, on the reverse strand, counting down.
TATTTTTAGTTGATTCATTGTAGTTCTCTCTACATTTCACTGAGTCCTGGTTGTTCCTCATTTCCTGCCTATTGAAATATTCCCGAGAAAATTCCACTTCAAATATCTTCCTCCAGAAACCCAACCCTACCACGTCTTCACTGTACTGCGTATATATAAACCTATCTAATTTTACAAGTTCTTCTATCTTTCGGAATCTGACACCATGTAGTTTGGTAGAAGTTTCTAGGTGTACCTAGAGGAAAAATATACATTCTCCAACTTTAGTTTCGAAGAGTAACCCAGTCAAGCAGAAAGAGACAGGAAGCAGTGCTTCTCTTCCACAAAGTATAAATATACAGACGTTTAGGAGGCAGTATTTTCCACCGAAAAGTCCGCGATTTTTTATCATATTCCAGAAGATAGTAGCCTTCATGGCCGTCACCATGAGACACGACAGCTCTCGGTACTCCATTGGCTTTCTTCATATATCCAAGTCTTTACCTGCACTTTCTTCGTTTTTCATATCTTCCTTGTAAGATATACATCATTCTTTCCCACAGAGGGTGGTGGTATAGTAGCTTGTATTGTTGTTTCGTATTCGCGAGGTAGGGGACTCAATTCTGGACCCAAAAGTTGACTATATTAATTGGAAGTTTCATCATTCCTTCTAGGAAAATTCTGGGAAAGTACCTTAAATAACTCAAGAACCCTTAATTTAAATATTCAAACAATTCTTTTCCTTGTATAAACTGCAACTGAAAGGTCGTCATCAAATAGACTGAAAATCAACGGTTCACTTACCTGACTCCGATTGCTGTTACGAGGATGAACATGAGCGGCATGAGAGTTGCGAAACAGGCCAGGAACACTGTCTGCATGTCTGAGAATCCTGTGCCACAAACATAACCTCAGTTACTTTCATGTTCTTCTAAGAATTCTACACTACATGTTATGAATCAAACAGATACACAGTCTGCATGTCGGAGAATCCTGTTCCACAAACATAACCTCAGTTACTTTCATGTTCTTCTAAGAATTCTACACTACATGTTATGAATCAAACAGATACACAGTCTGCATGTCGGAGAATCCTGTTCCACAAACGTAACCTCAGTTACTTTCATGTTATTCTAAGAATTCTACACTACATGTTATGAATCAGATACACAGTCTGCATGTCGGAGAATCCTGTGCCACAAACATAACCTCAGTTACTTTAATGTGCTTCTGCAAAACTTTCACAATTTCCTATGAATTTTCAAAGGAAATTGGAGGCCTTACTGTATACAGATTTCAAACCTAACAAATGCTGAAGTCATTAATTTTTCAAACTGAAATATTATGCGTAAGCTGAATTTCATTCTCTTTGCAAACTAATTGTGAAGTACTTTGAGGCAGTTCGACCCAGGCATGTTTTCTGTACTTAAATTCTAGTTCGGTTGCTGTTTCTTTTCTCTATGTATAGGATGGAAAGAATGTCTCTTATATGGAATCATAAAGTGGACGATTTCCATTAGGAACTGAAACAGATCAGATATGGCTAGATAAATACGTGTAATATCACAAGTTTACCTATACGTGCCCGTAAAGCTTTACCAACCATTTTGGATGCGCACTGACATGGTGTCAAGGTAAGTACGAGCGTATAATTCTCTTTATAAAGCTTCAGATAATAAATATTAATTTTAACTTAATTCCAGTTCTTTTATTAATTCTAATATTTCCAGCTTCTTCAGTTGTTCCCAAATGATCCTTCTGCCTTGTTTCAATTGTAATTAACTTCTGAAGATATGAGCCCTTTAGATATTCGATAGGACTACTTGGGCACTGAATCAGCCCATCGGAAAGTCCCTTTCTCAGCAGGACAGCACAAACACAATAGAAACATGGACTTATATCTATGCCCAGACTTGAATTCGATTCCATGATCCCAGTGTCCGTGCAGTAAATACCTTAGACAAGGCGATCAGTGTGAGCAACTACTGATATTTTCGGTTGCAAGGTTCATTTCATCTTATAAACACATTCTATTAATGCCAGTTTGAATGTTCTTCAAAGAAACAGACTTCTCTACGCACTTGCCTTCGCGGAACTTATTAAACTAATTCCATGGAGCAGAGCCCTTCTTGAGAAGCAGCCAGTTGCTCAGTTACCCAAGAATTCCCCAAATATTTTATGGATCTCGAAGGTTCATTACCATGTTAACAAGATCCCTTCACTGGTCCCAATCCTGGGCCAGATTAATCTAGTCCTTAATACTCCATCATTTTTCTAACAATTTATATTTTAATATTATCCCCCCACCTACGTTTGGGTCTTTTTAGTAGTTGTTTATCTTCTGGCTTTCCTACCTAAACCCCTGGTCATTCCTCTTCTCTCCGTCCGTGCTACATGTCCTGCCAACCTCATTCGTCTTGACTTGATCATTCTAATTATACTTGGCGAATAGTGCAAGTTATGGAGGCCTGAACATACCTTCCTATGTCACAGATAACATACTGTCATAGTGTCCGTTGATTATTCGGACGTTCCGATTAATTTTCTGTGATGTATCAATAAAATTACGCATTGTCGAATGAGGTAAGGAACAATAATTCCTTGGTGTGGAAACCCCTCACCCAAATTAAGGCGCTATTCTATATTTTGCCTGTAGTAAATGAAGAAAATCACGAGATACATCGAGGAAGATAGCTGGTACCTGTCAGGGATTCGAGTACAGTAATGTCCCATTACAATCACACAAGCTACTGCTGTGTTAACCATCTCACTGTTGGTCTTTTTAACGAGGTGTATGTAGTAAAGAAGGCGAGTGTCACAGCAATACAGAGGTGAATTTTATGGCAGAAAACGAATGTATGTTTGTTTCTACCGAAATTATTATCTTATTCTGTATTTAAAAGTAATGTTCGTTGACTGGCCTATCATGAATATTATTCCTCAAGTCCTATGAATTCGTGCTCCTGAGACAATCAATGTCTTGTTTCAGAACATGACATAAATTGCTTCCGCTCCTTCAGTACGTTGTCATGTTATGATTAATGCATTGTCAAACCTGAGCGCTATATCAATTACACTATGATATTTTTACGGATTACACTTCTATATACGTAGAGATATTTGCGTCAGAGGAAAGTTATTATCTTTTCACTTACCAGAAACACGAAGGGAACGACGTTTTGCCTTACACTTAGACAAATGAAAGGATAGCTCCGAACTACTCTTCTATGCTTAAGCTGAAAGAGGATTGTGTGATAACTGAGGTGCTGAAAAATACCATTTCTCGCAAACAGGTATTATTCAGAAATGTAGCTGCCATTCACAGCCTCCATCACGTATTTTCGTCATTTATCTCTTTCAACTTAACAAAAAACGAAATCCCCCTTTTTCACTCAGCTTTAGCACGAATGCCAAGAATTTGATTGAGAACTTTCTGCTTCGAATTGAAGTGGGGGTTTGGGTTTCCTTCTCCCTTGCTCTCATTCTGAGGGCTGTAGGCTACATTTCCAGTAGGAAGATCGCACAGCGAGATGCAAATATGGTTATTATTATTATTATTATTATTATATAATACTTGAACGCCTCTATGGTCTAAATGCCAGAATTCCTGACTACAGATCCAGAGGTCCGGGTTCAAATCTCTACACTACCATATTTTTTCTGAGAAGCAGTGGGGTCCACTCAGCCTCGTCAGGATAATTGAGGAGCTATTTCAAGGAAATAGCGGCTCCGGTCTAGAAAACCGAAATTAACGATCGTGGAGATTCGTTGCGCTGATCACGCGACACTCTCTATCCGCTAAAGTTGGCACTAACTTCGCCTAAAAGCGGCGGTCGCTCGGTCGGTATAGTTCACTTGCGGACTCAAGGCACGCAGTTTAGTTTTTATTATATAGTTTTTGTTTTGTTTGTGTTCTTTTGTTTGTCCTTTTGCTTCTGATTATATTAACATTGAGCTTTGGGATGCTGAGTTGTTAAAAATCATATTATTGTTAATAGGGAGTGTTTATTGATGCTAAGCTATATTTCCATGACCAGGTCAATTACATTTTCTCTCAATGTGCGAAACTATTGGGTCTAGTTCGTAACATTACCTACAATTTCTCTTCGCTAGACTGTATGTTCAGTTTGTACACTACGTTAGTTAGGTCTAAACTTGAATATGCGTCCGTAGTCTGGAATTCGATTACGTCAACTGATGCCAACAAGCTGGAACGCATCCAGCAGAGGTTTGCGGCCCTTTGTTTTAAACGTTTCTTTCCTAAAGTTCACTACAATTATTCTCTTGCTCTTGAGGAGTTAAAATTACATACTCTATGTACTAGGAGACATCGCCTTGATGCTCTCTTTCTTATTCAAGTTTATTTTGGCTCTAAATTCTGCCCTTCTGCCCTGGAAATTGTTGGTCTCCGAGTTCCTGCTCGGTATATCAGAGATTTTGCATTGTTCAATGTTTGCCCTTTATTTAAGAATTGCCCCTCTGCTAGATGCGCAGCTGCTGCTAATGTTGTCTGCAGGGAGGTTGACGTATTCGGAGCCAGGAATGTTCTACCCAAACAAATTTTAAATACAGTAAACTGTTAGTATTTTATTATTTGCATGTTCAGTAAAGCAAAATGAATTACGTAATTTTCCTCTGAAAATCTATACTATTCAATTCTTAATTAAATATTAATGTTTCATTCCTATATTCGTAATAGCACTTAGTTTAATCATAATGAAATTTTTATTACTGTTATAATTATCACTTATTTGTTTGTTTACTTTTACTTTTATTAATTATTATTTCTTCCAATTACTTAACTGTAATTTGTATTTGACTTTTAATAAGTTTGTATGTAATGTAATTCAGTCATCTACACTGTGCTGAGTCTGTAATTGGCCTTGCGGCTGTTGACTCGGCACATTAATAATAAAGAATTGAATTGAATTGAATTGAATTGAATTATTATTATTGTTTTAATGAAAATATTACTATTAATATATAAAATTCGTTGTTTTGTATTTTTGTAATCGTTTTTTTTGTTATTTCTTCTTACTCGTGTGATTTGCCTTTGGGCTGTTAAAGTTTTACGTGGATGATTAAGAACTGAGTCGAACTGAACTTGATTCTTGATAACAGCATTAATATCAAGTGATTACATGAGTCAAGGCTTCTATTGGAATGGGAGAGTTTAGGTTCTCTCTGCCGTATCTAAGAAAAGCGATATGTTCTGGAATCTGACGTCGTGTAGTCTGCTGAAAACTAAGGAACCTATCGCCTCTATCTTCAGAGTGAGAAATTACTTTACATCCTGCTCGCTACTTGCACATTTGGCTTAACCCTAAATTCTTAGGACAAAGGAGGTACATCCCAGAACATACCACTCTTATTTATTAAAAGTTTATACGTGTTCAGCTGATCAAAATAGTCTCTCCTTTCTGAAATGCAGAAGGTTCATTATTGTGTTCACAAAATCCCACCATTGGACCCTATCCTGAGTCAGTTTAATCCAGTGAACCTCCTCACGCACTAAACCTCTAAGATCCATTACATTTTTAACCTCACATTTACACCTATGTCTTCTATGTGATATATTCCCTTCTGTTATCCCGACAGACATTTTGGATGCGGACAACTTCATGGCAGTATGGACGACTATTGGCTTCTCAGGAATAATTTTGTTCCATGCACTCTGTTCGCTGCTTAGCTAACAGTTAGCTAGACGTTTCGCTTAATGATTTTCATTAGAACTGGCTTCTGAGGCCAGTTTTTCTCTTTGTAAGTGATCAAACAGCGCGAATAAAGTCTGCTAACAAGGACCAGAAACTCAGTCTGTGTAGAAGCTGTGTGATAGAGCACTGACAGTTAAACTGCGACGTCGCAACTTAGAATATCTAAACTACCAAAGCATAACTGAAACACAGCTCCATAGAGTTTGTAGGATTTCAAGTAAGATACGAGTTGGCTAATATAAATACTGCATTCAAGTTTTCAGGTCTTGAAATATTAATGAGCTCTCTCTTTGATGAAATAACATAAAATGTTTGGCAATCCTGTGTTAAGCACACAGAAAAACTTTCAGCAGGATTTCAGCAGCGAACAGCTAAGCTATATCATCATGGACTTAGTTAAAGTACAAGACAGTAACCTTTCTTCATGTAATTCAGGTTCCTGTGACGAAGAAATGTTTGCAATGGGTTTGCCCAAGAATTACACTCATATTGAAGAAAATTTATCAACAAATTTCACTTTTTTATATCGTGGCGTGGCGCCTAAAGGCCGGAATATCTTAGCGGGCGTCGATTGCTAGACAACGGCTTGCTAAAACATATCCCTGGGTTAAATTAAACTCTTGTGTTCTGCAAGCTTCCAGTTTCCAGAGTGGAGATACATGTCGTTGCTTCAGTAGAAGCTTCTACTTGTGATATAAGATGCTCCGTGCTTAAACTAATCATAATATACAATGATTATGCACTATACATATTTATGAGAAAATTTAAATACAGGTCACAAAAATTTAAGCTTAAATTTATTAGAAGCTGCTCAAAAGTAAACCCAATTTCATTCGAGTCGGATTCATTTTTTAAGTGAAACACAGCTACAATTTTGTAAAGTAGTAACAGTGTTGGTCTCTGACATTAAGGGAGGAATATATAGACAGAGGGTATTTGAGAACAGGGTGTTGAGGAGAATATTTGGACCGAAGAGGGATGAAGTGACAGAAGGTTGGAAAAAACTGCATAATGAGGAGCTTCATAACTTGTACTCTTCTCCAAGTATAATTAGAATGATCAAGTCAAGGAGGATGAGGTGGGCAGGTCATGTAGCACGAATAAGGGAAGAATGCGTATAGAATATTGTCGGGAAAGCCAGAAGGAAAGTGACCACTGGGAAGACTAAGTCGTAGGTGGGTGGACAATATTGAAATAGATTTTAGAGAGGTAGGATGGGATGATATGGATTGGATTGCTCTGGCTCAGGATAGGGACCAGTGGAATGTTCTTGTGAACATGGTAAAGAAATTTCTGGTTCCATAAAATGCTGAGAAATTCTTGAGTAGCTGCAGATTTTGCATCTCCTCAAGAAGAGGTGTAAGTAAGTAAATAGCAGTAGTAACTTGTCATATAGACATGAAAGCTTGGAGAACTAAAACGAAAGATAAGCACAATGCACTGACACTAAATAAGATTCTGGAGAATAGTTAAAACTGCATTGGAATATGCCATATTCGGAATGAAGATATTAAGATAGAAGTGAAAATGCAGCAAGTACAAAATAAAACAGAAACCATATAAAAGTAGATAAATTACTTGGATAAAATGACATATTGCTCTATACAGAAATAGATACTACAGTATTAACAAGGGGACAATGAGACTGGGAAATCCACTGGAAAACATGCAACGATTATGAAGCTGAAACAGATTTGATTGCCTATATATACAGAGAGGAAGAATAGGAATTATCGATTATAAATGATATGATCATATACTGATATGTTGGGATTTTGGACTTTATCCATCGTCCTGGTTTTTAAGATAACAAATAAAAACACGACGTTTCGGAAACTGGATCTGTTTCCGTCCTCAGGTGAAGGAAAACACCTATTCAGTTGGGTCCCTTAGAAAGAGCTAGCCTCAATCACTGGACAAACCAATGTCACAAATCATGAAGATTATAAACACCTGAGACCAGGCTAAGTCCATGAGAGCTAATAAGAAAAAATATTCATGACAAATTGTAGCAAACACCTACAAGCGTGGAACCAGGATAGATAGATCTGTAGAAATTTATGCCACGAAACTAAACTCATAACCTTGTTATCTTAAAAACCAGGACGATGGATAAAGTCCAAAATCCCAACATATCAGTGTGTTACACACCATCGTCAGAATCCTATAGTAACTACTTGATATGATCATATGTATGAATTATAAGTTTGGAAGTACGTGGAAGAAAGCAGTAGTCCCAGTATGGGAGCCGAGATAGCGCAGTCGGTATAGTGACTACGCTACGGGCTGGACGACCTACGAGTCGGAGTTCGAGTCTCTGTAGGATGAAGAATTTCTCCACATTGTCCAGACCGGCACCGGGGTCCACTCAACCTCCTATGCAATGGGTACCGGGGGAGCTTTCCCAGGGGGTAAAGCTATAGGGGCGTGAAGCTAGCCAATAACATCCAACTAATGCCGAGGTCAAGAAAATTTGTGTCTATACAGCCATTCCCTCATACGCCTTCACGGCGTAGTACTTAATTAGTTAATCACATTGACAACTTTAATTAATTAAATTTCATTTAATATATAAGTATTTGTCTGGTAAGATTGAGGAGAGTAAAGAAAATCCGTAGTAAGGATAACAGATGTCCCGGTTAAAATTCGAAATGTGCGGCTTTCAAATGCTAGCCCAGAGCGTTATCTCTTGAACATCCTCTTCGGTAAATGAGCTTAAATCATTTTTGTGCTAGACGAGAGAACAAAATAATAAATACTACTCAAAACTGAAAGAAACCTTCCCCTAAATACAACTATCATCCAAATACAACATGCTCATTCCATAAAATAAATATTTTATTATCAATAAACATGAATATTAATTTGGTTGTTCTCGGCCATTTTGAGTTTTCTTATTTAAAAGAATGTCTAAAACAATAGTCATGTGTACTGTTACAAACAGAAGAGCTGAGGGTGCCGTTACTATCACTTACCGAAATCAATTTCTCCGAAGTCAACCATCCCCTCCCCCGAAGCATTGTAGGAACTGTTACCAAAGAAGCCATCATCAGGACTTCCAATGGAAGTACTTGGGATGCCAGAAGTCGAATTGATAAAGATGTCACTTTTATTTGACTCCAGAAGTTTTCTGCCATCCGGGAGGAACATCATGGCTGGTCCAGTCGTTTTTGTTACTGAAACCTTCTGGCAAATTTTATGCACTTCATTGTCCTCCTACTGTCGTAATCTTCCTCGGCGTTCCTCTGCCTCGCCATGATAACCAATTCTGTTTATGTGGTTTTAATATAGAAGTATTAAAAATGAACAACACTTCTGTGTTGTCATTACTGAGCTGTTTCTCTTGGTGTTATTTCAGACTTCTGTTAAACACTGTCAGTTTCGTCTGAAACAGAAATGACGAATACAAACAGATAAAAATTAAAAAATCTCTCAGAGAACAAAGATAAAATTTTATAACTGGCTGTGGATAAATGCTGAAGTTTGCGTTTATTGTCATCAAAGTTTGTTCTACTTTGGCCTGGGAACAAGAGGAGCACGAGGCTGATAACAATGACGATGATAATGACGACAGTGAAACACATAAAGCAAAACGTCACAGGTTCAAGATTTTGTCATCTCTTACTACAATATTGTCTGTGCTCTTCTCACTTCTATGAACCAGATTATCACAGAAACACAATTGTCCAGATCTGTGTTTTTGTTTATTATCTAGTGTTCCGATAATACGGACAGTAATATCTTTACTAAATTAACTTAAAAAAAGAAGTCTTTATAACTCGCATTTATTTATAAGTTTATAAGTTTCATTTATAAGTTCAACTATCATTAGATAATGAACGGGAACCCTTGCTTTATAAGATTTACGGTCTTGTGTGAGGTAACGCCATGCACTGTGCTGGCCATGATCAGAGTGCAGACCCATGATTAGGAACGGAAAATAAGCTCCATTCTTAATTCAAGTCTAGCGAAATGTCGAACAAAAAACGAAGCGCCTAGCTTTTTGGGGGGGCTAAATTGTGACCCTTTCATTACGTCGAGTGGTCGGGTGATGGATGAGTGAGGAATTGGAAAGGATTTGGAAAGAATACATTGTGGCTTGGTAAAGTTACATACCGACATTTGCCAACAGGGCCTGAGGAAAACCATGAAACCCCAGTCAGAATGTCTTGTATCCCGTTTTGAGAACCATAAGGGAAAACACTAGTAGGGAGAATTAATGCCCCCCAAAGGTTTATTCTTACAATGTGAAAATGAACATGGCCAACTATGGAGATATATCTGTCTGTGTGTCTGCCTGTGTCCTAGTAATCGGGGACTGCAAAGTATGACATATTTTCTTATAATTTCATATGGGGCACATTCATCTCACTTTCTTCGAAGCTTCTGATTTTCAGCTACATTGATCCGTAATAACACATGTTTCATATAGGATCATAGACGGGGATTTCCACGTCCCCCCTATGCTCTTTCCCATTCTGTTGAAACTCGAGACGGAAGACTTCCACAACATTTTGCCAGATAATTTTGATTTCCATACATTTTAATCAGGGGACGCAGTAGCGTAGTTGGTAGAGACACTATGCTACAAACCGCAAGGTTATCGGTTCGAGTCTCGATGAGGTCATTGGATTTCTCAATTGACTTAATCCTTCCAGCCGCACTATGGCCCTGGGGTCGACCCAGCCTCTAACAGAAATGAGTACCACGAATCTTCCCGGGGGCAAAGGGCTACCGGCGGGTAAGGCTGCCAACCTCAGTGCCATCTGTGAGCCGAAAAATCTAGAAAATGTTGGAGCCTCGACGTCACACAAACCTGTTGGCCTCCACGGCCTGTTGCAGAGATAGGTTTTACTGCATACATTTTGATATACATAAAATCGATTTTGCATAAACAGTAAATAGATTTCTTACATATACGGTATTAATCCTTTCACATACTTTGCTGAAATTCTACATGAATTTTAAAAAAATTGTATTTAATTCTTTATATTTTTAAATACTAAATATAAAGATTCTCAAAGATAGGCACTGATATTACATTATGGAGTACACCTCTCTCCAGTCTTATTTTATATTAAAGCAGGTAATATATATGCTTGCCGGTCACGGTAGCCGAGCGGTCTAAGGCATGCACTGTCTTCGCTTGCTCGGAAGCCGGGATCGTGGGTTCGAATCCCACTCAGGGCATGGATGTTTGTGTGCGTTTTTCTGTGTTTGTGTACTGGTAGAGGCCTTGCGACGAGCTGATCACCCGTCCAAGGAGTCCTACTGTATGTATAAGATCTAGTGAACCGAAGTGAAACGGAGAGTTTCGTGGAGGTAGGCCTAGGCCCAAATGAGAGCTGTAGCGCCAATAAGAAAAAATATGTACGCTTACGCTTTGCTGTAAGGAATTCGTCTAAGGATACATAGACAACTGGACCCTCTTGCACGAGAGCTCGCGAAACTGTAAGCTTTATTTAATTATATTACTTGAAATCTGAGCAGTGGTACACAATTTTAAGAGAAAGGTATATAAGTTATAATGAAACGTCACTAACAAATTAAACTGAATACCAAGTTCCAAAGAATATTCTTTTAAATTAGCTTGAGGCACAGTACTTTTCTAAAGCTCCAGTTTGTGTTTGCAATTAAAACACAATAGAGTACTTTCATTTCTCTCCAACAGCATCTAATTAGTTCTGTTATTATTTTTTCAGCCGAAGGACCTGCCTGAGAAGATGACTTGTGACAGAATTATGTGCCCATGTGCAGTCAGACATAACTTTGAAACGAAACAGATTAAGACAAAAGGTATGTAAAAGAAATATTTGAGATACATTTTTATAGTAAATTTTTCTATAAGCGTATTATCTGAAGATGTAGTTAATGACCGAATTAATTTATTAATATAGCAAATGCCTTTTACCTGTGATTTATGAGTCCTGTTTAATTCATACCGATACAAACCGAATGGTTATACGTCGGAGGAAATCATACATTCTACTACCATTGTGATAAATCGTAAAAGAGTAGGGCGTTAATGTGATATTTAGGAATTGATACGCTCTCTTGCACCAATTGTTTCAGTTATCCGAAATTTGTATACTGTTGCTTCACATCTCATTCACGTGGTTTTATTATCTGTCCTTAAGTCAGAACATAAAATATAAACGTAAATTACTACACCGACTGCTGCGAGTTCAGATGGCACTCCTTACAAAATTCCAAGTGGAGGAACAAATTTTTTAAAAGAAGATGAAAAAATTATTCATCAGAACGAAATTCCAAAGAAGCTGTTTGAACCTCAGAGAGGTGGAGTTTTATAATTTGTACTCCTCTCATATTTTTATTGCCACTAATTAGAGAAAAATTTGGTATGACATGTAGCATGCATACGAGAAATGAGAAAATTGTAGAGAAGTCTGTTCGGTAAACTTAAAGGAAAAAGGCTATTTGCGAGACGTTGAAGTAGAGTGGCATATAATAATAATAATAATAATAATAATAATAATAATAAATTTAAACCTCCCACTGCATCAACTGATCCCTTAATATTTATCCTCAGCTTTACTAATAAAATTTCGTAGTGTTTTCTTCTTTGCGTGGCTCTTGCTCCAGTCTCTCATTTCATTCACTAACTCAATATTTACAATACGTTTATAATACATACCAATAATATATATGATATTAAAGCGAAAAATATTGTGACATGTAGACCTATTTCTGGGAAAAGAGTTGACAAACACGTTTCCGTGGAGGTACGATTCTTGGAAACAACCATCGCTAGGTGTTAAACGTTTCCTAGGATACGAATGGTCAACAAACATTTCCTTAGATACCGATAAGCTATATAAGTGGCCGTTCAGATCAGAATGAAGCCATACTCATGTGGAGGCGGGGTCGAATACCTCCAACGTGACCCTGAGAGTCATAGGAGGCGACGGAAAAGGAAGTATCAAATCTGAGACAGTAAAATATGGTCGCCAGTCCTAAGGGATTTGAACCCGAGAAAGACTGCGCTAGAAAGGGCCAGCAGCATACACAAAAGACAGACCCGTCCTCTCGTCAGAGAGGGGGCCCCACAAACACAAGACCGTAATTGTAAAATAGTAATAAATATCTGGTCATAAACCCCAGATGGGGCTCGACACCAAGACTTATGGACTGATTGACTGTCAGTCGCAATGTGACTTTGACTTTGGAAGTCAGTCGGAGTTGAAGAAAGGCACCAGGAGAGAACACTAGAAGCCAGACTAGAAGAAAAGAGAGTCGCAATCCAGTCAAAATGGAGCGAGTCTTCGGCAGTGATTTATTATGTTATTTTAACTGATTCCGATTAAGAGAGATTATAAAAGAAGGTGTAAATAAATCAAACCATCCAGTTCAAAAATCACTATTATTAGTCACGCAGCTATAAAGACGTGACAATATTATCAAAATTTTGGGGTGACTATAGACGGGGTTAGGATGTGTGAATGGATTTATTGTCCACTTTATACATGACTCGGAACTACAAGCGATTGCTACGCTATCGCTGATTTGCACTCTCTACAAATAACTACACGTTAGGTCTTCTCTAGCCTTCACTGTCTATATTAGGCGTTGCTTGGTAACAACTCTTAACAATGGAGAATTTTCAGCTTCCGTGTTCACGTCGTTACTGTCTTGCGAATACACCACAACTGAACTCTCAGATGAATAATACCGCAATCTCTTCTCAGCCTCCCTTGCAGAATTCAACTCTCAATTGACTAATTCCCAGTCTGGCGGCCATTTCAAACCCACCTCCTAGGCGTCTCTTCATAGATTGACTTTCAACTGACAGCTCATTGGGTCGCCCCAGTTGTCTTGAAGATAACTCCTCGGCACAGACCACACAGAAAACATTCCCGTTCCCATTGTTGTAGTCCATGTGTTGCAGCTGCCTAACAACGGGTTGCATAACACCTTTCTCAGCAGTAACTCTATTGCTGTAGTAGCATGTTTACAGCGCCGTTGCGTAATAACGGCTGCTGTCTCTTTGTTTGTTTCGAGGTCTTTGCCTAGCAACGGATCTATACGCCACAACATATATGTATATATGCAGTATGACTATGAGAGCTGAAATTGACAGGGAAGTTATTGGTTAGAGATTCTTGATAAACCTAAGGCTTCTGTAAAAGCAGGGTTGTCCTTAAAGCGTAAATTCTTCTGTCATGTGACGCTTATAACACAAATGTATGAATGTATGTACAGATTTACCAACAACCGAAAAATCTGTTACTAACTAGTGATTTGTGGAAATTCAAAACATAAATAATCCACGGGGTAGATTTCTTAAAAATCTATTAGTCGCTGGACCGATGAAGAAATTTATTGGGTTTTGAGGAATTAGACAGTGGAATACCTTCTTCATAGAAACCACTCACTGGGACCTATTCTGTGCCAGATGAATTCAGTCCTCATCCTCATAAATTTTTCTCTAATATTTGTTTTGATATTATCCTCAAATCTCCACCTAGGTCTCCCATGTGACTGAATTACTGGGTTTTTAGACTTTTTGCATCATCCTAGAATTCCGGACGTTGGAAAAAGATTTGTATTAATTCCTATATACAAAGTACGTACATGTAAGTGTGCGTGCGTGAATATACAAGATATATATTTGTATAGGGATATATATATGTGTGTCAATGACTGAAAATGTTGGGCTCAAATCTGCGCCTGTTATTAACAAGTCAATGGTACAATTTCGAGTCATAGCACTTGTAGTCACGTAGCCCTTTCGTATCTTATTACATTTTGTATCGGTCACGTGAAATGGAGGCACGTCATGTGTAAAATTGGCTCCGAAAAACAGCAGAACACAAAACAAAGGAGAAGTGGTTTTGCTTTGATTAATGTCTCTTTACATAGAGCATAAAGCCGCGTTTCCCACTCACTGTTAAAGCACTGTAAGGCTTCTCAAGAGTTTCCTTGTAATTAAAATAAGGGGGACTGCCAAATGTACAAAAGCCACCCTGACTTCAAGTTAATAATGTCTGTCCTGAACAAGAGCACTAAAAGCGTGTACTTGGAAATTCTGATCAAAGAGAGAGACCATATTCAGTACAGTAAAATCAATATAACTCGTACAACGATTAGGTCACAACGGGCAGATAGACGTAACAATTTCTTATGCTAATTCTGCCATGGTAGTCACATTTTATCGTAATGGATGGAATATACAAAATTTCTTCGATCTTCTCTCAAAAGTTTTGGTTGAGCTCTTTAAATACTTGAGGCATGAAGATATATAAGAGGAGTTGTCTGCAATGGAACTACACTTGTCAGTTCAACTGTCATGAGGCATCAACTCAAAGAGCTTCCCTTGTCAGCCTTACGCTCCGGCCGCCTTTTACTCCCAAGAACATTACAAGAATATTCGTCGTACTCATTTCTGTTAGAGGTTGATTCGAACCCAGGGGTGTAGTGCGGCTGGAAAGATTAAGTAAATTAAAAAGAAATCTAATGACTTCAACGGGATTCGAAGCCGCGGCCCTCCGGCGTGTAGCATAGTGCCTCGATCAACTACGCTACCGCGTGTCTCCGCTTAATCACTGATACATATGAAAATCATGTGAAACGTACTCGTATAATAGAGTCTGTATAAAGGACAAAGTGATTTGTATTAAAGCATGTGGGGCATCAAGCAACCAATTTGCTTTAATTTTTAAATTATTTTACTACTATATAAGATTTGAGGTATTCACTGCTGCATGCTGTCTTCTGGGATGCGGTGCCGTGTAGATCTTGTGTAAACCGATGTTTCGGAGGAACGTAATGCCTCCATCTTCAGGGTAGAAAAGAAAAAATCCGCAAGCGAGGAACTAGCGTTAGCAGATGGCTTCAGTCTGCAGTCTTCAGTCACCTGCTTAAGCTTGTTCCTCGCTCGCCTATTTTTCCTATACTACCCTGAAGATGGAGGCATTACGTTCCTCCGAAACATCGGTTTACACAAGATCTACATGATGTCTCATCCCAGAAAACTGCATTCTTTATTTTACTACTTTTTTCTTCGTCCAATGAAAGCATCCATTCGTATTGTTTGAATTACGCCCTCTCTCACTTCTCTTCAGCGTCGACAAATCCATTTTACGAACTGAAGTCTATCTCATTTGACTTTAAGTAACCCACGTAAACGATATAATTTCGTTAAATACCCTAAGAACTAGTTCTTTTGTAAGAATACAGAGCGTAATGAGACTATATAGTACAATTTGGTAAGTACATAGAAGTACACAAAGGGATGTTGGGGGTACACCAACCTCCATGTTGAGGGCACACAGTCTTCTGCTGAACAAACACAGCAAGATAGGCATTATAGCAGTAGCATAGATGTCTACTCCGAGTTTAATAGCGGGTATTAGAGCACCCCACATCACAAAACCCAACAAATTGCATCCAGTGAGCACCAAGAAGCTGACTATTCGTTAGAGAGAAAAGCAACGCACACAGAAGAGAGGCACAGTTGTTTAGTCTCTTCACAAAACGAGTTTCATGCTGATTCAGAGCCTGATGTCTTGAGCATTTGCAGTCATTTTTCTCAAACGTGTTCCAGAACATATAAATAGAATAAACAAAACTATAATTTTGCCTGCAGGATGTATTTATTGACGACTTACGTAACGTTACTTTCAAAGACTTATGTAAAGTCTAAAGGTAGGAGATCGGTGGATAAACAGTTTGAGAGTAGAGAGAAGTGACATGACGTAATGTGAGAAAACTGTCCCAGAACTGGCCTTAAGGGACTGAGGAATATTATAAAAATCCTAAGTAAGGATAGTAGTTAGTTAGTTAGTTATTAGAGAGGGTGGGTTTCCCCATGCACTTAGACCTGTAGTGGTCCACTGTGCTTCCCTCTATGATTTCTACCAGCCTCTATATCCTACCGGTATTGGTGCTTACCATCAGTCCCACCCAGCCAGCGAGACCGGCTCTCTACTGGCTGAGAAGTATCTATAATGCTTCCCCCATCTACCGGAGGTATTAGTGACTGCTGTTGGGCGACAAACGTCCGCAGTTTTGCTCAGTGACCTCCTTTGGAGGTATGAGGTTCTTTTACGTGCCGGGACCCACGGCTTAAAGTCCCTCCCGGAGGACTTGTTCCCTGAATTTTTCCGCCCTTAAAAATTCGACGACCTCCGGCGGGTATTTGAACCCGCGTACTACGAGTCATGAGGTGGGAACGTTACCTCTAGACTACGGAGGCCGCTGAGGATAGTAGTTCTCCGGGCCGTGACTTGAGCCAAGAGCAGCCGAGTATGAGGCAGGAATTCTTGCCATTAAACCGTGATATCTGGTACTCTCCCTTTTCAAAGGACACAAATTTGAGCACGAGATTTCAGAGAAAGATATAGACATAAATTGGTGAAAAAATATCAACATTCTTAACCATTTGATGGTGGAAGTCACTCAAATTATTTTAAGACAACAATTTCTGGGAAAAACTAATCGCAGTCACTGCAATTTTAGTACCTAATACAACAAACAGAAAGAGAACTTTGTATGTATGCATAATGAAGTCAATAAAACAATAACATTTTGAAGGCTACATTGTTGCTATTACTGATGGGATTGATTTATGTGGTAGACACTTAGAATGACCTGACATGGCATGATATAGATACCAAGTTTCATGAACATTGGTTTAGATATTCAGGTAATATTAAGGTGATAGCTTTTGCAGTCTGAGAGGTTATGGTGTTGATAATACTAATGAGGGGAGTTCCTTAAGTACACCGTTGAGATGGTTCCAGATGGCAAGAAGTGCATACCATGACTCATGACGTTCTGTTCAGGCTTTCGACTGCTATTAACGAGATTACCTCAACAGTTTGAAAGGCTATTGTGTTGGTATTACTGATGAGAGGGATTTATGGTGTATGCCACTGAGATGGTCTCAGGTGACATAGTATACACATACCAAGTTTCATGAAGATTGGTACAGGCGTTCAAGCAGTATTAAGGTTATATCTCACAAATCTGAGAGGCTTAATGTTGGTATTACTGATGGGAGTGATTTATAACTTAAGCCAATTCGATATGCTTTTATACAGCATAATATCCTTACCAACTTTCATAAAGATTTGTACAGGCGTTCAAGAAATGTTTTCCTTCAGAAAATTGAGTGGCTCTAATCTTGGTGTTACTAATGGAAAGGAATTGAGATGGGCTCAGGTGGCATGATATACAAACCAAGTTTCATGAAGATTGGTAAAGGTGTTGAAGGAATATTAAGCTTTTACCTCAGCAGTTTGGAAGGCTGTAGCGTACGCGGTAGCGTAGTTGGTTGAGGCACTATGCTAAAAGCCGGAAGGTCGTGGGTTCGAGTCCCGATAAGGCGGATTTTTTCAGTGTACCCAATCCTTCCAGCCGCATTATGGCCCTGGGGTCGACTCGGACTCTTAACAGAAATGAATACCAGGAATCTCCCTGGGGGGGGGGGGGAGTAAAGGGCGGCCGGTGTGTAAGACTGACAACTGCTCAGCCATCTGTGAGCTGATTGGCTAGATAATGTGGGACCCTCAATGCCTCAAAACCCTATGGGCCTTCACGGCCTGTTACAGGAATAGCTTTTCTTCTTTTTATCTTTTGCCACTGAGCTTTAGAGAATAAGCAAGCAGACAATGAATTGATGAACTGAAATCAGTCTTCAGGGGAAGGCCCAGTGAAGAATGCAATGAACTTTGGGTTTTAAAACAATGAATTTCTTGACCAGCTGAAAAGCCGTAAACTCTTAGAAGGGGAACTTGCACCACGAAGTTAGCTCAAGTTTTGCTTGCAGAATGTTGCCTGCGTCTGGCCACTTCGCTCACGTGATTCCGGTGACTAAACTCAACAGCATCCCTTAGCAGAAGATCGATCTCCTGTGACGCAGATAGCCGTGGGGGCTGGCGGTCAACCAAGGGAATTATAAACAAGATTGTTATCGGTTAATTCTCCAACATGATTGTGTAACCAGGACAGATTGTCCGAAAAGAGTAGAGACAAAATTTTCATTGAAACAGTTAGATCCGACAATAACTCTGCTGAATGTAATCCAGATATACTCTGTTCAGACCTCTGCTGGGTTCTGACCTCCTTGAATTAAATGTGCTCCCATTATTCTTAGACTTTCCAAACGAATTTCGCATCAATAGCTCGATAGAACCCTCCAGCTTTCCCTGTCCAGTCTTTTCCAAATCATGAATACAAAAAAATCCCCTTCACTTGTCACTAAATAATTTCAGGACTTAGATGGTTTTTTTACACCGTGCAGACTCGTATGTAGTTAGTTTCCGAAGGAATCTACTTCCTTCATGTTCTACCCTTAAGATGGAAGCAGAAGGTTCCTCGGAACGATAGATGACTGACTGGAAGACTATACTGCGTAACAACCCACAATGAAACCATTGAAATTTTCATCGTCATGAAAAAAAAAAAAAAGGAATTTCTTAAATTTCGGTATCTGATAACACGATTTTCACCGAGCATTGAAGCTGAAGCGGTAGCACGTCTGACTTGTTCTGGGAGGTACTCGCTTCGAATCTAGGTTAGGACAGTGTCTATTTTTACCGAGGTTTCTGTGGCCTTTCTCGGTCCTTAGAGATGATTCTGGGATAGTACATTGAAACTACATGACGATCGCTTTCTTGCAAATAATTTCAAATTCATTATTTATTAATCGTCGTAGTATTTGAAACCATTTAGTCTACGTTGCTGACAGCATCCTAAACGTAAACCATAAATAATTAAATAAGTCGATTCTTATCTTGCCTGTTGTTTTAAGAAAGACAAAATTACTCCTTCTCTGATATTTCCACAGCAACTGATTTTACTCATACTTTATATTTATAATTAGTTTTGTGACTTTGAAATATGACGAAGGAAGTTCAGTTTCACTTGTCACAGCTAATCATGAAACCAACCAACTAACCAACTAACCAACTAACCAACCAACTTTTCATGTATTTCTTTTAATATTATACCTAAAGGTCCTGCTCTTTTGAATCACAAACACTTTTTATAAAGGTCACGAACATCCGCCACTGTACATTACTCACTCACTCGTGGAGCAGAGCCCCTCTTAAGTAGCCGCTAATTGTGCTACTCAATAACTTCTCAGCATTTTATGGAACCCGAAGGTTCATTACCGTGTTCACAAGCGCCCTCCACTCTTCCCTATCCTGAGCCACATCAATCCAACGCATATCATTCCATTCTATCTCTCTAAGATCCATTTTAATATTGTCCACCCACCTACGTCTTGGGCTTCCCAGTGGTCTCTTTCCTTCTGGCTTTCCCACCAACATTCTATATACATTCCTCGTCTCCCCCATTTTTGCTACATGCCCTGCCCATCTCATCCTCCTTGACTTGATCACTCTAATTATAATTGGAGAAGAGTACAAGTTATGAAGCTCCTCATTGTGCAGTTTTATCCAACCTCCTGTCACTTCATCCCTCTTCGGTCCAAATATACTTCTCAGGATCCTGATCTCAAACACCCTCAGTCTATGTTCCTCCCTTAATGTCAGAGACCTTGTTAGGTGGGTCCTTTGTCACCACGGCATGGCACGTCCTGAGGTTGCTATTGGAGGAGACGCCCTCCAGGTATGGAGGGAAGCTGAGAATATATTGACTAAACAGTCGCGGACAGCTGACAAGGGGTGGTCCTCCAGCTTGGGGGATTGGCGTGGGGCTAACAATTCCTCACCTAAAAATAAGTTTGTTATGAAAGTGTTAAAAAATTAAAGTTTATTTATAAGATATGTATAATACAAAAAGAAAACTTTCACTACATTTAAGTATAGCTGTGACACTTGGTCTTCGCTTATTGAGAGTGTCTGAGAACAAAGGGTTGAGCAGAATATTTGAACATAGGACAGACAAAGTAATAGAAGGCTGGGGACACTTGCACAATAAGGAGATTCATAATTTGTGCTCTTCCACAGATATTATTATTATTATTATTATTATTATTATTACAGTCTTCTGCAACATGAGGCCATGTTGTCTGTAAAACATGCATCAGATATGAGGCTTCGTATCCCAGAATACTCACCGCTGTAAGAACCTAAAATCTCACACTTTTAGGTGATAGAGTCAAGGGGAATGCCATGGGATGGAAATGTAACATGCATGTTAGACTTATCCATAAATCATAGAATAATGGAATGTAGATCAGTTGCTAGGCAACGACCGCGAAATAAGCAACTATACAACAGCAGTTTCTAAGTAACGGCTCCGCCAACAGACACGAAATCAACAATTCTTAGATACAAATTTTACTACAAAAGAGAATTTAGGTTCCTACGCCGTACGTGCCTAGATGCTATAAGCAGGAGAAGCTAGTGTATAAATTTAATTGAGAGAGAGTCTGCAAGCAGTCACTCAGTTGATTAGTGAGTTAGTGAGATAGTTAGCTGACCACTGTGGTTCAGTTGTTATAAGCTGTTGCTGTGAGAAGCTGGTACCTGAGATCGTGGGCAGTTCGGGAAGCCAGAGGAAGGGGAAAGTCCGCCATTGAAAGCCGCTCTCAAGCAACGGCTAATGAAGACTGTAACAGACTTAGAAGATTTAGTGTATCCTACAGTGAGTATTGAAGTGTGTATTAGTGAGAGCGGAGTCCTTACTTGCAATCACAAGTTGTAAGCGTTTAATATCCAATTACCAATCCAAACCCCGTCTATAGTCACACTTGTACATGTGAAAATAACATTAAAATATATACAATAGGAAACATAAGATACTGTCACGTTGCCGGGGATCCGTGACTAATAATAACGGGTTATGGATGGGTGATTGGATTTATTGACACTTTTATTACAATTACAGCCAATTATAACAGCTCAGAATCAATGGCTGCTTAAGGCTCGATCCTATCCTTACTGGACTACGAGTGTCTCCTCCTCTGCTCTAACTGATTTGTTCTGATTTACGAGTCTGTCACTTATTCAGCTTCCGTTGTTCGCTAGTTAGCACTCCACAGCTGAACACTGAACATCTCACGACTGAATTACGAATCATTGAACTCTCCTACGAACTTCCCTTTATAACTCAGGTCGAACCGAAGAGAGATGATTATCTCCAGCAATTCGTGTATTGCTCTTTCATCTGTTGCCACTGAACGTGTTTACCGAACCATTGCCCAGCATTGGACTCTCCCAGCTTTCAGGCGTCATGTCACAGTATCATGTATACTGGATTTATTTGGCACATGCCAGTAGTGTTGTGAACACTAAAATGAAAATTGGTTCAATGGAAGGAAGAGAATTTCGTGACTGGGTGAGCGACTACTAGATTCTCGAAAGGTACTTTAGTGCGTGGAGTCGGTTAGTTATAGTCTACCTATCTGCACTCAGCAGGGGGCAACGCAAAGCATGCAGATATCATATGAATCGCTATTTCTCAGATATTTCAGTATTTAAGGCTATAAAGGAGCAAGTTTTGTGGCTGCGTTGTCTGCAGACGCAGCCACAAACTCATTCCTGAAAACGTTTCGTCTTGACTGACTTCTTTTACCGCCCATTCAGTTTAATGTCCTGTGTTTTCAGCTCATGCCGATATTCGGTATGTAGGGCTGCAGCTCTTTGTTTGTCCGCCATGAACCAGTGGGCAATAACTTTGAATTCTATATATTCAACCTTTATCTTGTTTGTAAGAACTTTTTTATACTTTCTAAAGTTTGTTTTTATTTCTCGTATTTGGTTCCTAATATCGCGAACACCCCTCTCCATTTTAATTTGTAAACCTGTAGGCGGATATTGGTGTTTCAAAGCAACATGCTGCCTCTATCTTCAGGATCAAACTGTGCAGGATGTCGAAATGGTTTGGTGATGTAGAGAGGTTATAATAAAGATGGCCACCGACACACAAAAGGGAGTAAGGAAATCGGGCCCCATCTGGGCCAAAAATAAAGTTGTGTATAAAAATGAACATTTTAAGGGCACACTGTGTTTCTGTAGTGGGTGGCAAATGAAGCTGCAAAGAAGGGCCATTTCAGGGACAAATATTTTTTTAGAGGCTAATTAAAATTTTGAAGAAAAAAGAATGGTCGTTCTAAGGGCACTCGTAGATTTCCTTACTAGAGAGAAAATTGAATTTGGAGAATTTGTAAGAGACGACTTTTCTCAATGCCTCTACATATGGATGTGAGCCCAACAAGTAGTAAAATCCTCCAGAATCTGAGCTTAGTTTGCTTACTTTTCGTTCTTGAAGATGAAGTCAGTACTTCCTTCAATAAACTTCTACCAGACTAAACAGCATAACAT
Organism: Cryptotermes secundus; assembly: GCF_002891405.2. Lineage (NCBI taxonomy): Eukaryota > Metazoa > Arthropoda > Insecta > Blattodea > Kalotermitidae > Cryptotermes > Cryptotermes secundus. The sequence continues at coordinate 879,744 of NW_019743156.1, read as the reverse complement.
CCTACAAGGTAATATCCTTCATAGTCCTTTGTGATTTCCCATCCGCACTGGGTATTCATTGATTGCAAAGTTCAATTTTGCTGCTGACAGATATACAAGTATGTATAGTAACGCATAAGGATGCAGTCATTTATGTCTTATATTTCATTCAGATATTGACATATATGAGAAATATTTATATGAAAGATAGGGATCTTAATAGGCTCTAAGAACTAAGTACTGGCATGGGGATGGGGGCATTCTCCGGTCCCCCAAAGCTCTTAGATTGCGAGACATCTCATTCTTTATGAATAAATCACCCCAGAAGTAAAGAAAAAAATTATGAAATCCCAATAGGCCTACATAGTTTTCTCTTTTCCTTTTCTTCTCTGGTGGGCCGCGCCAGAGCTCAGGCGGCGAGTCTCCACCTTCCAACCACGGCGACCCGGTTTCGATCCCAAATTAGCTTTTTGTTTTTTTTTTATATAAAATGGAACCGGTGCAAGTTTCCTCCCAATGCTTCTGGTTACTCATCAACGCTCATTCTACCAACTGCTCCATATTCACTACCAATACTATCACGGACTCTATATAGTCTTGATACTGAGAGAGTCATTAAATAACTCAATCTCGTATCTTGCAAGCACGGATAATCCCCAGCACAGCACGCGGTCTAAGGCTGTGTCAACATAAGCGAGCCGAGCTTCAAGCCGAACCCTGTTGCCAGCATTAAACACGTCCACAGTTGGCGAACATAACTGCGAGACGCATGGAAAGTTATAACTTGTGCTCGCGACTAAGCTCGGCTCGAAGCTTGGCTCGAACCTCGACTCGCTAATGTGGACACAGCATTAGAGCACGGGTAGATTACGCTTGCGTACAGGAGAGATGAGAAAGGCACATAAATTTTTGTCAAAAAAACTGAAAGAAGAGACCACTTTGGAAAACTAGATAAAAAATAATTGAGAACGGTACGAAGAGGAACTGAATAAAATGAAATGTGAAGGCGTGGCCTGAATTAAAGGGATTCAAGTAGGACGACGAATTGGTGAGCTGTTCTGAAGACGACGACATATTTCTGGGTTTCATAAAGCGAGTAATTTCTTGAGTAGCTGTGAAACTGTTAGCTTCTGAGAGATTGTGACCTGACAGCTGAATGCCGAATTAATGGAAAGAAAAATAGGCAGCCTTTGCTATGCAACGGAGCGGTAAACACATTTCCTTGACGAGTAAACACGCAAGAACAAATTAATTATGGAAAAGATGTTTTCTATGCGGTCAGTATGTTGTTATATAAGGAGAACCAATTGAACCCCGCCTCCCTTGAGGCACAACCATTAACAAATATCATGTCAGTTCAGGCTGTTAATGTAAACAGTTCTTCTCTGAAATACATACTCATAGTAGTCGCAACGCTATTTCAGCAAGACAGAGCTCAATAAGTCCGAATCAGAAGAAGACAGAATAACGGGTGTCACGAAATCTGTATTGAAATGGATGCTAGAAATGCCAGAGTTCATAAGTGCCTCAAAGTCGTAACATTCAACGCGAATGGCATTGCGAGGTATAGCTACTCGCATGAGGTCAGTAAGCAGTTGCAAAACTGCACATGAATGTGCCCTGCGCTGAGAGACATATTTTAAAGCTCATAAAAGGATTTATCCCAAATTATCACATTTATCAGATCGACTTCTTCCCGGGAAGAAGAGCGGAATTGCCGTTGCAGTAAGAAAGACATTCCCCACAAACATGTAGAATTTTATTCCCTTGTTTCAGTATGAGCCACTGGGGTCTGCATACCGATTGGTAATAGTGAAATATTACTTGAATCTCTTTATAAATCTCAAGGTCGGGCGTGGAGTGATGCGGACATATTGAACTCTTAAGTTTCAGTCATAGGTCCATCCTGGCAAGTGATCTGAATGCTAAACATCCGATTTGGAAAAATGCAGTTTCACTTACGTCAGGCGAGAAACTTCTGAATTTATTTGACTTAATGGATTCGAAATTTTAAAACACAGTGCCTCACTTCTGAATCTTCTGCGGAAAATGATGACGTACTCGACATTGTAGTCCATTAGAATGTCGGACTGGTCGCTTCTGATATCCTGGGCTGATCACCTACCAATAGTATTGCACATCCTGGATAACGTTAGATATAGGAACCTTTTCAAACTGGGAACGGTTTGCAAATTTCCTCTCATTTAATATCACTTAGAATATAAATTAGCTCGAAAGTGGGGCGCGACTTTACAGCTACTGTAGCTTCTGCGTATAGACTGTCGAAACTTTTCCAGAAAGCAAGATTCTGAAAGGAATAAGACTGATTTCTATATCATGTTCCCACGTTGAACCCGATTTCCATAAGGGATACTACCAAAATTAGTGTACCATATTTCATCTTAAGAAACCAACAAGTTGATAACTACATTATTCAGCATTTTGTGAGATAAGAAACTAAGCAATACTATCTGGAAAGGCTTTATTTTGTCAGTTCTTTTCTTATTTTAATCATGAATGATAGCGGGAACAATAAATTAATAATTACAAAATTCTGTTCCCATTTTCTTTTTGCCTGATTTACACCAGTATATATATATATATATATCGGATAATGGACCTTGTCAGATGTAAATTTACAATATCGTGTCGTTTTCACGGTTATAAATGTTAGTTATAAAAATGTAGAACTCATATTTCTGGGTATGTTATAATCTCGACCTATAAAAGCAATCACATGTCTCATGATTCATTAATTATCACCATTAGACTGAAATGTATATACAGATATTCCTCGATTTAACCGAAAATTTATTTTCCAAGAATGGTTGCTTAATTCTAGAATTTTGTTACTATTTTAGTTTCACTGTCCTTAATTTTTATTCAGGAAATGTTGAATTTAATATTTAAAAACTAACTATAATATGATTCACTTAAATATTTTTTCCTTGGCACTACAGCCCCAGTGGGCCTAGGCCTACCTCCATGAACTTGTTCCTTCACTTCGGCTTTTCTAGATCTTACACATTCGGTAGGACTCCTTGGGCGCGTGATCAGCTCGTCGCAAGACCTCTGCCTGTACACAAACACAGAAAAACGCACACGCACAAACTAAACATCCATGCCCTGAGTGGGATTCGAACCCACGATCCCGGTTTCCAAACGAGCGAGAATAGTACATGATTTAGACCGCTCGGCTACCGTGACTGGCACTTAAATATTTACAAATCCTAATTTCCTTCTTTCAGAAAACTACTTTCAATAAATTTTCAGTCTGCACTAAAAATATAAACGCAAAAATCAGTACCAACCACCGTATATTTTTCTTATATACGGCTGACTTTATTTTCTTTAAATTCCACTCGAAATCGATTGTCCTTCAGAAGTTTGTATCTGGTGGCTGAATATAGACTCTACAACATGCATGTGCTACGTAATAATATGGTTCCCTGATGCGCGTAATTTTGTTTTCTGAAGACATTACTTATGAGTTGCCGTGCAGAGAAAGCCGAAGCTACAAGTTTCTACATAGTCTGAGAGATAACCGTAATAAAATCATATGCGTAACTAATGCGTTTTTATAACAGACAACATGGAGTCCAGCATCTCGCTTGAGGTATATCTATATATTTTGTGCTCAAAATATGATATTTGTGTCCTTGGTCTTAGACAATAAAAGTAAAGCGCCTTTGAAAGTATAATCCACTAAAATATTGTGGCATATCTGCTGGAAGCCAGAATTGCGAAGCCAGCATATAGCTCCGTTACTAGGGCACGACTCTGTAAAAACGCCCATTGCTAGGCAATGGCTCAGTAGCGATCAAGTAGTTAGCCCAAGAGACACAAAAGCAACAATAGAGGACGGTGTTTTCTAAGCGATCCACGTCGATAGCTTCGTCATGCAACAATAGAACTGTTGGGAGATGTGTCTTCTATGGAGTCCGTGCGGAGGCCGTATAACGGGGACCAGCCGCCAGTAGCCGAGAGAGGTTACCCGTGTGGAAGCGGGGTCGAATGCCTTCACCGTGACCCTACGAGTCGTAGGAGGCGACGAAAAGGGAAGTCTCAAATCTGAGACAGTAAAATATGATTGCGAGTCTGAAGGGACTCGGACCCGAGAAAAACTGCGTTGGCAAGTGCCAGTAGTATATAAAAAAGACAGGACGGAAAGTCGAGGGTTCAAGTCCCGATGAGGTGGTTATTTTCAATTGGCTTAATCCTTCCAGCCGCACTATGGCCCTGAGTTCGACTCATCTTCTAACAGAAATGAGTACCAGATATCTTCCTGTGAGGTAAGGGGAGTGTGACACTCAAGGCTGACAGACTTACTGCCATCTGTGAGCCGATTATCTAGAGAAAATGTGGGAACTTCGACGTCTCACAATCCTATGAACTTCCATAGCCTATTACAGAGCTAGCTTTACCTTTTTTTTAAACTTTTTTATTCCAGGTCAGCAGTTCCTACAAAACTGAGGCTTTAATTCCTGAAATAAGAAAGTCATCATCGCCGTGTAGAAGTGGTTTATAGGGGGCAAATTTCTTGTAGCTTTGACAAGATACTCAGTTCCAAAATATCGAATTTAATGCTTTAAGTGACATTCTTGATGTACTGTGTTACCTATTCATTCGTTCATTAGTCAAATGGAACTAAGAGTCGCAGTAGAAAGGTTAGAATTTCTGCCTCGTTTTGAGGCATTCCTATGTTTGGTCTCGTCTCGAAGACATTCTCCTCACTGATGTTTACAGTGAATTCTTTCAGTACCGTTAATAAAACGTTGAGATAGCATCTTAAGGCATGCTCATGCATGACGCTCCCGTTCATATCCTGCCAAATTCATCAACAAGTCCTTCTCCCACTTGACGTCATGTTCTATATCACAATTATGTAGTCCATAAAAACGTCTTTAAACACATTAATACACACTAATGAAATAGGTTTTTCTCTCCAGCCAGTTGCATTTCACAACCGGCGAAGTTTGCGAGTTTGGTATCACGATTAGATTGTTCAATGAGTCAAGTCTGTGACGTCACATCCACCATGTGAGTTAGCGGAGGCCAATATTTTTTTTTTCCGTAGGATATTTGATGACGATTTTAATATCAAGAATACATATCGTCGGATGGCAGGATAATATATGAATAAAAACAAAGTATAAGGGATTTATAAGGAAGTGAATATGTAATCACAGAATTTAACTGAGAAAAACCATGAAAACTCTCAGTCAGGATAACAGGCGACCCTTCCGAGATTCTGAGTACGTCCTGAAAACAAGTCCAGACCGTTACCTCTGGACCACCTTGTTCAATAGAAGGTTATTATATAGGTCATAAGAAGAAGCTGTTACCGTTTGTATTCTAATCATGACTTGTGCCATTTTTATGTGAGGAAAAAACATTCTAAATTTTTCTGACAATGTCGCATATCACTCGGGATTACTGGGTTCTTTGGACTTTGTCCATCGTCTGGTATTCTAAAGAACACAATTTTTCGGAACCTGGATCCATTTCCGTCCTCAGGTGGGGGGGGGGCAGAAGAGATTTGCTTTGTTGGGACCCTTAGAAAGTCCTCGTCAAAAGATTGTTGTTAGTTCATAGATTTACTGGGTTTTTGAACCTTTTCCATCGTCCTGTATTCTAGAAAATAGAAAACACTGTGTTTCGGAAACCGGATCTATTTCTGTCCTTAGGTTAGGGAGGAAGAGACTTACTCAGTTAGGGCCCTCACAGAGAGCCGATCTGAATCACGGAAATAGATCCGGATTCCGAAACATCCTGTTTTCTATTTTGTAGAATACCGGACGAGGTAAAAGTCCAAAACCAAGTAATTCTGTGTCATACACGATGGTCAGAACCCATTAGAATCTAATTGACGTTGGTTGCTTTTAATCAGACGAAGGCAACAGACCTGGTTTCCGAAAACGTCGTGCCCTTTGTAATCTTTACAACACCGGACGATGAGCAGAATCCAAAAACTATCAATCTTGAGAGTTACAGTGGACACGGACTACTATCTTGGGTTAGGGCACCGAGTTAGGATCCAGTGGCTGAAGCGAATCTTGTAATAATCTGTAAGTATACTGACAATCAGCTAGGTGGAACACAGGCAAATGGTGAGTCACCCTGTATATGACATGTGACTCGGACAACGGCGAATGTCCGACACAATACTAGTCTAATGAACCGACTGTCAACAGAAACATTGTTTTTATTTGATCGCAATGCTGCTACCAGAAGATTGGCCTTTCTAGGATTATTTTAGCTTGGCTATGTTCACACAGACTGCAGCTCTAGGCCATGAATATCTCTTTTCTTTTCATACGCAAGAATGCTAACAGTCGAAATGTACAGAAGAAATTCGCCTCGAAATAACGCATAAAAAAACAAAGCAGAAGTCATAATTGTATATGGAAATATTTAATTTTAATAACACTATTTATAAGCTAATTAAAAGTGGTCATTAAATCTAATCTCATAATACGCTTTTTATTTTTCATAAATATATTTTAAATCATTATTATCAGTGGACGTACAGAATGTTGAGGGGAATATTCGGACCGAAGGGAGAGGAAGTGACAAGAGGTTTGAGAAAACTACATAATGAGGAGCTTCATAATTTGTACTCTTCTCCAAGTATAATTAGAATTATCAAGTCAAGAAGGATGAGATGGGAAGGGCATGTAGTACGAAAGGGAGGAAGTGGAATGCATATAGGATATTGGTGGGAAAAGCAGAAGGAAAGAGACCACTGAAAGACCAAGACGTAGGCGGGTGAACAATATTAAAATGGGTCTTAGAGAGATAGAATTCGATGGTATGGATTGGATTGATATGGCTCAGGATAGGGACCAGTGGAGGGCTCTTGTGAACACAGTAATAAAACTTAGGGTTCTATAGGATGATGGGAATTTCTTGAGGAGTTGCACAATTGGCGGCTTCTCAAGAAGGGCTCAGCTCCATGAGTGAGATTATCAGTGGACGTAGTTCTACAAGAAAGGGAAGTAGACATTAACAAGATACAGAGAAGATGGATATCGATTCCTGTTTAAGATTATAAACAGTCTGCATAACAAATGACATACAAGAACAAAATGACGGTCGAAAGGAGCGTGACTATATCATAATTCATTCCTTTCGATTTCAAATGAATTTGTATTATACATATTATCTTCTGTATGAATCTATCCTAATTGGTAACAGATACAAAGCCCTATATTGCGCCAGCTTTTCTCGTCTTTTGTTAAAATGATGAAAATAAATTTCACATTTTCATAACAAATATACTGTACGTCACTTACAAATTTTTCAACATCCAAATTTGATGAAAGTGATACAGTTAGACGTAAACTTCATAAAATTTAGGGGCTGTCAACTGCTAATACGGATGAACAAATCTAGCTTCTCGAAATTTATAATACATCACCCAATAATAAATTTCATCAAAATCCATTCGCTGTTTTGTTCGTAGGCCTAAAAGATCCGACTGAATGATCAGACACGAGCTCCCATCGTACATTTATTTTGAACAATTTTTACAAAACAACACATACTAATCGTATTATTGATACAGGCAGGGAGAGTTCTTAATTATCATTCTGTACTTAAATTGCTTTGCAATAGATTCTACTGTAATGATGGTCCCTTCATTTTAGTTTTCAATATATTCGTCAAAATATGAAATTACAGCCTGTGTTAACGGAGAAATTAACAATTAACTTACTTATTTACTTACCAGAATTCAGATCAACAAATTTCTCGCTAGAAATCTCTTCTTCCCTTATCCGACATTCTTGACATAAAACGGCTTCAGAACACACAACGAGGGTAGTAAATACACATCTGTGACGTCTTTATATAAACTAGATTAAGATACTTTCAAAACAAGTTCACTCAGGCAAATGATAATGTTGGGGGAAACTAGTCTGAAGGCTCAACAATTGCAACTTGTCGCACTTGTAAGAGAATAGAATTGTTACCCCCGATTTTGTTTACGTAAAATTCCGGCGGATAGACGCAGTGGGTCGGTCACACCTCCTTTCAGATGCTGGGGTCCATATCCTAGGCAGTGAGCCAGCAGTAGCGAGGGTTCAGGCACCAGACACATCGATTCAGTACTCTCCTCTGGCTGGTGCACGAGAGCTCCCAACCGACTCGGAACGGACCTGCTTTTTTCGGCTCGCATCGGTACGGCTTGCCTGCTTCTGTTACAACAGTGAACTTCATATGTTGCTTAACCCTATACTTAACTAATGGTCCCTATTCTTAAGTTTACATATAACTTGTTTCTTACAGGTAACGTTTTATATAGAAAACCTAATATTAGAAGTTATCCTTTATGAAATAATTTCCTGTCAATGAATAAGAAATAAACTTTTCAAATGGAATTTTATTTGACTGAGTCATTTTTAGGATTTTTATGAATTTATTAAAAATATTATTTTAATTTTGATTCTTAATTTATAGATGGCTCTGGTAAGGAGATATATTTGCAAATAGCACCATAACAATGAATATATATATTCATGTTTCGTCACTAAAATGTACGATAAAATCACAACATAAAGAAAGTCAGCAAATTCTTAGAAATTTTCAAATATTTTGACAAGAGATAAACAGATCAATATTACATTCGGTACAGAGTTTAGAACAGACTAAATTCAAAGACTGTTCGCTGTCAAACATATCAGAATTCATACCATTCCGACTCTTGTGTAAGATTCTACAGATTGGCACTAGGTGTCTCTTCAATGATGGGTTCAAGACGTTTAAGCAGCAGTTTCTCAAATAGCTTAGACATAATCGGAAGTAATGAAATTGGTCGATATGATTCCACTTCACTTAGATTCTTACCAGGTTTCGGGATCATGATTACTTCAGCAGTTTTCCATGCATTTTGGACATGATTTAGTCGAATGCAAACATTGATTAACGTGGTCAATTTGACCAAGGCTTTTCTTTTAATGTTCTTGAGAATTTCACGTGTGATAAGATCAAATTCAGGTGCTTTTTTTCGGGCTGAGATTTGTTCTTATTTCTTCGGCAACTTCTTTAGGAGTAACCAGTGGAATCTTGTCCAGATAATCATTCGAGTTGAGAACTGATAATGTATCCGGTCTAGGATTTGGATGGAATCTTTTTTTAAGATATTGTGCAAATATATTTGCTTTCTCAAAATTATTGCGAGCCCATTTTCCATCCGTTTTTATGGATGGTACTTGAGTACATATATATATATATATATATATATATAAAGAAGTAAATCTATCGCTGTAAGAGACCGAAGAGATCCAGAAGGTTTTGAGACGTCGAGGTTCCCACATTTTCTAGACTGTACCTTATGGTAATACAGCTATGGGGAGATTCAGTTCGGTCAACGCTTGCTACCATTCAGTCCAGAACTTCCTATCTTCTCGTCTTCTCTCTAAAAACTTAACAATTAGACTATAAAAATTATGATTTTGCCTGTAGTTTTGTACGGTTGTCAAACTTGGTATCTGACATTAAGGGAGGAACATAGACTGAGGGTGTTTGAGAAGAGGGTGTTGAGGAGAATGTTTGGACCGAAGAGAGATGAAGTGACAGGAAGTCGGAAAAAACTACATAATGAGGAGCTTCATAACTTGTAATCTTCTCCAAGTATAATTAGAATGATCAAGTCAAGGAGGATGAGGTGGGCAGGGCATGTAGCACGAATGAGGGAGGCGAGGAATCCATATAGGATATTGGTGGGAAAGCCAGAAGGAAAGAACCACTGGGAAGACAAAGACATAGGTGGGTGGGCTATATTAAAATGGATCTTAGAGAGACAGAATGGTATGGTATGGATTGGATTGATCCGGCTCAGGATAGGGACCAGTGGAAGGCTCTTGTGACACGGGAATAAACATTCGGGTTCCATAAAATACTGAGAAGTTCTTGAGTACGTGGTAGGTGCACAATTGGCGGCTTCTCAAGAAGGGCTCAGCTCCGTGGAATTAGTTGGTTAGGCAGTCAGTTAGTCAGTTAGTTATTTAGTTAGTTAGATAGTTAGGCCACTACATCTTCCTCGCGCATCAGTTGTAATTCGTTATTCACTATCATCCAAACATTCGTGTCTACAGAGTACAGTGACAGTTAGTGAGAGCATTGTTAAATAAACTACAAAAAACATTACTTCCAAAACAAGGTAATAGGAAAACTTCAATATAAAGACCTCTTTGTGACGTACTGAACCTGAATGTACTAACCAGTGAACACAGGGTGGTTATCGTTGTTACTTCACGCTATTCTAACCCATATACTTAGAAGATTAATTACATCATTCACAAAAGCTCTCGAAACAAGGTAATCGCTAATTAGTTCCGTTAGTGACTGCCTACAAAATCGATCTGATATTCGGCTTAGTGCTGATGATACAACGGAACGCACAGAACACTAACCGGATACAACCTGTACATTGCCGGTCTCACAGCCAACCCATCGGACCTCCATACAAACAGAATCCCGGGATGCCATTGAATATCATGCAGTGAGCAATGTCCAAAATCCAACTCATGTTCCTCCACGACAAGGTGCTTTGTTGAGCACTGAAAATATTGTCTGCAACTCAAGAAATTTCGGTACGCATCCCGAAGATTCATGTCCTCAAAAAGATTCTCTTCTGCACTTCTTCATCAGATATCACTGCTATTGAGAAATATCGCTTTATTCTTTTTATATTTGTATCCTTTAATGTACACTTAAGTAGCTGTTAATATCGTTAAGAAGACTTTAGAATTTATTAATTTATACAGCCTGTATCATTATTTGTTGGACACAAAATTCCTGACGTACTTCCTCATATAAGAGTGCTATATTTTTGGAAATGACGTCACGTACTTTAATGAAGATATATTAAAACTTTGGAGAAACCTGCTGCTTCGACAAGGCACCATGCTCCATGCTTCACGTTTGCCACCGTAAGATTCCCAAATCTCTCTAATTGCTTCCTTAATTAGTGGCAGAGCTTGGCATCCGTCCATAAGAACATCGATACAGTTGTCTAAATATTTGTTAGATAAATCACTGCTTACTGTAATACGGCTCAGTCTTTCAGATAAGTACTAGATATAATGAAACCGAAAACAAATTAACACTTCAAAAATTCTCAGGGACGCAATATTGTAGCTGAAAAAGCTACGACATGGTGAGAAGGCAGGGAAGGAAATTGGAGTAAACGTAGGTAAACTCCGTCTATTTATTTCCAGATTTCTTTGCACCGAAGTTATTTCCAGTGCCTTAACTAATTAACTCCACGGAGCTGAGCCTTTCTGTAGAAGCCGCCAGTCCAACAATTTATGGAAACCGAAGGTTCATTAACGTATTCACATGAGCCCTCCACTGGACTCCATACCACTCCCTTCTATCTCTGTAACATGCATTTTAATGTTATTCACCCACCTACGTTTTTATCACCCTAGTGGTCCATTCCTTTATGGGTTTCCCTCCAAAATTCTATATGTATTCCACTTTGTCCAAGTTCGTGCTACATGCCCTGCTCATCTCACCCTCCTTGATTTCATCATTCTAATTATTTGGCTAAAAGTAAAAGTTATGACGCTGCTCATTAGTCAGTTTTCTCCACTTCCTGTAACCTCGTCTCTCTTCGGTCCAAATATTCTCCTCACTAACCTGTTCTCAAACATCCTCAGTCTATATTCCTATCTCATTATTAGAGACCAAGTTTCACACCCAAAAAGAACCACAGACAAAATTATAATATTTTATATTCTAATTTTCATATTTTTAGACAGCAGACGAAAAGATAAAATGTTCTGGGCTGAATGGTAGCAAACCTTACCCGAATTCGATCTCCTCTTAATTTCCTCTGGAATCATATTTTGATTTGTTATCATCGTTGCCAAATATCTGAACTGTGTCACATTTTCAAAAACATCTGTTAGCTATCTTTATGTCATGATTCTTCCCTACATTCTGGTGACGAGACAGCAACATATATTTAGTTTTCTCTGTTTACTTCTAACACCAATTAAAGTGTGTGTGTTTTCCTTCATGATATCTATATTAGCTCCCAGTAGATTCACATCATCAGCTTAGACCAGTAGATTATGTGCCCCATTTAATTTCAGTCCCACCTTGGTTTACGGGAATTTCCTAAGGGCATGTTCTAAAGCAAAGATGAAAAGCAATTTCGGTGTCTTACGACTTGATCGATACCTATCCCAGTAACCGTGCATGTATGTCAAAATTCCCTGAACTCCTATGTAAATATATCCTTCATAACGTGATCTTCATTCATCCCCACCCCATCCCGGTACTGGAGCATTTGTTTAATTCCGAACAGCCATTTCCACTCCTGTGCATAGGTTTGCCCCGATGGTTTAATCCTTTGTCACATTAGATGAAAAGAGTTTGTTGTTTCCAAACGATGTCAGGGGATAGCACAGCCAGTCAAACACAACCCATAAGCCTGGCTTTTATTGCAAATTGTAGTTTAAAATCAATGCACCACATAGCCACATTTTCCAGACACCTGGTGGTGGCAGCTCCAATCCCCACCCCCTTCTCGGAGAATCTGTGACATGTCCAAATGTCAATGTTTGTCTCCCGTTTCCTACATTATTATTGTCTAGTCTTTATAGAGAAAATAAAAGAGAACGCAGAGATAAGAGCGGAAAATATAAAGTGAAGGAAAAGGAATGAACATAAGTAAATACACAGAAAAGTTGGACGTGAAAAGCAAGAGAAACAAACTGAAGACCGGGAAGATAATACACGTACAATAAATATGAGAAGGAACATTTGGAACAGAAATGTTTACGGGAAATATAGAAATGGCAGGGATGGGACAAACAACACAAAAAGCAGCAAATTGAAACAAACATCAGCATTTTAGAATAAAAGAAAGAAGTGAAAGGAATGGAACAAAGAAACAAAGAATTGATAAATTATTAAGTTAATATTGCTTTTAGGCGGTAGTCATGGAATAATTTGATATCAACTAGCTGCAATCTGCCGACATGAAACTGGCACATAGAATGAAAGACTGTTCTAATTTCGATGGCTTTTTCATTGGAGAAATGAATAATTCTGTTGGTATTAAATATTAGTAAATTCATTTGAACAGGTAGAGGCCTTGCGACGAGCTGATCACCCGCCCAAGGAATCCTACCGAATGTGTAAGATCTATAAAAACCGAAGTGAACGGAGAAGTTCATGGAGGTAGGCCTAGGCCCACTGGGGCTGTAGTGCCAAGAAAAAAAAATCGTTTGAAGGCACACCGGAATTTTACAGCGTCAGGATGTCTAAATTTTCATTAAAATGTAAACCCAAGAAACGGAAAATCTATTACATTAAATTAACAGATGAATTCATGAATGAATCGAAACCGGTCTAACTCTAACCGTCTCCTTGAAGTGGATTACAGAAAAACACGTGACGCTCATATTGGTGAAATTTAAATTACAGATTCATTTGTCTGTGTGTTTGAGAGTAAAGGTATTCCTGTAACAGGCCATGGAGGCCAATAGGGTTGTGAGAGGTCGAGGGTTCCACATTATCTAGACAATCAGCTCACAGACGGCGGTAAATTTGTCAGCCTTACGAGCCGGCCACCCTTTACCTCCCAGGAAGATTCTTTGTGTTCATTTCTATTAGAGGCTGAGTCGATGAAATGTACGTTCAATTTCGAAGCCAAACATCTAAATGGAATTATAATTAAATAATTAGTCAAGATACTAATTACTTTACACTTATTTCTAGATAAACTAGGTGAAAACAATATCTGCTCTTTTCCATTCCCGGAAGTTGCGAGTTACTGGAAAAGAGCAGGTAACGGTAGGCGACGCATTTCTGTTATTTATTTTGTGTTACTGAAGAAGCATCCTTCTCCACAAGAGACAAAGGAACCTTTGATTTACGTTCTGCCGGAGGCTGATATAGGCAGATTTATGTCCAGTATCCGTCTCTTTTAATGAACAGCAGCAAGAGAACCGTGTTGCACATACTCGATAGCGGCAGGAACAAAGGAGACAAGACGTGTGACGTAGGTGCACCTACAGTCGAAAGAAGGAACAGACCGTGACTTGGAGCCTATTGAAGATATTACCAAGGAACTCTGCAACAAATTGGATAGCTCAGTCGGTATAGTGACGGGCTACAGACTAGTCGTCCACGGTTATATTCACGGCAGCAGGAGACTTTTCTCTACACCACATCGCCCAGACCAGCTCTGAGGCCCAGCCAACTTCCTCTCCAATGAGTTCCGCGCGTTCTTTTTCAGGCAAAGTGGCCGGGGTGTTACGGTGACCAGACCACTAACCCCCATCTTGAGGTCAAGAATTTTGGGACTATGCCTGCACTCTCTATGCCTTTTAATGGCGTGCTGCTTAACTGTTTATTTAATTAAACTGAGGGACACTACCGTTATCTTTTATCAAGGAACTACGCTGGAGTGATTGACATCCAAATTTCGAAACATATGTTTCTAAAATGAGGATCAGCTGCGTTGTAACTGATTCAACCATCTAAATGAATGAGTAATATGAATATTAAAATTTGAGATGCTGATGTCGAATTATTATACAAAGATTTAAGATTAATTTGGCACATTGACATATCTCAGTCAGGAATGTAGCTGATTACAGGCCAGACGATGGGGATTTCCGGTAGGAGAATGAATTTTTCCCTTTTCCTGCTATTAGACCCTCCACAAAACCACTTTAGACCGCTGTCTGTCTGAAGAAGAAATCTTGGGCTGCCTTTGAATGTGTGATTTGAGGTTCTCACGGCTGTGACAATGAAGTGTATGGTCTTCTGGATTACAGTGCCGAATATTTCGGAGTTCGACATTTCTCAGGGACATATCACCTCCATCGTCATGTTCGAAAAATAAGCCATGCAAGAAACCAGCAAGTGCAGGCAGTAATGCCGGTTTGTTGCTTCTCTTAATCTTCGACCCTGAAGACTCAGATCATACTTTCCTCCGAAACGTCGCACTTTTTTCCAACCTACATGCAATTATAACCCAAAAGACTGCACCTGACGTATAGGCCACTATTAGATGATAAAAAATCGCTAGGGCGAAACATGACATGAATTGGCTCAATAACTTGATCAGAAGAACAAGTATCCTCCAAGTCCAAAAATGTTATGATGCCATTCAGCAAGTCTTCTGTCCAACTTGTACTTGTAGATCTCTCACCGGAGATATAGTAGCCTAAGCGTGACGCTGACTCCTTCCGTTTCCGAGGTTATGTACACGTTTGAATAAGATCAAAATTTTATGACGATTGTATATTAATACAACTATGGTGTTTCTGGACATTATACATCGTCCTGTTTTTTTTAAACACTACGTCTCGGAGACTGGATTCTGTCTCCGTCTTCAGGTAAAACCTACTCAGTAGGACCCAATCGATATAGCTAGTCTCTGTCTCCGGGGTCCAACTGAGTAGGTTCCACCTGCACACGGAGACAGAATCTATTTTCAGAAATGTGATGTTTTGAATAAGAACAGGAAGGTGGGTAATGTCCAGGAACACAACAGTTGTACGTGTTTCAACACCATTCCAGCCTTAATCTGCATTGTGTGTTCTCTGCCTCTTATTTACAGTGATATTTGTGTCTTGGCGATCTTCTGTTTATGAATCACTGTTAAAGTACTGCTCTTCAAGTAGGTTAAAGGCAAAATTGACCTTATGCTTAATTAAGCTCCAAATCGTGACGGTGTAAGGGAATGGAGGTACAGCACCACTTAATCTCGATAACAGATGGTGGTGAGTAGTCAGCTTTGCGCTCCTGTCTCTTTAACCCATGGGAAACAATTCCCATTGTCCATTGTATGTGAGGCTATTTGGGCCCCAGATCCGGTCCGGACGTTGTGGAAAGGAAATAAATCAATTGCCTTTTCAAGGAACCGAACTCAGATTCTTCTGTCATCCAGGCCGCACCCTAGTCTCTATACCGACTGAGCAATAGAAATAGAATAGCAATAGAAATGATCACCTCTTGTGACGTATCTCTCTCCTCTCGCTCCCACTTTGGAGCATAGGGCTGATTTCTCAGGTTCATGATTATTTTTACAAGCTGTATGACTTCTTGGATGGGTGATCAGCTTGTTGCAAAGCCTCTACCTAAACACAGGGCAACACAAACACAGAATAAACGCATACACACACCAAACATCCATTCCTTGTGTGGGATTCGAACCCACGATCCCGGCTTCCGTGCGAGCGAAGACAGTACATGCCTCAGACCGCTCGGCTACCGTGACCAGCTTATGACGTATAGGGCCGCAGATAGTATTCAGTTCAACGAACATGGCTTTTAACCCAAGACTCAGTCATTCAAAAAGTCAGACGTACAGTCTCCATGGTTACAGGTAGCAGTAATATTATTACCACGAGCACATACTGCCTTCATTTTAGCATCGCTGACATAATTACATAATGCTGAAGCACAAAGGTGCGGTCCCTACAGCTCTGCCTTTGATCTCCACTGAAGTGTAGAGCAGCCACTACAACTGATCGACACAGCCGGGCTGCGCCCACTCCACTCCCTCTTCTGTGTAGCGTCTCCCAGGGTCGCCAAATCCTACACAAAATATTTTAAATTCTTAAGCCGTACTTTTATCTGAATGGGGTCTAGCCCGTAGACGTAACCCGATACCTGAAGAGAGGGGCGTGTGGGTGAATATGACAGATAATTCACTTAGTATAACGACAGGCTACAGACTGCGCTTCGATCACCAGTAGGGTCAGAATTTTTTCTTTTTCACAAGACGTCAAAATCAAAACTGGGGCCCATCTGCCCTCTTATAATTGAAGTACCTGGAGTTTATTTCCAAGAGGTAAGCAGCTGGGACATGAAGCTATCCACTCAAAATCATCTAGTGCTAAAAATAAGAATGAGTGGAGCTATACCTCCGATATCTCAGTTAAATATTTTTTATTAAATAGCCACTTTCTATTTAGGTTTGAAGCCATGATCGGGTTTTCACCTCGAGCACTTAAACATCGCAGTTTTTAGGATGAAACACAATACAGACCTATGTTCATTTTATTGAACTTCAACGGAGAGTACTTCATGGCTCAGAAGATTAAACCATACATTTTAATACCCTTAACAATGAGTCTCTACTCAAATTTAAATTGTCAAATAACGACTCACAACTTACAGTCAATTACGAAGTAACTCAATGGAATCCAGTCTTCCTTCAGAAGCTAATATTTGCTCAACTTGATCAAGAAATTACTTACTTTTTATGGAACCAGAAGTTTCATTGCCTTGCTCACAAGAGCCCGCCACTGGTCCCTATCCTACCTCAGATGAATTCAGTTTATATCTTCAGGATTCCTTGCTATTCTTATTTCATCTACGTCTATGTACCCAGTTGCTCAAACTGGCAAACAGATGCATCAATGTTACGATCTTCTGAGATAAAACCGTGTCGTTCTGTGGAACTGCACGGCATCACATGACTGAAGGCAGTAATTTCAATATCCTCTGCCCTGAGGACTTCGGATCTCAAACCGACGAGTGCAACTGGATAACAAGACTTCAAAATTAAATTTTTGTTGTGGAAGTTTATTAACCAGTTCAATGTGTGTACTTAAACTGTAAATATGGTACTTTTTCAAGGAATGAGGGAGGAAATAAAGAAGGAACTTATTATATTTAAAGCAAAATTGGTCTGAAAGTACTCGTATTGTCTGAATGACTATGCACAAATATAAGCTTTTTGATGGGCGTGTGAACTCTGAATTAACTGAGTAAACGTTTCTAAAGGGCCGGTCACGGTAGCCGAGTGGTTTAGGGCTCGCTCGGAAGCCGGGATCGTTGTTTCGACTCCCACACAAGGCATGGATGTTCGGTATGTGTATGTGTTCATTCTGTGTTTGTGTTACCCTGTGTGTAGGTAGCGGCCTTGCGACGGGCTGATCACTCGCCCAAGGAGTCCTGCCGTCTGTAAAATGGTCATGAAACTGAAAATCAGAGGCTAGGGCCAAAGGGGTCTGTAGAGACAGCGTAAAAGTTTATAAAGTACTACAAAAGCAATATTTATTTATTAAATTACTTCACGGAGATGTGTATACTATTGAGGCTGTGTAAATAAAAATTGAGTAGGGTGAAGCGTGTTTTGGTGGATAAAGAGGCAAGAAAACTTCAATTAATATAAACAATTCCTGTCGGTATCTATGTATTGCTTACTCAGCGACTCTGTCAATATCTCAGAAAATATACTGTCGAATGATAATATGAACAATGAATAATAATATTGGAAAGGATGTAAAAGAAAATGATCGTGGCTTATATGAGGTGCTATGCAGAAGTTTGAGCGGAGGACCTGAAAGAAAACCACAAAAGTTCAGCTTAGCCGGAGTCCTAGTCGAGATTCGAGTTTGTCATCACTGGAATACATGTCAAAAACATCACCATTTGTGTGGGCATTCGAATCGTGTATGGAAGGCAGAGGAACTGCCCCTTCTAACATCCTATGCCCCCACAATATCTGGAATTATACACAATTCTGAGGTTCTCTTTATTATTTTCAGCAGTGAATTACAACAGAGACTAATGGGTGGATCCCAAAGTTTGGAGGGTATAAGTATTCCAGACCCTGTGAATAGACATCTGAAATGCTTCCCTAATAATCTTGAATCAAAACAAATAATAAAGTAAAGGAAGCCAACTAGCTGCCTCTTTCCAAATTTAACAGTATTGCGCATTTAATAAAAGTACTGTCAAATTGAATTGGAATTTGAATAAAAGAAGAAGCCTAGTAAGTATTCATTATTAAATGAATTCCTTTTCCAAGCAATTGAAATGGGTTAATATTAGTTTCGTATAACTTCAGTTTCTCAGTATCCTAATAATAGTACGTAAGTTAAAACATTCCAATTAATGTTGTTCAAACACGAAGCCAAACATTATTCACTCACAACATAATTTCCATGGTCAGTGAGCATTCAGAATCGTAAGTCTTCTGCTATACACTGCGCTACAACAACGAGAAATTCAAATTCAAAGCACCATGCAAACAGCGCCTTCGGTTTCTACTGTTTTTTCCCCCCACTTTTTTTTTCGTCTGCATGAAATAAGTAGGATTTGTAGAAAAAGAAAATTGTCTGTACTTGTAGACAGGTAAAACTTAAAGCTATCTCTGTAACAGGCCGTGAAGTACCATAGGGTTGTGAGATGTCGAGGCTCCCACATTTTCTCTAAACAATTGGCTCATAGATGGCAGTAAGATTGTCAGCCTTACGCTCCGTCCGCCCTTTACCAGCAGGAAAATTCCTGGTAATCATTTCTGTTAGAGGCTGAGTCGACCCCAGGGCCATACTACAGCTGACAGTATTAGGTAAATTGAAAATATCCTCCTCATCGAGACTCGAACCCGGAACCTTCCAGTTTGTAGCATAGTTCCTCAACCAAGAACGCTACCGGACTTGATAAAAGCTTGTAATCCTGTGAAGATATCGGAAAGAATATATATATATATATATACATAAGGGTGCAGAAATGGCTTAAGGGAGGTAGCAACTGAAAACGCGATTGAGAATGCAGGAACAGAAAATATAACGAGTAATCTGAAGACAATGTCAGTGCCTGGTCTTAGGGCAACGTGCAACCGGCGCTGCTCATCTGGAAAAGAACCTGAGGTTTCGTCTCTTTTCCTGATCGGGGCTGTTGAAAAAGAACCAAAGCTGTGAGACACGTTTGTACTGATTTAAGTGTCTCACTGTACAGAACTTCCTTCCACACTTCACATTTTTAAGTTCAACTGTCAGCCAGTGAGCACCAACAAAACAATAGCGCTCCTCCGGTCAGCGACATTCACTCTTTGTTAGAAAACGCTCTGCCTTAATTTGACGATGGGGGCTGCCTGAATATATCACACGAGGTTGAGGAACTTATGATATGATTATTTTCAATGGCTCTTCCAACACATTCAGGGCCGTGGCCTTTTATTCAGTTCCGTAATCATTTTTTCACAGAGGGTAGGACTCCTTGGATGAGTGATCAGCCCGTCGCAAGGCCGCTACCTAAACACAGGACAACACAAACACAGAATAAACGCATACAAACACCAAACATCCATGCTTTAAATGGGATTCGAACACACGATCTCAGCGTCCGAGCGAGCGAAGATAGCCCATGATTTAGACTGCGCGAATACAGTGATCGGCCAATTATGATATTATGCAAAGAGTAATTGTGTAATATTTATAGGTAACACACCAGGTAGCCGGTCACGATAGCCGAGCTGTCTAAAGCATGTACTGTCCTCGCTCGCTTGGAAACCGGGATTGTGGGTTCGGATCCCGCTCAGGGCATGGATGTTTAGTTTGTGTTTGTGCGTTTTTCTGTGTTTGTGTACAGGTAGAGGCCTTGCGACGAGCTGATCACCCGCCCAAGGAGTCCTACCGAATGTGTAAGATTTAGAAAAACCGTAGTGAACGGAGAAGTTCATGGAGGTAGGCCTTGGCCCACTGGGGCTGTACTGCCAAGGAAAAAAAACCTAACAGGATTGTTTTCGTGACCAAACCAATTGAAAGTGGTACACAGGTAATTTAGCTCAAATTACGGAATTTGAGAAACACGCACGCAGTATTTTGAAGGGAAAAAATTTGGAAAGACTATACTTTGAAGACCTAAACGTAGATAAATATTATGTAAACAGGATGTGGTGGTGTGGACTGGTTCCACCTAGCTCAGGGCAGGATTCTGTTGCTCTCAACTGGGGGACCTTTGGCTTCAGAAGAAGCAAGTTTGTTACATGAAAATGGCTAGTTTCGTAACAGATTATCTATAAACAGAAATTATTTGTATGCAGACTTAAATTTAAGTTGATAAAACTGATAAGAACCACGTTCTACCAGATACTCGCTATTTTATAGGATTTCAGAAATGGTAGAAGAGTCACGCATTGCTATTTCGTGTTAGGCCTGTTCTCGTCTTACATTTCTCGTCACTTCGACACTTTGCATAATGCAGGGCTCTCAAACTGATCAGCCGGAGGATTTAAAAGTTTCGATTTGATGGATGTCGTACTTCAGAGTATGAGGGCATAAAACTTTGAACAAAAGTTTAAGGACGTCATCTAACTTCCTCTGTAGTTACCGGAGTCTTATTTCGCCTCCATTTTCTTCTTCAGACTGCTCGGCGCGCGGACTTACGGATGCGTCGTGGATCATAAAGTTCACGGAGCAAAATCACGTTTCAAACAACCTTTTTTTAGGTACGTGTAGAAGATAGATTTCAGTGTACGACCAAGTCGGTCCTTCAACACAACGATATAAATGTGTATAGGGTATGCAGAAGTAGCTCAGTGCACTATCGGGTAAAATAAGGGTGCAGGTTAGTTACTAAGACTGAAGTTTGATTCCTGTAGTCTCAAAATGCGGAAAATGGAACATACACAAAGACAGATCAAGATAATGAGTATAATTATTGTTTTGGACATTTGTTATCATCCTACGCTCTTTTAAACACAAAGTTTCGAAAGCTGGTTCTGTTTCCATCATCAGGTGCAAGGGGGTTGGTCTAGATGTAAACCCAGAGAAAACTAAGTGCACGTATATGTTGCTGTCTTGTCACCAAAATGCAGAGCAAATCATGACATAAGGATAGCTAACAGATGTTTCGGAAATGTGGCAAAGTTCAGATATTTGGGAACGATTATAACATTTCAAATCCTGATTCAGAAGGAAATTAATAGGAGACTTAATTCAGGTAATGCTTGCTACCATTCAGTCCAGAATATTTGTCTTCTCGTCTGCTGTCCAAAAATAAAAATTGGAATATACAAAACTATAATTTTGTCTGTGGGTCTGTATGGGTACGAAACTTGGTCTCTGACATTAAGGGAGAAACATAGACTGAGAGTGTTTGAGAGCAGGGTGTTGAGAATATTTGGACCTAAGAGAGATGAAGTGACGAGAGGCTGGAGAAAACTACATAATGAGGAGATTCATAACTTGAAACATTCGCCAAGTATAATTTGAATGATCAAGTCAAGGAGGATGAGATGGGTAAGGCATGCAGCACGAATGAGGGAGAACAGGAACGCGTATAGGATATTAGTGGGGACGCCGGAAGGAAGAAGACCATTGGGAAGACCAAGACATAAGTGGGTGAACAATATTAAAATGGATCTTGGAGGGATAGAATGAGTTGATATGAACAAGATTGATCTGGCTCAGGATAGGGACCAGTGGAGGGCTCTTGTGAACGCGGTAATGAAGCTTCGGGTTCCATAGAATTCTGGGAAGTTCATGAGTAGCTGCATAATTGGCGGCTCCTCCAGCAGGGCTCAGCTCCTTGAGTGAGCGAGAGATCTTGCAATACATATCCTCATTTCGTTCATCCTTTCCTCCCTTGGGGTCCCATAAATGGAAATAAATATCTTGTACATCTGAACGATTATCCCCTGCACTATATACCCTCGATAGCGAGTAAATTATCCAGTAAAGAAGTAAAATCCTCTCGGTGTAATTATTCTTTTCCTTTTTTTATATACATTTTTGGAAACCAGGTGTTCAAAATGCATATATGCAGCTGCTTCCAGGTTTGTCAGTGCAGATCCAGTACCAATGTCTCGAATGTATTAATGTTTAGCGGTGAAACTATTAAGATTCATTCCATGGGCTCAGAGCTTTGTTACAATATCTCTTTTCCTACTGATGACCTTTCCTGCAATGACGTCAACATGAACAGTTGAATGTATCAACGCATTTGAAGGCCTGGCAAACCTCAGCTGCCTGTCCTCTGTCAGCTGGAGCAAAGCCACATTAGAATTGTGTATTCCGTCATATGAAGACGAACCGAATGGACCGAAATTTGCAGTTAACGATGTTTCTCTTATTAATGGCAGAGACGGAGTTGTGTCTAGAACTAAGGACCCATTATACGCAGATACACCCCCTAAGAAATTATGCCTAGCAGTACCACATTGTGTCCTAACTGCACGACACGTGCCTAGTAGCGTACCACCAGCCTTAATTTTATCAAGTTCTTTTGTAAGTTCTTTTTCTCTTTGTGCTATATTTTCTTGCTGCTTTAAGGCAAGAGCTCTGCGTTCCTCCTCAGCCTGTTTTGCCGCATCTGAAGTGTAGGGGTGGAATTCTTCTTTGGGACGGTAAATCTCTGGAAGGTTGGAGACAGAGTTGTGGGACTTCTTCTTGATGTTCCTCAGAGTGCGGCTGGTGGCCGTAGCGTCGCTGTTGGGACGCAACAAGGATGTACGAGCCCTCCTCGCAGCAGCGGCGCGACGCGTTTCCTTCGATAGCTTCTGTATAGCATCCAGCATCTGAACACGTTCATCATCTGGCAGGAGAGCAGAGACATCCTGCAACACCTGCAATGAAACGCAAATTACAGCCTTGCAATGAACAAACCATTCATTTTCTCGCGGATTTTGGGCAGACCGCCTTGTGGTCTAGCGGTCAGAGTTCCTGGCTACAGATCAGGAGGTCTCGGGTTCGCTTTCCAGCGCTACCAGTTTTTTTAGAAGTAGTGGTTCAGAAACGGGGTTTACTCAGTCTCTGAGGATAATCGAGGAGCTATTTCAAGAAAATAGCGGCTCCGGTCTAGAAAATCGAGATTAACGGCCGTGGGGATTCGTTGCGCTGACCACCTGACACCCTCTATCAAGTAAAGTTGGCATTAAC
The DNA here is from genome assembly GCF_002891405.2 of Cryptotermes secundus. Lineage (NCBI taxonomy): Eukaryota > Metazoa > Arthropoda > Insecta > Blattodea > Kalotermitidae > Cryptotermes > Cryptotermes secundus. The sequence goes on along the minus strand of NW_019743156.1, from coordinate 856,117 downwards.
TTCGCCGATAAGCAGCGGTCGCTCGGTTGTTATAGTTCGTTTGCGGACTCAAGAGACGGAGTGTGTTTTTTGTTTTTTTGGCGTTGCACAGGAAATGAATGAAATACAGATTGATGAAGGAAACCAAGCCTTAAACTCTGAGGGCGCAGCGGAAGAATATGTAGTGTTACTAATAAATTTTGCACTAATAGACACTTTGTTTTCTTCAGTTGTATACATTTTTTCTGTATAATTCATATTTATTTTCGGCAAATAAGTACCGATAATTCTGTGTGTGGTAGTGCCACAAAGCTATAACCTCTACACTCCTCTTGTCTGATGTGCAGTCATCATCGGCAATCTAGTCGATAAATCGCCTGAGAGGCAAATCAGCGAGAATGAAGTCAACCAAATTTCGTATAGAGCTAAACTTCAGTCGCCATCATAATATAATAAGACTGTATTTCTTAAGTTACCATAAAATATTTAATTCAGAATGGAAGTGAAGCTTATAATGATAGGTTATTTCACCCCATAATATTTAAGATGAAAAATAAGTCCCCGGAAGAATCCCAAAATTTCATTTCCTTTAGAAATAACTATCAGTAAAATTTTCAAGGCGATGATTGCGAACAGTATTTTGATCTGGGATTTGACGCAATATTTTCTGGTAAAAGTTCACTAACATTTCGGAAGAACCTTGTTTAACTTCTATCCAACTACAGTGCTTCACTACCCAGGAAGGAGTACACTTCAAACATTAACAAATTTACACTTTGAACGTAAAGTAAAGCGATTCTACAAATAATACAATTAGGGCTACAACTAAATAATTGCTGACTACGGCTGGATGGCCAGGGTTCGATACCCTGTGTTGAAAGTGATATTTCTCTTCGCCACCGTGTCCAGGATGGCTCTGGGTCCTACTCACCCTCCTAACCAATTGGTACTGAAGCCCCTTTTTCACAAGAAAAAGAAGAAGGAATTTGGTATTAAGTAATATCCACCTAGGGGGGCCGCGCCATAGCTCAAGCGGGTAGTTGCTGGCTTCCCACCACGGTGGCCCGGATTCGATCCCGGATCTAGTCAAGTGGGATTTGTGGTGGACAAAGTGGCGCTTGGGCAGGTTTTCTCCGAGCACTTCGGATTCCCCTTCCAATCTTCATTCCACCAATTGCTCCACAATCACCCTCACCCTCATCTGGGGCTGGTACAATAGGCCAGAAGTGGCCGCAGTACAAGGGACTTAGTACCACCCCACTAGCAAAAAAAAAAACAAACAAACAAACAAAAGAACTCCATCTAATTCCAAGTTTAGGATGTGTGCAGCTATATCTTCATGCTCACTAACTTCTCTGTGGAATGATGCGAACAATTTATTTTTTCCTTGGCACTACAGCCCCAGTGGGCCTAGGCCTACCTCCACGAACTTCTCCTTTCACTTCGGTTTATCTAGATCCTATACATTCGGTAGGACTCCTTGGGCGGATGATCAGCTCGTCACAAGACCTCTAGATGCGAACAATTACACTTTTGATTTAGAAATTTGTGTAGTCGCTGAAGGCATTCTTTTTACAGAGAAATGTTAGAAGACATTAACAACAGAGACACTACAACGTACTAGCCTGCTTCTGAAATTCGAGTTCCGGCTCGTTATATCAGAGAATTTTCTTTCTTCCTGCTTGCTCTTCTGCTAGATTGCAAATGTTGTTTGCAGGGACGCTGAAGTATTTGGAACCAAAACTGTTTCTCCTAATCATATTTTCTAATCGTATTAGTCATTAACTTATCACTCATATTCAATAAGGATATATGCATATTTTTTCTCAACTTACAATGATTTGTGCTATTGCACTTTTGAATTTGTGTTATTATACGTATATTATTGTCTTGTTTTGTTTTGTATTGCGTTTGCGTTTGTGGGTTTGTTTTGTTACCTTCTTTGCTACTGTTTACTTTATAATTAGTCTTTAACCTCTTAGATGAGCATGTAAATACATAAAGAATAAACAAAGAATTGCATTATATATTGTTAAATGTATACACATATACACGAAATGCAGTTAAGCGTTGACCTCTTCATCAAACCTGTGAAACGGTTTAGGAGATATGGATTCAGGCAGTGAGGTGGATAATGCGCTTGCGCTGTGCGTTATCTTCACACACTTGGCAAGAAAAACGTATGCAATTCTCTGTGGTTGTGCTGTACGAATTCTAGTTTACTTTTTTCTAGTTTGGGGAGACAGTCCCGTACATTTATAACTTCTCTGAAGTCTTCCCTCTGTACGAGTATATTTCTGGACCGAACATGTGTGTGTTCAGCGATTACTGTCGTGAAGAAAAACTAACTATATTATGTCGAAGCCTAATCCAACAACTTCGTTACTGTTCCAGACACGAAACTATTCGTTTTGAAGTTAATTCCATTGGCGGTGCGGTATCCGCAGGCTAAAAGCCGGCCCTAAGATCAAATCTCCTTAACTGCTTCATCAGAATACTGTAGGGAGCTGAGCGAGGCTGATTCAAATTTAAGTGATAGACACTTCAGGGAAACGCGAATTGAGGGTAGCTGAACAAGGTACTGAACCTTACTGCACCGAGTTCTCACATCCGGTACGGTACAGACGTAATGAGTGGTAAAATATTCGGGGATGTCCTTTTGGGTGCCTTGTGCAAATTTATAGCACAATGGACGAGTGGCGAATAGCGCATTTGTATAGGCCATGTCAATTATCGCCGGTCACGGTAGCCCAGCGGTCTAAGGCAAACACTGTTTTCGTTCGCTCGGAAGCCGGGGTCGTGTGTTCGATCCCATACAAGGATTGGTGTTTTTATGTGTATGTGTTCATTCTGTGTTTGTGTTGTCCTGTGTTTAGGTAGAGGCCTTACGACGAGCTGATCACTTGTCCAAGGAGTCCTACCGTCTGTAAAATGATCAAAATGAAAGAAAAACAGCCTCGACACCGTAAGGTAGAAGAGGAACGGATTAAGTAAGTAATGCCAATTGTCTCAGACAAATTTCCAGATAAAGGCTCAAATAGTTACTGTCTTAATGTAACGGGTTGTCATATATTTTGTTGGTATTCATTTAGTTTTGTATTCGATATTAATTATATTCAATTCCGATAATTTTCACTAATGTAAAAAAATCTATAACAAATCTCAGATTAAATGAAGCAAATTCCGGATATCTCGTCTATGTTAAGAAAAGAGAAATTGACTGCTTTCTATCGCAGCTATAGTGGAGCTTCTGAATGTAAAAGAAGAGAAAAATTCCAATCCGGAGCTTCTCCTCTGAATCTTCATTCGGAAATCAGCTGTCCTAAAGTTTTCGTCATTTCGTCACTGTTTCCAGGCAAATTCTGTCACAGAACGTTAAGATATTCGAGGACCGTTTCCGTCGCGTCTCTTCCAATTCACAGTTCACAGTCATCATACAACTCGACACTACAAGCCTATGGCAAAGGAAGTCGGAAAACATAGATATCTATAGATATCCACGTGAAATACATAAATTGCTAGAGACACTTAACAATTCTTACGAATTTGTCTTAACCCATTCTGGCCCGCACACTCTACTCAGGTTTTGTATTGCCATTACGTACAGAGAACTTCTGCAATGAGACGAGTGCCTGGACGATGTCCCCAACTCCCCTCTGATGTCCATAACGCCGCCGGGCGTCCAGAAGAAGGGTCAGGGGGCTGGCGTCTCGTAGTCGGCAGTGGGGAGGCTGACTACCAATTCTCCCCACAGACGCACTGCTTCCAAGTCCTGCAGTATACGACCAAAACTTCGGTAATTAAACAACTACATGTGCTCCAGAACAAGATTACTGGTAGCCCAAGTTGGGTAATACTTGCATGCAATAAAATAATTAAAACAGATTTTAAAGGAACCTGCGAAACCTGAGATTAGACGGCAGAATATGTGAAAAGGAACACGATGTATTTTGGGATTGGATTCTTCATAGTCACGGCCATGAAAACCTCAAATCTAACTTGCATTCCTCTGTTTGAAATTAGAGTAAAATAGCTGGTTTGTGTGACGGTGGTAGAAATTTTTAATTCCATAAAAGACAGAGAAGTTTGTGATCATATGAGCAACTATTAGCTTCCCCAAAATGTGTTGTATTTAGTAGACTAGTTTCGTATTCATTGTCGACTGCTACGATGCGGGTCTTGTATTTATGAGGGACATAAAATTTTAAACAGGGCACGCGGTAGCGTAGTTGGTTGAGGCACTATGCTAAAAGCCGGAAGGTTGTGGGTTCGAGTCTCGATGAGGTGGATATTTTCATTTTGCCTATTCCTTCCAGCCGCAATATGGCCCCGGAATCGACTCAGCCTCTAACAGAAATGAGTACCAGGATAAAGGGCGGCCGGCGCGTAATGCTGACAATTTTACCAATATCTGTGAGTACATTGTCTACAGAGAATGTAGGAGCCTCGACGACTCACAACCCCTATGGGCTTTAATGGCCTGCTACAAGGATAGCTTTGCCTTAAGAGTGTAAGGAGGATTTACAAAGGACTTATGTTAGCAATGTTATTTCCGTGGAAAATGCTATTCTGTAAAATGGAAACAATGACAGTATCCTAGAAACATGTTCATGAAAAAGGAAATGTTTTGTTCTGTTGAGAAAATATCATTAGCATATACTGGATATTGGATTTCGTGGTTTAATATTAGGTCAGATCCACCGATTTAATTTACTTTGTCGTTTCTCTGAAATGTTTCATGTTACCTATTACAAATAAAACAAATAAATATGCGTTTTCCGAAATTCTATGCAGGCTTACTTCAAACTGGAGCGCATGATATCGCTACTGTGTTGCGTTTCGGCAGATATTGCTAACTGTGCTGAACTTCAGAACAGCCCGCTATGTGCAATGTAGTAAACAATTCGCATATCTGTGTCGAAGTGAAACTGTGTAAGTTGATTTCAAAAAGGAGTGGTTCTAGCTCAGTGATTGTACAGGTCGAAGATAAAAGAGTACAGATGACTTTTTCCATTTCAAAATAACTACAGCGAAATATTACGAACAGTACTGACCACTTTGTTCTCTTTAACCTCTATAAAAAGTGCCATAACCTGATTTCCCATTAGTACACAAGCTTTAATTCATACTAAGAATCTGTTTTGTCGAGTCAGCACAAAAAATTTCCATTCCAAATATCACTATTTTTATATTTTATTACAGTTGTTTTTAATTATATTTTCAGGTATATATACAAACATGAAATTTCGAGTGAAATAAATATTTCCTAAAATTTTCTGGGCTAAATTAATGGGGAAATTAACAATTATAAAGAAGGGAATTGTCTCCAAATTTCCTTTATTAGTCACCCCTGAATCGTGAAAACATTCCTCTCTTGGCTGTGACGCCAGAATTACTTTTAGAGCCAACTATTTCCCTAACACATATACGTTTGAAGAAGATACTTATTTCTCAAGCAGTAAAGATGGCCGGATCGTTAAGCTGAGCCATGGACCCCTATCTGGTAAAGAGATTTACTTCCACGCCATAAAGAACCCATTACGAATGCGTAGAATTATAATTAAGTTCCAATTAGGAGGCTAACCTTGAGAAACCCAGTTGTTGCATTGCTGTGCCAGAAGTGACGGCAATGTAACAGACGCTCCCCTCGACGACGTGGCTTTCTTCATCTTCAAAGTTCCTGTGAAACGATTATATATCGACTTCGAGCTGCTGTAAGTCGAATATCTGCTTTCAGGCGGTTGAAGAAGTTGTTCATCACGTGAAGATGGCACTGAAATACACTGTCTAATAACTTTGTCCTCTGCCGGTGTGAACACAAGCTGCAGTCCGACTTCCGGCTGCCCGGTGATGTCCGACTGCACGAGATACTCCGCCATGTCCAACATGTTCCCGGCCCATGTCCACCCCTTAGTAACAGCATCAAGCAAAGCTCCGGTGGGGCTCACTTCTGAAGCTGTCACCAGGTGGCAGAAAGCCCCCAACACCCGCACCTCATCCTCTTGATCTTCTAGCCTCCGTCTCCACTCTTCAAGATGCCAGCAGTTTTCATGAGATGCAGCAAACAAGCGGTTCAGGTATGGCCTCAGAACTGGAGCCATATGTTTCCTGTACTCATCCAGTCCTTTGTACAACCACTTTAAAACATGGCGGACCAACACTGAATCATCTGACAGATCTGCATTTGACGTATCAACATCTCGACGAACCGAATCGATCAATAAGATGGTGGAAGCATCGAAGTTGTGTCTCAGTTTACTGTCACTATCGACTCTGGTTCCCAGATTCCTGCGGACACTCCTTTTAGAGGAAGTCCGTCTTCTAGACCTGCCGGAGGGAGCAACGTATGTTCCCACAGGAGTGCTGCCCATGTCACCCAGGGCCAGTTCCTTTGCTTGCTCGAAGATAGCTGACAGGAGATATATCAGGTCCTCCACAGGGTCTTCCTGCTGGAGAGTTGGATCTGACGTCTGTTGAGGCACTTGGAACCACGTTGGAGAGTTATGACTCTGAAAGTAAATTAAAAGGAAATATGAAGTTCGTCTCAAAATTGGAAGTTAGTATCTAATTTACAGAAAAAATCATTTATTTGCATTGCCTCTACTATTAAAGAGGTAGAAGAAAATTTTCCCCTGAGCTCAAATAATCATCACACTATTAAAATATGTTTGGGAAAGAAAACATAGCTCCATGCATTCTTAGCCTGGATGTAAATGGAAGTGACTCAGGACGGAGAAGGGTGGATACAAGCGCCATTTGAGGCGCTGCGGAGAATAGAAAAATACTTGCCTTTGCCGTGGTGTCATACCCCAGTTTCTGAATATCTTACGAGGCAGTCTAATTGGTATAAAGAATAAAATATAATGAAAATATATCTTCAGTGCAGCCGTTATTACAATCAACTGAAGCTCGAACGGAAACATTTGCAAGCATACATATTGTTAGGCGAATTAAAAACAATAAAACCTGGAATATTTTGTACAAAAATAATTATTTGTGTTTGGATTAAAACAAAGAATGAGTGTATATAGAGGGAGGGCTCACAGAGTTTTCTACCCTGAAGATAGAGGCCATACTTTTTTCGAAACGTCGATTCACACAAGATCTACACGATGCCACATCACAGAAGACGGTATTCTTCAAAATTGGAATTTGTTGACAACTTTCAGTGTTATGCCCAATACAAAATTTCATGAAATCTCTATGGTGGTTCTCAAATTAGTGCAAGAGGACAGAAGAACGGATGGACAGGCAGACATGACAGAGCTAATGGGCGCATTCTTGAAATCCTTCTTTGCGAAAGCGCTGGGAAGAAATTGAAACTGTTCCAGTACATTGGAGTCTTTCTTACTGGCACTACTGAGTAGTGCCGCTATTGATACTAAGAATATTGCTACTACTACTACTATTAATACTAATACTACTGAATTAAAAATAAAGGCATCCCTGTAAGAGGCCGTGGAGGCCCATAAGGTTGTGAGATGTTGAGGTTCCCACATTTTCTAGACAATCGGCTCACAGATGGCGATAAGGTTGTCAGCCCTATCAGCCCTACGCGCCGGCCGCCCTTTATCCCCAAGAATATTCCATGAATATTCCTGATACTCATTTCTGTTAGAGGCTGAGTCGACCCCAGGGCCATAGTGCGTCTGGAAGGATTAGGTCAATTGAAAAAAATCCAATGACCCCATCGGGATTTGAACCCGCGACCTTCCGGCTTGTAGCATAGTGCCTCAACCAACTATGCTACCGCGTGCACCCCACTACTACTACTACTACTGATAGTAATAATAATAATAATAATAATAATACTGTTTTGCCAAAGAAGTTTTGCAAGGGAATGGAAAGCACCAGACAAGGTACAGACAAAAAATTCGACAATGATAATGTTGTTATGAAGTACCTGCAGTGTTAGCTGGCGAACCAGAAGCATCTCTCGGAAGAGTTGCGCAATGTAGTCCAGTTGCCGAGGGGTGTACTGCGTGTAACCTGCTGTCGTGTACGTCGCGGGGTTCAGTGTCCTGTTTCCGAAACTCAGTCTTCTGGACCTAACGGATTAAGAAGTATTAATTAAGCAAATATATAGACACAGCAACCCCCTTTTTAAGAAGCCCAAGTGGGTAAAAATTCGCCTCCTTTTAAGAATTTAGAAGGTTCATGGCTCCATTCACTTCAGTTTGCCACTGGTCCCTGTCCTGAGACACCTGAATCCAGCCCACAGTTACCGAGCTTCTTTCTTGAATCCCATTTTAATAACCTACGACTAGATTGTTCCTCCCTTCAGGTTTCCCGACCAATACTTTGTATGCATTTCTGATCTATCCGATGGTGACATGCCCCCGTCTATCTTATCCTTCTCAATTATACCATTCTAATGATGGTTGATAACTAGTGCAAAAATATGAAATTCGTCAATGTGTAATTGTCTGCAGCCTTCTGTCAGTTCCTGTCTCGAAGGTCCGAATATACACCTCAACACCCTCGTCCCTTCTGATTTCGCTTTAATATGAGGAATTTACAGGTAAAATTACAGGTTTCAATGTTTAATTTTTATTTTTTTAAATATAAAACGGAAGACAAAAGCTTATAAATTGTATAATAGCAAACACCACAAACAGCAAGTGTCAGTAACTCGCAAAATGCGCTGAAGAATCATCCCTGTATCCGTTACATATGAGGCTCGGTGGGCCCCCTAAGTGAGTCTCGAAGTTGTGCCAAGGATAAGACCCTACTGCTGCAAGAAAGAGAAGCCAGTTCATCCAGTCAATAACCAACCTCTGTATTATTTGAGATAACAAATGGTTATTCACAGAGAAACTCACCTGGTCGTTGCAGGTGGAGCCAAGTCAGCGAGAACGCCCCCCCATTTTCGTATGATCGCCACTTCCAGTCGCTCCGATATGAGACACCGTTTCGTGTCCACGTCATCATCATCAGGTGGCACTACAACCGTGGCCGAATCCTCGTACAGGCACGTGAGGAAACCTTCCAGGATCTCTCCGTCACTGAGATAGTCTTCCTCTGGATGGTGCTGGCCGCCTGACACTGAATGAAGCATCACATTGCACCAAGGGAAGAAATACGAACGGAACCTCTGAGTCTTAAGGGCGACGATGAGTGCATCGACGAGACGCAGGACGTGAACGGCCAGCGTGTCGGACGTCCATGACAGGAGCATGGCAGTCGGACTCGAACTGGTGTGCTCCAGTTGGAACCAGAGTAGTGTCCGTAACATATACCGGCTCACCACCTTCAGGAACTCCTGCGCACATATCACATACATCATGACTATTTGCCTGTCTGTGGATTACGTCCTTACAGCGTAAAGCAAAGCTCCTCCATGGGTGCTTCACGTTCTGTCCATTCCAGCTTATAGTATGCCTTGAGGAGCATGACTGCAAGCTATGGATTTATTCAGCGTGAAACTTTATCAGTTCTGTTTCATCACGTATTTGATTTAAAATAATACTCACAAGAGGAGTGGGGAAATCTTAAATTCTTCACCTGATATGAGATATTTCACCGCCGCCCCACTTAATTTGAAAACAGACCACCTTTCTTACAGCTTCGACACAATTGGTAACACGAAATTTTCAGACTCTATCATAAAATATGTCACAAATATTTTATATCTAAAAATAATATTATTTTAATTACTGAGAAACGTGTTTAAATTACTGCCAGTTAATAGTCAAGTTCCGAACAAAAGGTCAGCACTGTTCAATTTTCACTTAACTAAAAGCAAAATAAAATAAAATGAAATAAATATTCTAACACTGAAATCGTGTACCGCAAGGGGGCAGCTTGTTTCGCATGGGCTTCCGTCCCAATCCTGCTCCCCCTTTTCTCAAACATTCTTTCAAAGAGGTGACGGGAATATAAGAGATTATGAAAGAATGGTACAAAACATTTCCAGAATCAACTGCTTTGAACTTCAATATGAACGTAACGTTAACTTGTTAATGTATTTTCCAAATGATTCACTGTATCTTTTCCAAGGATTTCGCCTACTAAAAAAAGACAAAACTCTCCCTGTAACAGACCATGGAGGCTCATAGGGTTGTGAGACATAGAAAATCCCACATTTTCTAAACAATCGGCTCATAGATGGCGGTGAGGTTGTCAGCCTTAAGCGCCGTCCGCCCTTTACCTCCAGATAGTTTCCTGGTACTCATTTCTGTTAGAAGCTGAGTCGACCCCAGGGCCGTAATGCGGCTGGAAGGATTAGATCATTTGAAAAATCCACCGCATCGGGACTCGAACCTGCGGCCTTCCGGCTTGTAGCATAATGCCTGAACCAACTACGCTACCGCGTGCCCCCTAAAATTCATATTCATAAGTAAAAATGAGGAATATCACATTTATCACTACTAGTTATCAGAAGGAAGTATTTATTTAACAAGGTTCTTCAAATAGAGTGTAAATTTTATATGCTCACAACAAAAATACTTTTTTATCTCACGAAATAAGTTTGGTCTAGAACTATTTTGTAAAATTCAGCATTACTCTCTTTATTTTACAAAAGTAGACCAACTGCTGCCGATGGCAGCTGCCGCGCGGTCTTTGTCACCACATATCTTTGCCAGCTGGAACACTAGGGTCGTGGGTTCAAATCCAACTCAAAGCATAGATGTATTCCTGCTTGTTCTAAGTTTCTTTTGATCTGAAGACACAGCGGCCTTGCGACGGGCTCTTCTTCCTTCGTAGGAGTTCTAACAACTGTCTCTAATAACTGACTCATAGTTTTCAGGTCAATTCTCAAATGTGAACATGCCAGAGGGCATAATCCATCAACTGATGAAGAAGAAACATTTTTTCTTACGCCATGAGTCGAAAGCCAACAATGTTCAAATACAACACCTCACGGACTTATGTGGGAATATTATAAAGAAAATATGTGGGAATACGTGATGAACACGTCAGTTTTGCTCAGGCGATAGCGGCCAGAAGAATAAAAATGACCAAACCATATCATCGGATGGCCTCAGGAAATTAGAATGCCCTCAGGGTCGTCAGAAATTAAAATGTGGTCATGTGACCCATGGGACTCGGAGCCAACAACCGCTATGCTGGTGAGGGCTAACAACATTTAGCAGTTAGTCGGACGGGATCACCTGATTTCTCGTAACAGGAAGGCCGAAGCCGCCAAGAACTTGTCGACTGGTACGTCCCCGCAACTGCTGCAGAATCGTCTCCATGACGACAAGCACCCTGGAGGGTACGCTGGAAGCGGAGTAGTGTGTGAGCAAGGTGAGTTCTGCTGCGGGCAGCCAGATCTGCCAGGTGGCAGTGCGGTCGTCACATCGAACTGTGGGGTGTGGCGGGCCCGGAACAAGGTAGAAGCCCTGCAACACCCAGAACTTAACAGGAACCTTCTCACGAGAATGTAACGTCGTTCCCGAGAAGTCTACAGCATCTCGGCATGGCTCAAGAAGCTATCCGACTTTTTAGGGTGTCTGAATGTACATTACCACATAGACAAGAGCCACTACTGACCTTTATTATGAGTCAGATGACTTCTAGGATCATCTTTCTCTTTAAGATGATTTTTATTGCTTAAGGTTTGAGTTTCTACAACTGTTAATATTCTTATCGTGGCCTTCCTGGTTATGATGCCTTGTAGTCGAATACAGAATTTCTCAAATTCGTTTTTTGTGTTGTATCTAATAAAATATGCCAATAAATATATCTGCATAATAGCCTTTTTTCTTTTGCGAGCACCAAAAACACTCGTAGCTCCTCTACGGTTGGAAAGAGAACCATTGTTTTATTGACGTTTTCTATTTACCATTGCTTCCATAAGTATGATAGACAACTTATGAAACAACGGGTATAAATGAGGTGAAGTTACTGTAATTAAATTTCTGAATTTAGTTTATGGCATAAAAAGTTGAAGTTATCCTTATAACTGGCCGTGAAGGCCCATAGGGTTATGAAACGTCAAGGGTCCCGCATTTTCTAGGCAACGGCCAACGATGGCCGTGAACTTGTCAGCCTTATGTGCCGGCCTCCCTTTACTCCCAGGAATATTGCTGGTAGTCATTTCTGTTAGTGGCTAAGTCGACCCGAGAACCATAATGAGGCTGGAAGGGCTAGGTCAATTGAAAAAATCCAATGACCTCATCGGGAATCGAATCCGCGACTTTCCGGCTTGTACCACAGTGCCTCAACCAACTATGCTAATGTGTGCCCCAGTTTACTGCATTCGTGTGGTGAATAACCTACCGTCTGGGCTGCCTTCTGAAACAACAGACAGTCGATATGTCCCAGAGGCGCGCGGGCTGGGAAGTCACTTGACTGTGGCCAGCCGGAGCAGCCCACGCCGAGGATCAATTTCACTTCTACGTCCTCGGCTCGAGACCCGGCAAGGGCAGGTGACAAGAAACCGATCCTCAGCCGCACCTCGGGGGCGCCCTCGACAATAGCGATCCGGAAGTCGCGTGGATCCGGAAAGCGACTCTGGTTGCAGTCCGCTTAAAACACCACACAAATGCAGAACAACTTGGTTTAGCATCAGTTTCAGGATAGAGAGACTCAAGTGCGAAACTGTTTTGTATTACGCAAATTTAAGTTTCGCACTTGAGTTCAGTAATGTGAATTATAAAAATATTACATTTTATCTTGTAGTGTTGCATCCTGTGTGTGGTGTTTACAAATTCAAATGGATGGGTTACCTTCACACAAACAAATATTTGTATTATTCCACTCACAACATGTTTCGGCCCAGAAGGGTCATCATCAGATGATTGGTGAGGAATACAGAAATGTTGATATAAAATTAATGTACTCGTAAAGCTATCCCTGTAACAGGCCGTGAAGGCCCATAGGGTTGTGAGACTTTGAGGGTCCCACATTATCTAGCCAGCTGACTCAAAGATGGCGGTAAGATTGTCAGCCTTACGCGCCGGCCGCGCTTTACTCCCCAGGAAAATTATTTAATTAATTCCTGGTACTCACTTCTATTAGAGGCTGAGTCGACCCCAGGGACATAGTGCGGCTGGAAAGATTAGGCCAATTGAAAAAATCCAATGACCTCATCGGGACTTGAACCCGTGATCTTCCGGCTTATAGCATAGAGCCTCCTCAACCAACTACGCTACCGCGTGCCCCCAGTGTTGACATAGGTCATATAAAATTACAATAAAAAGGCAAAGTTAACCCTATGCGTTACCAATTAAGCACTACGCTTTGAAGACGTATGTGGGAGTGGATGTACAATTTCTTGACCTCGGCACTAGTTAGAGGTGAGTAGGTCAGCTTCACACCCTGGCCGCTTTACCTCCGGTACCCACTGTATAGGAGGTTGGGTGAACCCCAGAGCCGGTCTGAACGACATGCAAAAATGAAAATTCTTGACCTCACCGGGACTCAAACTTCGAGCCCTCAGTCGTCCAGCCAGTAGCTTATCGCTAAACCGACTGTGCTATCTCGGCTCACGACTTTGGGATAGTTTTATAAAATTTAGAATTGAGGTGATAAGGTGAGTATATTTAGGTTCGGGGGTGTGATTAGGGTAAATGTATATTTTATTACGATATGGGGGAGATGGGCTGTAGTTTTTGGTGGACGTTATGTTCTGTATCGGAGATTCCTTCTTCTTTGCTAACTTATTTTGTTGGTTCCTTCTTGGCTTACTCTTCGTTCCTAGAAATGACGGTGATTTGTTCCCCTAAAATGTTGTGCTTTCTCCCAGCTACAAGCAGTTAATATCCAGATAGCCGGACTCTTCATAAGATATTAAATTGATCTCTGGCTATGTTGGATGATCAGAAGAAGAAGAAGTCCTCAGAAGATCCAAGTTTATTCCCAAAAAACGTGTAAATTTACAGATTTAGAAATATTATAATTTTATATAAAACAGTACTTCCCTGTCGTGGGAACTAGGCAGCCATATCTCACGCAGTCTTAAGGTTCGGCCACACAGAGCGCTACGCATGTTCGCTACGTACGCTACGTACCCTGTGTACGCATGATCACGCAGCTAAAATAGGGAACATAGCGTGCGTAGCGTACGTAGCGTACGTAGCATACAGAAGTCTGTGTGACCAGTCACATTGGCAATAAAGGGAGATATTTTTCTGTTCGTATAGCGAACATAGCGTACGTAGCGCTCTGTGTGGCCGAACCTTTACACATGAAACAATTTCCATCCCAAAGGCTAATGCGTTAATGACGTGCTATTTCTACCTGACCACTCACCTCCAACTATTGCCGAGGTCAAGAAAATGTGGATCTATACATCCACTCCCCCATACGCCTTCATGGCGTAGTGCTTTATTAGTTGAGCACAGGAACAACTTCGCCTTACCTTACGGTGTGGGGTGCGTACCTGGGCCATAGAAGAGCTGCTGTTCAGGTGACAGCTTCAGTAGCTGGTCCAGGAGACCGACATCCACGATCTTGCCTGGACTGCCGCAGAGACGAGATTCGTCCACTAGGTCCGGCCTCACAGGGGCCGAAGCCTTTGCCGCTGCTTGAGCCAGCAGCTCTACAAATCTCTCCTGGATTTTGTCTCTGAAATTTTGACACATTATAATCAAATTATCCGACAATTCTCACTGCGCCTCCCATTCAGATACCTGGAGAAGCTATTTGTTCCTGTGGGACATGAAGTTAGTGTAGACTGGAGGATGCTCCATGACGGTTGTATTCGTTATATGTTGAAGTTGAAGTCTTTTCATTTCAGTACTGTTCTTGGCATATACTGTGTGTTCGACATACATGACGTTTCGGGACTTGGTTTCCGGGTGAGTAGTTGACAATTTTCCAATGTATAATATCTTTTGCGACTTTTCCGCCTACAATATCCGACTGTGTCGGATTTTAAGGGACATTCCCTAATTAGTTTCATTTGAGTAGCGCTTAGATTTGCTACTGACTATCAGCTAAAGCGGATTTAGCTCAAGTATCAAATAGAATGNTGCCAAATCCCAGAAGACTGCTTTCTTCATAATGTATGTTCTTCTCGGAGGTGCCTTGATCGAATTTATTCCAGAGCACAGTTTATAAAAGTAAAGCTATCCCTGTAACTGGCCGTGGAAGCGTATAGGATTGTGAGGCGTCGAGGGTCCCACATTAGCTAGAAATTCGGCTCACAGATGGCGGTTAGGTTGTCAGACTTACGCGCCGGGCCCCCTTTAACCTCCAGGAGGATTCCTGGTCCTCATTTTTGTTAGAGGCTGAGTCTGCCCCGGGGCCATAGTGCGGCTGGAAAGATTAGGTCAATTGAAAAAAATCCATCTCATCTGGACTCGAACCCGCGACCTTCCGGCTTATGGAATGGTGCCTCAACCAACTACGCTACCGCGTAGAGAACAGTTTATACTGTCTGACAATTCTTTCCTCTAACCGTTGTGAATGCTATGATAGTCTTTTGAAAGAGGCATCTATAATTCCATAAATGCATAAATGTAAACAGGAGCGTGGTTGATTAGCCATAAGTTATTTACCGACCCTGTTTCATCTATGGATGTTAAAAAGATCTAATAAAATGGGAGATTGAACACAAGGCCAATTTGTCCCTCGGTTTAAATCATGAAGGAGTAAAGGGGAACGGAGACATAGCTCCACCATTCTTACCCTCGGCACGAGATGGAGTTCAGTTGCTAGCTTCACGTCTTGGCCGCTTTGACCTTGAGGAAATAGCCCCCAGTTCCCACCGTATAGGAGAATGGATTGATTCCATAGCCGGTCTGGACGCTGTGAAGAAGATAAAAATATCTTGCCCCTGCCAGGAATCGAACCCAGGGATTGTAGCCTCTCATTATACCGACTGAGTTATCCTGACTCCTGGAGGGGTTGGCCGTGACATGTAAATATATATTGCTATGAAAAAGGCTGCAATTGAAGGACTTAATCTCAGGATTAGGCTGAAGGGACTGAGGAAAATCACGAAAACTTCTGGAGTCGACTCCATAAACCTAGACTCAAGCACTATATCAAAATGCTCACGAAATGAGAGTACATGGTGTTGCAGATTTGGAAACACGTAAGTTACGCGCACGTCGACTGAATGCAGGCAATGGTTCACCCACCTGCGCAGAAACCCCGCTGGGTTGATGAATTCTGCCCACTGTTCAGCACCTTCGCCTTGTAGTCGCACTTTTGCGAAGCCTTGTGGGATCCCGTCGCCACCTTGGCCTTCCACCACACGGCACGTCAGTTGGGTTCCGCATTCCTGATACACTGATGGTGACGACAGAGCATCCAGACGCACAAGATATTCGAAACGAGGACTCCGACCAGGCTGTGCACAACAGATGTTACAATCACTAGAACGCTAGTCTGTACAACTCTACAAGGAAGCGAGTAACAACTACTGAGATATCTCCATGTGTGTTGTGAGTGGTTACCGGCGTTTTGCCCCACGAAAGCTACTGGTTCCTATGAAACTTTGGTAACCACCTACTTAACTACACGTTGTCACAACCCAGAAGACCATGACATGAATATTCACCGTTGTGAACAGCTCAGATTCCATGTGCGAACCAAATTAAT
Source organism: Cryptotermes secundus (assembly GCF_002891405.2). Taxonomy (NCBI): domain Eukaryota; kingdom Metazoa; phylum Arthropoda; class Insecta; order Blattodea; family Kalotermitidae; genus Cryptotermes; species Cryptotermes secundus. Next base: position 839,641 of record NW_019743156.1, on the reverse strand, counting down.
TCCAGAAACGTGCTGAATCAGAAGTCTTAACGCTGCTACTGTATGAATTATAGCACGATGCAGTACATCAAGTACCAAGAATCACATCGAAACATCGGAAATCCAAATATTCTACACTTAAACTCGAGTATGAGAGGTTACGTGTAACACAGTACGGCACACCGCAATCAACTGAACTGCAATAACTCTTAACATATATACATGTACGTGTTGCCTTGTGTACGGGTCATTACCTAGCAACGGCTGTTTTTCTGCCTTCACTGTTCTTGCTTTGAGCAAATACGCCTCAATTTTATAATATATTCAAGTCATAGATTTCTGATTCAAATGTGTTCCTTGTTTATTTTATGTATTTTGTTTTGTATTTTTCATTTTATGTATAGTCTGTCCTCTTCTGTATCAGATCCACTGTCACAGGGTGCTCACCCAATTGCAGTAAAATAATAATAATACCACATTAAAATTCTTATGTATATATACATAAGACTAATATGTTAAGATACTTAAATATATACGTACATTAGAATTTCAACATTATATTATATATGACACTGAATAAGAAAAATATGGCCGCCAGCCTATGAGGACGTGAACACGGGAGCAGAGGAACGCCCACTTTTGCAAGAAGTTAACAAGCAGAGCAGTGAAGACGGTGACTGGGAACTTTGTGTGACAGTGATCCGTAGTCACGGCTGATTACCAAACCATGCCCATCTATCGTCACTCGAACACGTGACAGTAACATGAGAACAAACATTTGTAATTCATTTTTATTTATGGTTTATTTTAACGACGATGTCAGTACACTGACTACAGATGGCGTCGAATGTAAGAATTACTGATGAATAATAAACCGAAACCGGTCACGGTGGCCGCGCTGTCTTCGCTTGCTCGGACGCTAGGATCGTGAGTTTGAATCCCACTCAAGACTGTGTGTCTAATTTTGTGTGCGTTTATTCTGTGTTTCTGTTGTCCTGCGTGTAGCTAGCGGCCATGCTACGTGCTGATCACTCTTCAAAGGAGCCCTACCCTCTATGTAAAAAAGATTACGAAACTGAAAAAAAGGCCAGGGCCCAACCAAGGGCTGTAGTGTCATCGATGAAGAAATGAATAAAATTAATTGGAAATAGTTTGGAAGAAAGTAGTTGTGGTATAGTAGAGAAATTATCACGACATTTTTGAAGAGAGACTGATGACCTCAAAATCCTCATTCAGGATATTCGGTGTCCCGGCAGATATTCAAACCATGAACCTCCTGAATACAAATCTAGAGCACTACGACTACACTAACCTGGTTCATTAGCGTAGATCGTTAGGTTGATTAGTTGATAAGGAACGATTGAAGAAAGTATAGATGAAAGGGGCCATGCCCATTTAAGCTGGTATTCTGGGATTTGCATGAAGGAACTGAAGAAAACCATGATGACCTTCACTCATGATAATCGTTAGCTCAGAGAAACACCTCCCGAATACAAGTGAGAAGCATCACCTCTACACTCGACTTGTTCGGCGATCCACTTCGCAAAAGTAAGAAACTGCCATTGCTCTAAGCCTACTCGTGAGTTACCTTGCTCAACTCCTGTTCTTCCTGTCAGTCTTCATTATATTCTGAAGTAGGTTTGTTATTCAAATTTGTATTATCCTCGAAATCAATCTCTCAATAACATGCAGCCTCGGTGCTCAATCAGGTAGCAAACTTGGTGCCAATCTATCGTATCATATTCAAACCAGCGATAATAATTTCGAATTAAATATGCCGTTTTGTTTGACAGCTAAAGTATATTTTTCAGTGAGTGAATTTAAATCTCTTTCTGCTTGTCACTAAATCTCAAGAACTGTAAATCTAATTTCACGTTTCGTCCATCATTTACTTTTATCTACGGTCCAAAAGGTTCAGTGAACTAAATCTCCATGAGTAACTTCATTAAATTGAATATAGAATTTGTATTATATTGCACCAGACATGTTTTGTTCGAGCGAAAAGGAACAAGGCAAGTTCCGGTTTTCAGCATTCCAACGGAACGCTCTTGTATAGGGACCAACGCGTTGGCCTAGGGGAGGAGAAATGCTAAAGGCTTATTTCCGCTTCTTTGTTATAGAAACTTCAACAAATCGTACCGCCATCTTGTTTACCTTAAAAACAATGACACAAACTCTGCAGCTACGTGAAATTCGGTGATCTCAAGGCGATGTCTACGAATATTACTGGTTTCTGGAATATGAGACTTAGTAGTGTGAACAAATTAGCAGACTTGTAATTGGAATATGCTTCTGTCTTCACGGTAGAATTGCAAGCCGAGCCTCATATTCTTTAACCTTTTTTTTTATTGCTAGTGGGGTGGGACCAAGTCCCTTGTACTGCGGCCACTTCTGGCTTATTGTACCAGCCCCAGATGATAGGTGAGGGTGATTGTGGAGCAGTTGGTGGAATGAAGATTGGCAGGGGAAACCGAAGTACTCGGAGAAAACCTGCCCTAGCGCCACTTTGACCACCATAAATCCCACTTAACAAGACCCGGGATCGAACCCGGGCCGCCGCGTTGGGAAGCCAGCCACTAACTGCTTGAGCTATGGCGCGGCCCTCCTTTAACCTTAGTCCTACTGGTTCAATAGCGTCCGATTCCTGTGCTTCTTAAACCGACAACTTCCTAGCTCTGCTTTCCCTTCTAACCTGATAATGCACGGAGCACTTTTGTACGAAACGTCAGTATGGATCTATGGGACCACACAGGGTTACATTCCAAACAAAAGCAATCTTGTGTATCCATATTTATAATCTGTAAGAAATGGCAAAGCTAACCGTGTTACGGGACGTGGAGGCCCATAGGTGTGTGAGACGTCGAGGCCCCCACATTTTCTAGACAATCAGCTCACAGATGTCGGTGAAGTTGTCAGCCTTACGCGCCGGCCGCCCTTTACCCCCAGGAAGATTCCTGGTACTCATTTCTGTTAGAGGCTGAGTCGATCCCATGACCATATTGCATCTGGAAGGATTAGGTCAAATGGGGGAAAAAAAAACTCATCGGGACTCGAACCCGCAGCCTTCCGGCTTTTAGCACAGTGCCTCAACCAACTACGCTACCGCGTGCCCCTAAAGATGTCCCCTTCCCTAATTAATTAAGCACTACACCATGATGGCATGCGGGGAAGTGGAGTTACAGCTCCATCATTTTTGACCTCGACACTACTTGGAGGTGAGTGGTAAACTTAACACCCCGGCTGCTTTACCACTAAAGGAATTCCCCCAAGTACCCTTTGGGTAGGAAGCTGGGTGGGTCCCAGAGCCGGTCTGGACGTTATGAAGAAGAAATTTTCTTATAACTACCCGGAATTGAACTGCGACCCCTCGGTTTTACAACCTGTAACCTAGTTGCTATAGCAAGTGAGCTACACCGGCTCATTATGTGAACAAATATAAAAAATAATTTCCTAAATATATTTGTCAAATTCTTGGACTTTTAATTACGTCACATGAACATTTTTAATGTGCGAAATTCTTTTACACAAACCGTAGCATGTACATAATTATTTTTCCTAACAGGTGCAGGATTTTCTGCATCCTTACAAGCGCTTTCAATTTGGGCCTACAGCTTCAAGCTCCATAGTGCGTCGGTGGGTGGGTGTATGAAGAACTACTTACTACACCGCGGTCTCGTATGCCGTCCAAAGTTGCTAGGAATTTACTTGAGAATCTGGGGTCTAGCATCGCGGCGCCGCACACCAGGCGCTGTACAAGACGCTCCACCACAACCTCCACAGCGGCACTGGCCCTCTCTCTGCTCAGGTCGCCTCCTGCAACAGAAATGTCATCCCAGTTCGCACTTAAACACCTCCGCTTGCCTTGTTGGCTCTAAGGGCAAAGGTCGAGGCCGCAGTGGGCTGGATGTTCGTGGCGCTTTACACGAAATTAGATTTAAATTACGAATAAAATCGTCCTTAGAGACAAGAATTTGTGGGAAAGTTTAATATTTTAATTTTCTGTAAGGTGTCATGACATTGGAAGATGCAAATCAAATCACAGGAAAGTATTCATCCCCTCAAAAATCTGTATTTTAGAATATAACGCCTTGTCTCTCTGTGAAAAGCAACCGACGTTTCGGACACTGAAGATGAATGTGATATGTTGTTCCGAAACTTACTGCTGACTTTCACAGGGGTACAAGGCGTTATACTCCATAAGACAGAACTCATCACGGTTACCACTGTGAGAATCTCAAGTCCAACAAATTTTATTAATATATTTTTATTATTTCTTTTATTGCTAGTGGGGTGGGACTAAGTCCCTTGTACTGCGGCCACTTCTGGCCTATTGTACCAGCCCCATATGATAGGTGAGGGTGATTGTGGAGCAATTGGTGGAATGAAGATTGGCAGGGGAAACCGTAGTCCTCGGAGAAAACCTGCCCCAGCGCCACTTTGTCTACCACAAATCCCACTTGACCAGACCCGGGATCGAACCTTATTAATATATAGAATTATAAAAATATTTTAGAAATGGGGTTCCCAAGAGTTTCGGACCGTGGATTTTTGCTCTTATGTACCACAATAATACTTAATGAAATATTGTAAGAAATTTAAATTGAGTAAGGGTAAGAAGTATTTAAAATTTATATTTCAAAAATATAATACAGCGCATGGTTAACATTAAATTTTCTTCCTCGTTGGACGTGTTTCAAAATGAATTTTTAATTTTCTTTCTGATATTCTACGTAGATATTACTGTATATTTACTTGTGTATGTGAAACGTCCCCTCCCCTACGGGATACAAGAAGAGGGTCGTGTGTAAGAGCGCCGTTCTTGTTACTGTTATGCAGTTAAAACGAATATAACAGTTAATATTTACTTAAAAAGTAATATTCAGCAGATCGTGTCCTGCCTTTATTTCTCTTTATTAAAATCCTAGCTTTTAGTTCCACAAAGCAGAAGCAACAGGAATCCAATTTGAATACAGTTTTTCTTGACCTCGGCACTAGTTGGAGGTGAGTGGTCAGTATCACGACCCGGCCGCTTTACTCACAAGAAAAGATCCCCCCCGTACCAGATAACCCATTATATATGAGGTTGGGTGGACCCAAAAACCGGTGTGGGCGACGTGGAGAAGAGAAAATTCTTTACTTCACCGGGACTCGAACTGCAGCGTCGCTATACCTATTACGCTATCCCGACTCCTTTTGATGATAAATGTCTGAACAATTTCCAGATTGGGTGTAAGACCTGGCTGAGCCACCTGTTGGTGTCATGCGTGTTAACCTTTGACTAAGTGCACGAGCGCCCTTCTCCCTGGCCTCCGTCAGTGTTACAGAATCGCCTATAAAGTCCGGGGTGGGGAGGATAGGAGGACGAAGGCTACCTGCACAAGTTTCGTGGCAGGCCGAGACGTAGCTGATTTTCAACAGAAAATCCCGGTCAGGATTAAACAACCTGTAACAAGGGGCGATAAACCAGCCGTTAGGCCACATTCCAATATTATTAATAAGATGGAAATCATCTTCCGGAGATGGCCGCGCCATAGCAACCATAGGGTTGTCAGCCCTACGCACCGGCCTCCCTTTAAACCCAAGAATATTCCTGGTACTCATTTGTGGTAGAGGCCGAGTCGACCCCAGGGCCATAGTGCGGCTGGATGGATTAGGTAAATTGAAAAAAAATCCAATGACATCATCAGGACTTGAACCCGCGACCTTTCTGCTTGTAGCATAGTGCCTAAACCAACTACGCTACTTAGCGCCATAGCTCAAGCGGTTAGTCGCTGGCTTCCCACCGCGGCGGCCCGGGTTCGATCACGGGTCTGGTCAAGTGGGATTTGTGGTGGACAAAGTGGCACTGGAGCAGGTTTTCTCCGAGTACTTCGGTTTCTCCTGCCAATCTTCATTCCACCAATTGCTCCACAATCACCCTCACCTATCAATTGGGGCTGGTACAACTGGCAAGAAGTGGCCGCAGTACAAGGGACATGGTCCCACCCCACTAGCAATAAAACAAATCTTCCGGAACAGAGACATAAACGAGGCGTACGAATTATGTTTAGTTCTTAATCTGGTGCAAGCAAGGGGAGCAAACTGCAACTGATCCTTCAGAGATTTCTCAGCATCAGATGCTCTTACTTCAGGGGAGAACCGAGTGACAAGGAGAGACTCCAGTGAACCCTCTTCTGCACAACAGAGAGAGAAGAGCTTCTTACTCCGATCACGGCAATCCTGGGTTTCTCTGTGGTACTGCTAACAGCAGCGTGAGTCGGGGTAGCTCAGTCGGCATAGAGACTTCCGAGGGGTCGGAATTCGAGTCCCAGTAGGGTCAGAATTTTCTCTTCTCCACGTCGTCCAGACCGTCTGTGGGGCCCACCCAGCCTCCGATCCAATGGGTACCGGCAGCTCTTTCCCCAGGGGTTAAAGCGTTCGGGACGTGAAGCTGACCACTCACCTCCAGCTATTTCCGAAGCCAAGAAAATGTGGAACTATACGTCCACTCCGCCATAGACCTTCATGGCGTAGTGCTTAATTAGTTACGCACAGGGACAACTTTACCATTGGTAACAGCAGCAGTGTTTGCAGGAGATGGGGTTACCCGCTTCTTCCTAACTACAGCTGCAAAATCGCCATCTGAAGGGTTTCCGCCCTCACATTGGGCGACTGAGGTAGAAAATTTCTAGGCAAAGCTGTAACCGCAGTGGCAGCAGGGTTACCGCCTACTGCACACATAACATCCGTATATGATTTTATAGTAGCGTTCTTTGATATGGCGGATGAAGCAGCCTCGTGTCATGTTGATGGCACATGAGAGGGTGCCTGTTGTAGTTCGCGTAATTGCGTCTTCAAGTTATCGTCGATTCTTAGCTGTTACACGTCAATACTAATCTTGGACACCATGACGACTAAAGACTGTACTATCTCCACTGTACAGATGCCATTTGCGCGAACCGCTTCCAGCTGCACGCTGAGAATATCTTCATCCCCGATACACTTAGCAGAACACTGAAACTCAGTGGACAATGCTTCCCTTTGATTCTTCTTAGCGATTGAATGCTCGCTTGCGGTGTCCCACGTGACTTTCTTGCTGCTGTCACACTTGTAAGCGGAGTTACCAGTGGATGCACTCACACTGCTCTCCGGCTCACAGGTCTGCAGACAATTACAATGAAAGTGCGACTAGCACTCGCCACGCCAAATGAACATTTGTTTGCCGTAAAACTGCCTTTCGTAAACGGCACACAGATCCTTACTGGCCATGCTGAACCAGTGGCAGGCCTGTACACACAGATACAGTAGACAATCAANGCAGCTATTCAAGAATTTCCCAGCATTTAAGGAACCCCAAGGTTCATTACCGTGTTCACAAGAGCCCTCCACTGGTCCCTATCCTGAGACAGATCAATCCAATCCATACGATCCCATCCTATCTCTCTAAGATCCATTTTTATATTGTGCACCCACCTACGCCTTGGTCTTCCTTGTGGTCTCTTTCCTTCTGGCTTTCCCACCAATATCCTATATGCATTCCTTTTCTCCCTCATTCGTGCTACATGCCCTGCCCACCTCATCCTCCTTGATTTGATCATTCTAATTATAGGTACTTGGAGAAGAGGGTACTACTATTACTACTACCAACACTAATTATATTAATTATTATTGATAATAATAAAATATTCAGATTAAATTTTCTTGTCAATGTGATGGTTCCCACGAGAAGTAGGTAGCCAGGTGATGGTTGCCTGCACGCTTGCGTATTTATTTCGCTGTATTAATTGCAACAAAGGCAATGTATGTGGATAAATATTTCTCGAAAATACATAAGCAATTGCCATCTGCATATGAAATTAGATTTTTACATCAAGATCATCATTTTTCATCATTTTCCACTGTCATCTCTGAAATTGGCCTTATTTGTTTTAAAAATACCGAACATTCTGCAGGCGGAGACTATGTTCCTGGTAGGGCTCATACAGAAACCCAAAGGAAAGGAATTTGAAGAAATTACGTGATAACGTTCGCTTTTGATGGTCAGATCGATTTCTGGGGTGCATGCCCATAAAATTAGATTCTCTGGCTTATTCCCATTCAGAGTTATTTCTGAAATTGTAAATCTAGTACACAGTTGGTAGGATTCCTTGGACGGGGGATCGGACGGTTGCAAGGCTGCTAGCTACACAGGTCAACGCAAACACAGAATAAAGGCAGACATTCATGCCATAAGTGGGAGTAGAACCAACGATTCCAATGTTCAAGTGATCGAAGTCGTTTCATGCCCTAGACTGCGCGACCAAAATAATTTTGATTTTGATACAAGTCTAAGTAACGTAAATACGTGTATATAAACAGAGTTGAAATTTATATAATATGAAATATTTTGGGTTTGTGATTAACCAGTAGAAGTCTGAACACTTTCTTATCTGGATACATCTGGTGGAGTACAAACATAAAATCCAATTTAAGAAAAGTCGTCAAGGAACTGGAAGTCTGCCAAACCGATTCGCATATTTTAACCACTACAACCAGTAGACTGTCAAGATGACGGGAAAATATTAACTAAAATTAAAGAGCGGCTGTCTTCTTCAGAATAATTGCCGTGGTGGTTACGTTTTATTTCCTTGAAAAATGACAAATTTTGCATAATTTTCATAAAAAATATCAAACTTCATTAACCAAATTTGAATGACGCCACTGCCCCAACATCAAAGTCCTCTAGAGTGTACCGTTCATGATTTGGGGTTTCTTCTCTGAAGAAAAAGAAAAAATAAGTCCATTCTACCACCTAATTTGATTACTTTGGTTCCCTCCCTGATGAAAGAGGAAAACAAGCATATTGATCATCTGTCCGGATGACATAGGTTCCATTCTAGGGGAAAAGGGTCGAACAGATATATTGAAACGTCTAAGTGAATAAATCTTTCAGTCTTGTTAAGGATCTGTGTACAGTGGCCCGTAATGAGAACATTTTCTATGATGTTCTTACTCACTTAATCCGTTCCTCTTATACTTTGTGGTGTCGACGTTGTGTTTTTCATTTTGGTCATTTTACAGACAGTAGGACTCCTTGGACGGGTGATCAGCTCGTCGCAAGGCCTCTACCTAAACACAGGGCATTACAAACACAGAGTAAACACATACACATACCAAACAACCATGCTTTGTGTGGGATTCGAACTCACGATCCCTGCTTCCGAGCAAGCGAAGACAGTACATGTCCCAGACCAACGTTTCTTGCTGTGGCATCAATTACACCGGACCCTCATCTTATGAAAGAAGCATTTACCGTGCCGAGGTCAAAGTTTGAGAACTATTGCCCTAGACCGCTCGGCTACCGTGACCGGCTATGAGGCTGTTAAGAAGAGCTAAATGCAACGGTCCACGAGTAGTGCTTCGCTGTGCTGGGAAATGTTTCTTGTTATGGCAATAAAAGTTGACCTTGGCCTCTTACAAATCCATCTCATTTTAAGTGGAAACGTTCAGAAGGAAAGAGGGCGTGTTTCACAGACTGCAGTTGTACTGTCAGTTCCACATGGACGCCCTTATTTACGTAAGGAACAATGTAACCAGAATACTCACAAGGCCTTTCCGAACTCCGCTGCTGTCGAATCTGTATTGCCAGTAATACGCCGCACACAAACTGCGTCAAGACAAGCATCAAGACATGGGACAAAAGACGCAGTCTTACTTCATTCGTGATTCGTCAGCATCATGACTCAGACCGGTGTGCGGCGGTTTTCATAATCTCATTCGTTTCAACTGTGCTCCTTTCTTTGCGTCATGTCGCAGACATCGTGTCTTGACGCATGCCGGTGTGCAGCCTACCTAAGGTTGCATTACAAATACCGTATAACAAGCGTAAGAAGGGATGTAATTCGTGAATTTGGATCCGTTATTGATAAAAAGACGAAATTGTCTCTGTATCTAATTAATTACACACTATGGCTTTAAGACGTATTTTGGAGTGGAGGTGTAGCTCCACCATTCTTGCCTTCGGTCAGTGAAGAGCTTCACGCTGCAGGCGCTTTAACCTCAGGGAATGAGCCCTCGACACCTATTCAACAGGAGATTGGATGGGCGCCAGAGCCGGTTTGGAGCCTGGGAAATAGAGAAAAATCTCTTGCCCTTGTCAGGAATAGAATCCCGGACATCCAGCCCGTAGATAGTCGGTATAGCTACTGAGCTATACAGCTATATCGGTCATAAGGATATTATGGCTGTCCGTCTGTCTATAACTTAGTTGCGGCACCTAAACCATTGTACAGAATTCCCCCATCCTCAGGTTCAGAAACGTTAGTCCCTACCTATAAAATTCTAGGCGTCATCTCGCAGGGGACCGCGGTCTTCATGTTCACAGCTGCGGGAACCTCTATCTCACATAGATTATTTTAAAACATGTGGTGGATCACTGTTAGAAGTTTAGTCATATGGGCCTATGGTCAACTCTGCTTAATTTCAGCTTAATAATTTTCTAACAACACTGTTGAGGATTTTTCTGTGATACGTTACGGATTACAGGCTTTGAAATAGTGTTTCCTTTACAAGAAAGCTTCCACTCGCCTTGATTGTTATGTTGTTCCAAGCGAGTCAAATGAAGATTCAACCTCTGGAGTTGTTCCTTGGAGAATCTAAGTCTTGACCCTGGTAATTTAACCTCACCATGCCCCCTAGGGCTCTGTTGAAGACCCAAGCATCCACTTTCCCTTTTACTGGGGCTGCTACCCATGGTCCTCTGTCTGTTGGAACCCTGAAACAGGTGTCACGGATATATCAGTTTTGTTTTGTGTCCAAAGAGACCTATCTTAACGTTTTTTTATTGTTAGTGGGTTGGGACTAAGTCCCTTGTACTGCGACCACTTCTGACCTATTGTACCAGCAACAGATGATAGGTGAGGGTGATTCTGGAGCAATTGGTGGAATGAAGATTGGCAGGGGAAACCGAAGTACTCGGAGAAAACCTGCCCCAGTGCCACTTTGTCCACCACAAATCCCACTTCACCAGACCTGGGATTGGACCAGGGCCGCCGCGGTGGGAAACCAGCGACTAAGCGCGTGAGCTATGGTGCGGCCATAGCTTAACGTTACTTACTTACTTACTTACCCTCATACTCAGTGACGAAATTTTCTGTATATATATATATATATATATATATGGTTTATTTAACGATGCTATCAGTAGGGTCGGCCTTTATGATTTTTTTTTAATTTGCTTAGTGGGAGGTGGAGTCCAGCTGGGTCCACTTGGCACGTCGACCACTGATTAGCCTATTGTACCTGCCCCGGGTGATTATGATGACGAAGAATTTGGTGGGATGAAGACTGGCAGGGGAAACCGAAGTACTCGGAGAAAATCTACCCCAGCGCCACTTTGTCCACCACAAATCCCACTTCACCAGACCCGGGTTTGAATCCGAGCCGCCGCGATGGGAAGCCAACGACTAACAGCTTGAGCTATGGCGCAGTCACTTATGTAACACCGAATATTAGGACGAATAAGAAATAGTGAATTAAAAAGGATTATCTAATTTGAAGTACTTCTTTAAATATCAGATATTTGTCTGGAGGTAATGAGAAACACTATGCAAATTTATGAACAGAGGAAACCCCAAATAGCAAGCAGAAGTGCTAGCCGATCCACCATGACGCTCGCTGATACATTTGGTTGTTAGCAAAAAGAAAAACATACTTTCAGATTGTGCATTCTTCCATAAAATGGGTTCATCGCAAAACAGCACAAAACTGTCTATTTTGTTTTGTATTTTAATTTCGCTTACATTTCTGATTATGTCCTTCGCAGGAATATTGTTCCCACAGGAACAAATACTATTAATTAAATGAAAATTAACATAAAATATTTACTTGAATTTTTGTATACTCTGGAATATGTTTCTTATGTGTTGGAGGCAGCTTTTATATCATTGCACCCGACAATTTTAAGGCGGTATGCATCTGGGTATAAAACAGAATTACTGGGAAGAAAATTTTGAGAACCTCAAATCCTACTTAATACCTTATATTTTTTTAATTCGCATAGTGAGGAGTGGAGTCCAGCTGGGTCCACTTGGTACGTCGGCCACTGATTAACCCGGGTGATTATGATGACGGAGAATTTGGTGGGATGAAGACTGGCAGGGGAAACCGAAGTACTCGAAGAAAACCTGCCCCAGGGCCACTTTGTCCATCACAAATCCTATTTGACCGGACCCGGATTCGAGCCCGGGCAGCCGCATACTTATTACCCTTGTTCATTCCAATGCCTCAGTCAGAAAAATGAGGCTAGCAAAGGCCTAATGATACAGCAGATCTGTCTGTCTTCATTCCTGTTACACACACGTGCAGCATAGGGCATCCTGAAACGCTTCGTTTCACTTCAGTTTATTAAACTTAGACAGTCGGTAGGACTCCTTGCACGGAGTGTCAGTCCGTCGCCAGGCCGCTATCTACAAACAAGCACAGAATAAACGCAGCCAAACATCCATGCCTTGAGTGGGATTCGAGCCCACGATCCCAGTGTTCGAGCGAGAGAAGAAATTCCATGCTTTAGACGGCGTGGCCACTGTGATCGCCTCAATAACACGAGTACAGCGAGTCATCTGAAAATACCATCCTTGAACTCTGCGTATCAGATAATCGACTATTAATAAATAGAACGTAGGTCATTTAACGACTTTCTATCAACTGAAGCTATTTATCTAGAATCGAAGGACATGAGCAATCGTGACTAGTTTCTGGTAGTATCGTGGTATTGACAGAATTATGAAGAGACGCGGTCACGATAGGAGATATTACGGCAGAGACTCGAACCAGTACCTCCTGAAAACAATCCCAAAGCGTTAACCCTAATACAAGGAAACCTTACAGACCGTACACGTGCCAGGGAAGCATGACCAGGGCGTAGTTCGAAACATCTTACCCGAAATCATGAATTCTGAAAATATGAAAATTGAAACACGAATTCTTTGAAAGAATTTAAATTTCCTACTATTCTTAAAATACCTGAAGCTATACAACATGAATCTTTAAATTACACAGTTTCTTTATTGTTTATGTGAATATTCTCCACGAGTATAGATTCCGCTGCCATAAGCGTATCAGGCATAAATTCTTCAACCTGATTGTGATTGTTAAGTAACAAAATAATCCTAGCGGTCGTAGAAAATGTTTAGGTATATTCACTACATATATCCGCACTAAATTTCGGATACCTAGCTATAATATTTTGTCAATTTTATCACTAGAACATATACAGAATTCACGCGGTGGTCACGATGTTCTTCATTCTACAGAATATATCTCCAATAAAATATTAATATTTCAGGGGAATCGATTACAACACAAAATTTTAGGACAGCGTATTATGTGAAAACAGAATTTATCCCTCCACAACATTCATTCGACCGTTATATTGACATTACACACTGCGAAAATTTAAAAAAGCCCAAAAACAAAATGACCTCCAGTGGCATGACGTTCATACCAATCTTTCAAGTTGTTAAAAAGTTATTACGTAGGTCGGTGCAGACGCATAAGCACGATACTGTAAATATGTTCTTCCTTATAGAATAAGGAAACCGCTATTGTTGACATATTCGCTACGCAACGTACCCAAAAATGCTTCAGAAACTTACAGAAATAAGTACGGTTATGAGAATAGAACCAAAATACACTTATGACTTTGATTACCTAACACTAAGAAGACGTTGTCTCTTTCCATGAAGACATGGTTCTCTGAATAAATATGAGTTATCACTGTAAAACTGAACTGTATGCACTGGGAAACATTATAATTTCACTCACACAACTGGCGACATATCACCCGTTCCTGCATGTACATATAAGGCCACTGAATTACTGGGGCATTGTTCACACACGGCAGGATGTTGGACGGAGAATCAACACGCACACAACAATACAATTCTGTTTCCGGTAACCATCTTCCTTCTCCCACCTATGCTACACTTCCGATCACGTGAGATTCTATTCAGGTTTGCTTTTCTAGTTATTTCGTTCTGCCCCTACATTCCACCTTGATTGTATGGCTGCAATATCGTAGTCGCCGACAAACACAAAGTTAGGCATTATGGGATATCTGTTTCACTTTTCAAACAGCCTATAGCATTATGTTTCTAAAGCTGCGGAACGTACTCTTTTATTTTTGGCTTTTCTCAATGTCTCAAAATATGTAGCATCAAATATTAGGATGACGAATAATGTATTAGAAGGAGTATACAAAATAAAGGCAATTTTTGCATTTCCCATTTATCGTCTCACATATAAAAAAACGTAAAATTTTCCATGTAGCAGGCCGTGGAGGCCCATAGGTTTGTGAGATGCTGAGGTTCCAAGATTCTCTAGACAATCGGCTCATAGATGGCGGCAAGGTTGTCAGCCCTACGCACCGGCCTCCCTTCAAACCCAAGAATATTCCTGGTACTCATTTGTGTTAGAGGCTGAGTCGACCCCAGGGCCATAGTGCGGCTGGAAGGATTAGATCAACTGAAAAAAATCCAATGACATCATCGGGACTTGAACCCGCGACCTTCCTGCTTGTAGCATAGTGCCTAAACCAACTACGCTACTTAGCGCCATAGCTCAAGCGGTTAGTCGTTGGCTTCCCACCGCGGCGGCCCGGGTTCGATCCCTGCTCTGGTCAAGTGGAATTTGTGGTAGACAAAGTGGCGCTGGGGCAGGTTTTCTCCGAGTACTTCGGTTTCCCTTGTCAATCTTCATTCCACCAATTGCTCCACAATCACCCTCACCTGTAATCTGGGGCTGGTACAATTGGTCAGAAGTGGCCGCAGTACAAGGGACTTAGTCCCACCCAACTAGCAATTAAAAAAATATGCTACAGCGTGACCCGTCTCACATATAAACTTGAATTAAAATCTTAAAATTCATGTTGTCTGAACTTTAAAATATTTTTCGCATCCCTGGCGCACTACATGTTTCGACCGATATGATCATCATCAGATGTTTCGAAAATTGCTGCTGAAAACTGTTGCACTTACGTGAATGAACACAATTCCAAAGTATACGCTCCTACAACAACGTACGTACGACAACACATGGGCGCATGAGTGAGGATTTAGTACACACATTTCTTATGACTGAAATCTGACGTCTGCTATATCCTAGTTCCTCTTCAAGAGTGTTTTGCTCATATTCACGCCTGAGGAAACCCGGGAAACCAACAGACGTCTGAGTGCTTTGTGAGGAGGTAGACCGCTATTGCATGAATATGTACGGGTAAGATTAAGTAGAAAGCACAATGGACCACTGTCGGTCGCGGTGCAAGGACCCAGAAGGCCCACCCCTTATACATTCATTCATTCATATTCGTACATTCATGATTAAGTAAAGAAGGATATAATTAAATCCGAAACAAACTTAGGACCACAATCGTAATATACGTGGTCTGACAAGCCGTAGCATTTAATGCGAATGGAATGACCCGCTCCACGAAGCTTGGACTGACACAGGTCTTGTATATATTGTATATACATTTAATAAAATGTAAATTGTACATACTGACAACAGACTTATTACTGGTGACTGTGACTCTGGTAAACGACAGAGCCGTTCTCTCATCAGAGAGAGCGCTCCGCATCAACAAGCCTGCAACTGTCGTACAGTAATAAATATCTGGTCTTAAGCCCCAGATGAAAGCTTTACTCCAAGATAGACTGGCCGACTGACCGTCGGTCATAACATAACTTTAGCTTTGACTTTGATTTATAGAATATTGTCACGGGAATTTAGTAGTTGAAGGAAATTAGAAATTAGTCTGTGAAAACTTAGTGTGTGATTAGAAGATTTAGTTAGAGTGAGAGTCTCTCAATTCCGTTGCCAGGATACGACTAGTGAAGAGAGAATCCTAGCGCATGTGTAATGGTGAACTGTAAATTGTGAAAATCAGCCATAGTGCTGTATTGCTTGTAAGTACGAGTTAATTGTATAAGGTGTTAATAAATCCAATCATCCAATCCAGCCTCCGTTTATAGTCAGTAAAACACGTGACAATATTTTGCGTGTTGTCTCTTCTGTTCCGTTTTAAGTACATCTGATGCAGTAACGCGTGCAATTTGGAGCACTGCTCTGCACGCAGGGTCGAGTATGAGGAGTGTGCATGTGTAGGGCAGAGAGTGTGAACTTCGTTAAGGCTACAGACAATTGGTAACGGATATTAGCTCATTTCATTTGAAATGAGCTGTGTTCGGATGGCACGCTCACTTCGCAATTTGCTGAGTATTATGCACACACCGGGATTTCTCCTGATACCAATCCCAGTTCGTGTTGTATTCGCAATTACATACAAATAAATGAAACTCCGTACACATAGCATGAGAGAGGCACTGAGCTGGTTGGCTCAGCGGTAAAACATATAGTCCTCATACGAAAGATATGAAGTTGGAATATCATCTGAGTACTAGCTAACTTGGCATGTACTGTCTTGGCTCGCTTGGAAACCGGAATCGTGGGTTCGAATCCCATTCAGGGCATGGATGTTTAGTTTGTGTGTGTGAGTTTTTCTGTGTTTGTGTACAGGTAGAGGCCTTGTGACGAGCTGATCACCCGCCCAAGGAGTCCTACCGAATGTGTAAGATCTAGAAAAACCGAAGTGAACGGAGAAGTTCATGGAGGTAGGCCTAGGCCCACTGGGGCTGTAGTGCCAAGGAAAACAAAATAGTTAACTTAAATGAGTGAAATTGTTGTTTAAGTTACCACATCCCGGTAATTCTTGGGTAATAATTTAAACGAGCCCTTGTTCATTTAAGATATCTTATAATATTGTCACATGGCAGCCGAAAGACGGTAATAGTGAAGGAAGAAGATATGGCCGTTGCTAGGGAACGATCAATATACACGTTTCCACGTTAACGAAGACGTGACGCCACAATAGAAAACCGTTGGAAATAGTGTTTTGTGTTGAGGCCGGTAACGACCTGAGCAGAAGAGGACATTGTTGGATCCGCTAAAAGGCAACGACTGGTGAAGGCACAGCCGGTAACGAAGTGAGCAGAAGAGGGCATTCTTGAGATCCATTACCAAGCAACGGCTAATGAAAACAGAATATTTAACGTGTGCTGCAATGTGACGTTTAGTGCGTGATTTAACGATAGCATTGTAATTTTTTTTGTAGTTTCGAGTTTTAACAGTCCAACAAACCCAATTACCAATCCAAACCCCGTGTCTAATCACGAAATGCGTGACAATATTCATCCGACATTAACGTTACGTATGGAAGGAATATACAAGCAAAAGAAGAACTAACAGACGACTGCCATGAAGCGGCCAGATCTCGGTGATATCAATATTTCAGCTCCTTAATTCTGCAAAGAGCTCCGCAACAAATCTGTATACAGAAACTCGTATCTCTGTGGCACATTCATCTTGGGTATTTCGACGTCTTCTGTTCAATTTCTGATCTTATTACAAGATTGCGTCGTTCAAAGGAGGACAGACAAGCCCAGTAGCTTCTTTCTTTCTTCTTTTAAACATATTTTTAAATGAAATCTAAATGAAACTGCATAACGTGGAGATTAATAATTTATGACCATTATCACATACAATTATGACTACCCAATCATGTATGAGGTGGACGAGGCATGATAAACTAACAGGAGGAATGAAAGATGTATATAAAATTTAGTCCGAAACCTCGAGGGCATAGATCATTCAGTAACCCTACACTAAAGCGGCCTCCGTAGTCTAGAGGTAACGTTCCCACCTCGTGACTCGTAGTACGCGGGTTCAAATACCCGGCGGAGGTCGTCGAATTTTTAAGGGCGGAAAAATTCAGGGAACAAGTCCTCCGGGAGGGACTTTAAGCCGTGGGTCCCGTGTCGTAGCTTTACGGCACGTAAAAGAACCTCATATCTCCAAAGGAGGTCACTGAGCCAAATTAACGGACGTTTCCCGCCCAACAGCAGTCTCTAATACCTCTGGTAGATGGGGGAAGCATTATAGATACCTCTCAGCTAGTAGAGCCGGTCTCGCTGGCTGGGCGGGACTGATGGTAAGCACCAAGTACTGGTAGGATATAGAGACTGGTAAAAATCATAGAGGGAAGCACAATGGACCAATACAGGTCTCAGTGCATGGGGAAACCCACCCTCTCCAATAACTAACTAACCCTACACTTAAATAGGGGAAAAGTATTAGAATAAATCTTCAGGAGTTTATGGGCTGGATTAATTTGGAACAAAATATGGATTGGGGAGAGTGAGAGTGAACATAGAAATTAGTACTCAGTGTTGATAAACAGCGGTAAATATCTTGAATAGATAAGCGACTATTAGCTTCTCGAAAAGGGTTGTACACCAAGAAGTTATGTGTTAATTAATTAACTAGTACCTGCAGACATATGGAGTGATTTAATTATACCGGCTCAATTGTATTCTGACAGTCTGAAGGTGTTATTGAGGGCGGTTCGCAGCTGAATGTGATGCATAAGTGAACAGAAATATTTAACGAATAATTGAAACTTGCTTATATAAAAGGATTGCACGTGGTTTTACGTGACGATTCCATGGTGAGACTTGTACTTGTCTCGTCACTTGTTACTGGTAATGTGCACAATGAATCAGTCACATAAATATTGTACAGGGTTTTGAACACATAGACGAAAAACTATCTACACTAGCTGAAATAAAATATAATTCCAAAATCTAAGGGCTTTTAAAAATTATCTTACTACTACTACTACTACTTCTGATGATATTTTCATATATTTGTGTCTTATTGTCGGGCGTAATGAGGACTGGCATTATTTAATCACGTTTCAAATTTCTCGGGTTTCATAGTTTGACTTAGAAAATATAGAAGGGGATTGGTCATGGCCTAATTTACGACATTTTACATGCCGTAACTGAGGAATACTACAAACAATCTCACTCAGGATAGCCATATTCTTTTTCAGGAAGAGATATCAGCCAGGAATCACTCTAATAGACGAAAGATCGATGTAAGCCAGCCATTCTTAACGTTCGGCTTCGGTGAATATAATCTATAGAAGTCGAACATCAAGCAGGGACTGCTTTCAGCTCGAAGTTAATAGCTAAGGCCATTACCTCGCAATACAGAGCCCCTTGAGAAAAATATACGTCAGGCATCTTCAAGCAGATAAAGAAAATATCGGTTCCTTGGTAGATATCAGTGTTTGCTTTTTCTATCTCTATCCAGTACGCAGCCCGTCACAGTGCTCGCTTGGTATAAGACACGAAATGTCTGCCCCCTCTCAAACAATGGGATTGTGAGTTCGAATCCCACTCGAGATATGGTTGCATGACCGCGTTTTTTTCCATGGCGTTGTCCTGTATAGGTAGCGGCCTTGAGACGAGCTGATCCCCGCCCATGGAGTTCTACAAACCGTCTATAAGGTACGGAGTCTACAGAGTCTGCAGATGTATTCCGAATGGGAGAAAGCAAGAGGACCTTATCCGTCAAAGAAGAAAAAGCAGAAGAAGGATGGGCTACGATATAACCGTCTAAACGTAAAAATTAATCCAAATAAAATGTTCCATAGAAACAAAGCGCACACATTCACTTTGCTACAACTTCGTTTTGAGTATACGTACATCGCACGAGATCAGTTTAAGGAAAATGGCTTCCGTAGGTTTCTGCTATACTGTTTACAAAAATTAAAACTGTTCTATTTATTTATTTGGTGATGTAGTTGGCATTTCCTTCTAAATGCAATTGTCGTGCCAAACTGGGCTTTTCTGAATTACCCGACCAATGATTTGTGTGTTTTTAAGTGTAACCGAAATTAATTTTCCTCATAAATATTTAGCAACCGATAGCAGCATTGTTGTCGCCTCTTTGTCTTTAGGCCTACATGTTTTTGTCACGGGGCTCCTCACTCCTGGCGCTCCTAGCATCTGTGGATGCCTCCTCCACTGTTCAGTGCTTCAAGGTTTCAGCATATTTGATCACCCTCACCTAGTTCAGCCTGTGCATGGAAGCAGTTGCAGGGGTGTGCCCCTCGGAGGCGTAGATCAGTGTGGTCAGAACGATCACAACTGTGGGAACTAGTCTCATCCGCCCTTTGCAATTACTGAAGTGAGTCCGCAACAAAACAGAGAGGCATTGCCGCTACTGCGCTTCTCACACCGGAGATGATGTGTACAGCTTGTGTTGGATCAGAACAGGTGCAGGGGTCCTGATCCTGCAGTGAAGGCGTCTTCATGAGTTATTTTACAACGCCATCAGAAGCTAGGCTGTGTAGTGTCGAACGGTAGAACGATATCTGAATGAAGAATTGGAAAAGATTTGAAAGGAGGCATTCATGAACTAATTCAAATATTATTTTTTCTTCATTCGCTTAGTGGGGGGTGGAGTCCAACTGGGTCTACTCGGCACGGCGGCCACTGATTGGCCTATTGCAGCCTGCCCCGGGTGATTATGATGATGGAAAATTTGGTGGAATGAAGATTGGCAGGGGAAACCGAAATACTCGGAGAAAACCCGCTCCAGCGCCACTTTGTCAACCACAAATCCCACTTGACTAGACCCGGGATTGAACCCGGGCCGTCACGGTGGGAAGCCAGCGACTAACCGCTTGAACTATGGCGCGGCTTTCCAAATATTATACTGGCATTGTTTTGAGGGACTGAGGAATACCTCGAAACGTCTCAGTCAGGATCGTTAGCGACCCGGCAAAGATTTGAATGAAGGACCTACAGAATATATAGACCGTTACTATTAAGCCAGCCAGCTCGGTGCAAGGAATAAACAGAATAACACAATAATTAATTTTTTAGCCGTTCGATGTCACATTCAGGTCAACACACAAAATAGGATCAGCTGCATATAAAACAAGATGGGCTTTCTTTCCTTTGTAAACCAGTGTTGTGTATTGCAACGCGTTTTCTTTTTGTAAGGATCTGTAAGACATGGTGACAAAATAACAAACTATTTCCTTTGACTGGGAGCACGCGGTATCGTAGTTAGTTGAGGCACNTATTTGTTTGTTTACTTTTACTTTTATTCATGATTATTTCTTCCAATTACTTAACTGTAATTTGTATTTGACTTTTAATAAGTTTGTATGTAATGTAATTCAGTCATCTACACTGTGCTGAGTCTGTAATTGGCCTTGCGGCTGTTGACTCGGCACATTAATAATAAAGCATTGAATTGAATTGAATTATTATTATTATTACGAGGAATTAAACGTCACTTAAAATACCATTTGCAACCAAACCTAAAACTAACTGAAAGTGGTACACTCTTATGAAAAACCCTGTCGGTTGGTCAAAACTCACCATGTTATCAGGTTCTCCTCATATCCCAGATCCATCTATTTCCTTACAGCTCAGAGAATCACATGTTTGCGTACTGACTACGAGATACCTTGATAGTGTTTCAGTAAAGTATCAAATTTGCTGAGAAAGCACAGTAATGTCTTTGAATGACACAGTCCTGCGCCATACATTTATTTGACGGTTAATGAAGCACAAAGTAATGATTCATTTCTTGCCCATGTAACTACGCGTATGTTGTAAGAAAATTGGGAAAGCCCACACTGAGATTGCTGGAAGATGTAGAGAATGATTTACGAAGGCTGAAAGCAAAGAAATGGAGGCCAAATGCAGATAATAGAGGGGAACTGGCATCGAAAGCTCTTGTACTCTATGGAATGTTGTATAAACAGGGTTCCTATAGTTTCGCAGGCATAAATCTGCTTTCTTATCAAAGCTGCCTGTAGCTCGCGAGAACTATATGACCTTGAATGGTAGGAGGGCCAGTAAATAACGTATCTGATGGGATGTAGAAGGAAGCGCCGTGGTTTAATTTGAGGTTCTCTCCAATGAATTTTCTTGGACGGACTTGGGAAAACCACGAGAAACCTAGTCAGTATAGTCGGTCTCAGAGCCGAGATAAGAACTCTAAGCCTCCCGAACACAATGCAGGAGGTCTTCTCAATCACCTGTTACGTTCGGTACTCACACATAAGAACGACTATAGATAATTAATCTGTTTGAAAAGCTTTATTAACTTTCTTATTGACTCTATAGTTCTTTCAGAACCTTGGCCTCCTTTATGACAGGTAACCATCCTTCTATCGTCCGCTTCCATCGTCAGGTTTCTTGAAATATGCTGTGTTATGAGGTGACCGGCCGGGGCGTGAAGATGATCACTCACCTCCAGCTAGTGCCGTGGTCAAGAAGATGTGGATCTATACATCCACTCCCCACATGCCTTCATGACGTAGTGTTTAATTCGTTGAGCACAGGGAGAACTTTACCTTTTATGAGGTGAGGTTATTAGCTTCAAGCTCATCTCTCAACCCGAAGGGCTGAGAGCGATTTTTCTTCTGACCCTACCCTTCGATCTGTGCAGCAAAGGTGACCCTACCGGAAGTGTCCACTCCCACTTTCCTAGCTCTCCAGTAATCAGGATAATAGAACCTCCACAACGCGCCAAGGTAGCAGACGAGGAGAAAGTGTGGAAGGAAAATCTTAGATTTAAACTTTATTTTAATTCAACACTCAGTTGTTTGTTAATTATGATTGAATACAGATTCTAAACATGGACTTTGGACGGAATCTATGAGTATTTAAGGTGTAGTTACCAGTATCTGTCTTTGAGAACGGAGTGAATTCATAGGAGAACTTCTGGCTGTTCCCCAGGTCTCGAGCCCAAGGCCGACAGAAGGGGAAGCTACGTGGCAATTACATCACTGAATGTAACAACTCAGGATTGTGCAGCGCGCTTTGTCAACCACACAAATGTCATCGAGACATAACTCACGCAACCTTAATATCGTACTGAATTCATCCTCTCTGTCACACAAGCACAGTTCTAAATTAAGTGCAGCTCTAACCCTAAAGTTTCTAACATAACTGTAAACACTTACTTACTTACTCATGGAGCTGAGCCCTTCTGGAGGAGCCGCCAATTCTGCAGCTACTCAAGAATTTCCCACCATTCTATGGAACCCGAAGGTTCATTACCGTGTTCACAAGAGCCCAGCACTGGTCCCTATCCTGAGCCAGATCAATCCAATCCATACCATCTCATCCTATCTCTCTAAGATCCATTTTAAAGATCCATTTTAAAATTATCCACCTATCTAAGCCTTGTTCTTCCCTTCTGGCTTTCCCACAAATATCCTATACGCATTCCTCGTTTCCCCCATTCGTGCTACATGCATTGCCCACTTCATCCTCCTTGGCTTGATCATTCTAATTATGCTTGGAGAAGATACTAACATAAGCATAATTAGAAAAAATAAAATTTGAATCGAAATATTCAGTTTAAAATAACATTGTCGCGAGTATTTTTTAAAGCTTCTGACGAGGATGAATTACCTTATATGAAAGAGTATAACGTGTTTTCCTCTAATTTACAGAAGATAATTAATTGAATACTCGTTTGCTTCAAACAGTGAACTTATAGAAATGCAGAAATAACTTCATAACGCCTAAAATGTGATTACTTATTACTATTTTGCACGATTCATAAGAATATCTTGTGAATGCACTTGAGTTAGGAAGCAACAAACCATGTCCTCTCACGCTGTCTTCTTTTGCGAGAAATCTAGGGGCAGCCGCTATTACAGACTTATAAAATCAGACAGGACTAAGCACTGTTACTTAAAACGAATATAAGTTAAAGCTGTTATAATAATATATAAGCAGGTAAATCACGTAGCCTTAGAATGCGCACGCATTTCTCCATTAAACAAATGGGAAACGAATCCTGACTCTGTTTTCCCTCTTGTCCTCCCTCGCCGTTCGCGACAACACAACAACTGGACGTGAGGCACAATACATGACTACACTTCACAAGGGGAAGAGCTCCCTTCAACTAATCCTTACATGTGCATATTACGCACAGTACAAAGGGGTCAGAATAACAATATACCTCCCTCATGCATCGAGAAAATATCCCCTCACTCAACTTTCCCCCACTTCACAACAATGTCTCACCCTATACACTTGCGTGTAAATTACATGAGAGGGTTAGTCTATCTCACCCCCTTGAAAATGTTGTCAAGGTAGGCTGGAGTGAAGGATCTACGAGCCTCAGCCTCTCACTAAGATAAGGCCTGTTTGATACAAGACATGTCGGTGTGGAGCCGGAATAGCTCGGTCGGCATAGCTACGAGCTCAACGGCCGAGGTTTGATTCCTGGCCGAGGCAAGGGATTCATCCCTACTCCAGAGCGTCCAGACCGGCTCTGGGTCTCACTCAGCCTACAATCCATTAGGTTCCTGGGTTTCTTTCCCGGATTAAAGCGACCGGGACGTGAAGCTGACCGCTCATCTCCATCTCATGCCTAGGTCAAGAATGATCGAGCTATACCTCCATCATTCCTTTAGTTTTCATTGTGTGGTGTTTAATTATTTCAGCAGAGGGACGATTTTACTTGTACCTAAGACATCTTGTGAGTGCGTTGTATTCATGCCTTCATTATTCACACTGATAGATTTTAACTTTGTATTTAATAATATACTCGTATATCACTGTTGACTATGTAACAGAACAGGCTTCGAAATTTGGAAGTAGCAAATTCCAATATTGTCTCGAAGACCTGCTATTGTGACAGAATTTTTATGAATTTTTAGTCTCATGAGGAAAATGCCAAGACAGTTCGCTCGCGGATTTGAATCCCACACAAGGCATGGATGTTTGGTATGTGTATGTGTTTATTCTGTGTTTTTGTTGTTCTGTGTTTAGGTAGAGGCCTTGCGACGAGCTGCTCACCCGTCCAAGGAGTCCTACCGTCGGTAAAATGATAATGAAACTGAAAATCGGAGACCAGGACCCAAGAGGAATATAGAGCCAGTGGAAAAAAAGGCAGTACTTTTTAACGCCATGAGCCATTTGTTCCCAGTTAACAGTTGGTCAGCAGTGTGGCACGACATGGCTCGCTATACTTTAGAGCAACGTGTATTTCTGTATGACACCCACGTCAAATGCGGATTTGCTGGAAAGTGTCGGCGAAAATTTCGACGTAAATTTCGTGATGAAAGAGTTCCCAGCAGATAAACTATTCATAATTTGGTGAATAAACTTAGAACAATGGAACTCTTAACAGACAAGAAAACAAAACATCAGCGTCGAATGCTTACTGAGGAGAAGTTAGATGACATAGTGCCAAGACTTGAACATACGCCTAGAAAATCATTGAAACGTCTAGTTCAGGAGACTGGAGTGTCAAAGTCTAGTGCAAGAACGGCAGCACAATTGCTGAAGTTTAGACCCTATAAAACAAAAGTAATCCACGGACATCTTGCAGCCATGTGACCCAGCTAGCAGGGTTCGTTTTTACAGTTGGTTTCTACAGTCTATCGTCGAAGGTGCGATCGAACTGCAATTGTCATTCTTTTCTGATAAAGTCTGGTTTCACTTGCAGGGATACATATATACGCAAAATAGCCGCTACTGGAGTTCCCAGTAGCCACATCTAACCCACTAGGTCCTGCTCCATCCAGTGAAAGTTGGTGTCTGGTGCCCTAAGTGCAAGAAGGATTGTTGGACCTGTGTTGTTCAACGAAATAATTAATTGCGAAAGATATGTACAGGTAATTCTCAGGCAGTTGTTTCCAGAATTAGCAGAAGCAAAAAGACGCAGCTACTGCCCACACTGCACGTATGTCTATTCAGATTTCGTCAGATATCTTCGGGGACAGACTCATCAGCAGTGATAATTGACCAGCACGTTCACCCGATCTTAATCCTTTATGATTTTTTTTTCTTCTGGGGTTGTTTGAAGGATAAAGTTTACAGCAATAACCCTCGAACGGAAGAAGACATGAAAGAAAACATTTATAAGTAAATTTCAAGTATTCTTGCAGAGGGCCTTCAGAAGGTAAATCAGCCTCTCTTCCGCCAGTGCAAGGAATGTCTACGTGTAGAGGGACAGCATTTTCAACACCTCCTGTGATCTGTGAAGAAAGGTAAGAATTTCCCTTCATTCAAAATGTTACTGATAGCTTCGCGTCCGACAGTGAACTGTGAACGCGTCAAGTTCATTAAAACACCCTGTAGTTGCTGAGCCGGTCAAGAAATTCCCGCCTTTAATGAAACTGAATATTCATAATCATGTAAGTTTTGAGGTTTTCACGGCGATGACTATGAAGAAAGTCGTCTTCTGTAGAAGCAATGAACATTACTGCTACAGCTATCTTTATTCGCACGCAACTCAACTACCCTGAAGATGGAGGCGATATGTTCCTCTGAAACGTCGGTTAAAACGAAGAATACACTGCGCCAGATCCCAGAAGACGACTTTCTTCATGTTCATATTCATGTTCACAAGAACCGCCACTGTATCCTGTCCTCAGCCAGATAAATCCAATCTATAAATAATAGCTGTACTAGTATTGAAACTTGATTCTGTCGTAATTACTAGCAATGCCACAGCAGACACTTTGAGTTGCTACGTGTTAAGGACAAGTGTAATGCTACAATAGTATAACTTGTTTGAGATGGAGATATGTATTCCAATTGTAACGCACAGAAGTATGAAACCAGGTTCTAAATGACTGATATGTCATATTATATTAGATTTCAGCAATTTGCTGGAGCTCCAGCCTGTGATTCTTGCTGGAATTTATCATGTCACTTTCTTTCGTTGTCAATATTCAACTAAAACAAGCTACACACTTCGCAATCAATAACAGGGCTACACCCCATTTCCTGTATGTGTCTATACCGCACCTACCCCTTCTTTCTCCCCCACTGCCGTTGCTTACTGGTAACAGTCCTCCCAGGATAATAACTCCAAAAAGACACAGTTATTTCTAATGTAACAGCACTCGTAGAAATACTGCCTCTATAAATGTTGGATTGAGAGACTTTAAGATACGAAATCTGTTGCCGATTTCCTTCGAAATATTTTACCTCTACATGTATTTTATAATTTATTTCATGGGGGTGTGAGTAAGCCATACAGTGGGCCTACAGCTTAGAGCAGCGTCCGAAAATCATACATGACGCCCGTTAGAAATGATATGATGAACAGTGGAGTCTAAAACATGTGCTAGGAAACGGCAGTGATGTAGTTTAAGACACTCCTGAAGCACTTTCCTTGAAAGGCTGATGAAAACGCTTAAAAACTCAGAATAACTGGTATCCCAACAGAGATTCGAGCCAAGGACACCCGAAGGCGAAGAAAGTTGAAATAAGATGCCAAGACCTAATTTTCTGTTGCATCTTTCGCTATTGAGCCCTTTGCCACTGCTCTACTGAAGTTCATGTAAGCAACCTTTTTAAGATTCACTCATATTATTTAAAATTTAAGTCGCACAGGTATAACTACGACTTTACTCTAAGAATTAATAACGAACTTCTCAGTTTAACTCATGAAATATTCACTTAACATAAAAAAGTTACAGAACTTAATAATATCTGGTGAATAGGTTTATAATAATTTGTGGTGAACTACTTTGCGAGTACGACTTGCGACTTACAACGCACCGTTCAGATCTTTCTTTTTCAGTAACATTTCAAGAAGCATTATTTTTGACCTAGAAGCAAACATAAAGGAACAGAGAGCTTGTGTCTTCTTAATAATAATGTTAGAAACAGCAAAACAAACTTCGTGGTTTTAGTCCGCAAGCGAACTATACCGACCGAGCAACCGCCGCTTGTCGGCGAAGTTAGTGCCAGCTTTAGCGTATAGATGGTGTCGAGTGGTCAGCGCAATGAATCCCCACGGCCGTTAATTTCGGTTTTATAAACCGGAGCCTCTATTTCCTTGAAATAGCTCCTCAATTATCCTCACGAGGCTGCGTGGACCGATTCCAGACACACTACTTCTCAGAAAATCTGTTAGCGCCGGGAGTCGAACCTGGATCTCTGGATCTGTAGCCAAGAACTCTGTAAGATTACAGTTTGTGACTCTAAATATGGACAGTGGCTGAGATGATTGTACTATGTTGTGATTTTAGCTGACGCTTATTTTTAAGGATTCTTCTAAATCTTAAATAAAATCCTTTACTTTATTCTCAGCCACAACATGAACCTTTTAAAATTCATATCACCACATCACTGACATTCTGAACATTCGAGAGACTCTAATTTTGTTTGTCCAACTTGTAAACAAACCTCACTTCCCAGTGAAACAGAGGGTCAGAGATGTGGCACCAGTCTTAAGAACGTTCTGCCTGATCAGGGATACAGAAAATATCATGAACGATGCAAGACGAATATGGAACAATGTTGGAATGAAAGTTAGCAAGATGGAACAAAAAATATTTGGAGGAAATTCTGCTCCAGTCTCTACGAATCTCACATGAATCTACGCCCCCGAAGTTCCGAGGAAGCTTGCGCCTAACCGCCTGATGTTTGGCCCCGGCCTTCCTGTGAAATATTTATGTTTAACTGTTTCTCTATGATTTTCATTTACTTCGCGAATAGCTTTATAAAAGTACGACTTCATCCATGATGTAATATAACTGATCGATAATGTTAACTTTTTTTGTAGCTGAACTTATTTAGACACTAATTGATTTTAATGACTTGAGCAAGTTTTGTTGAAAAGGTAACGTAAATGAATGTGAGATAATATATTCCAGATTGTTAGGTTAGGTTAGGTTAGGTTAGGTTACGTTAGGTTACGTTAGGTTCTTTATTATTAATGTGCCGAGTCAACAGCCGCAAGGCCAATTACAGACACAGCACAGTGCAGATGAATGAATTACATTTTAGACAAACTTGTTAAAAGTCAAATACAAATTACAGGTAAGTACTTGGAAGAAATAATAATGAATAAAAGTAAAAACTAAGTGCTATTACGAATTGAGGAATGAAACATAAATATTTAATTAAGAAATGAATAGTATAGATTTTCAGAGGATAATAATAATATACGTAATTCATTTTGTTTTACTGGACACGCAAATAATAAAAATACTAACAGTTATACTATATTTAAAATTTGTTTGGGTAGAATTATCAGAATCATAAGAAAAGAGATAGGTCATAGCAAATTAACTAAAATAAGTAGGTAAAATAAAGGAGTTAGTATAATGCAGACAGATATCCTATACAATATTAGATAATAGGACTATCAGTGAGGTTCAGTATTTAATAAGTGTTACAAGCCACATAAGAAAGACATATCATAAGACACAATACATACACAAAGAAAACATAAGAAGAACGACTCCCATAGCGGATGAATGGCGTTACACACGAGTTTGATATACGACATGTAAGATGATAGTTCTTAACAAGTTTTAATATATAAATTTTATTATTGAACAACGACGAACACATATTTTATATCATTTTATAAATGGACACTTGATAGCAGGCAGTGCAATGGTTTAACATAATTGATACACCTCAGGATGGCAGAATGATGCCGAAACATGTAGTGTGAAGTGACAAGTGAAATTGTATGCACTAAAAGACGGTAAATATTATTATTATTATTATGGTACATTATGGATACGAATCAGTGCAACAGGACGCTACATTCCACATTATTACAAGAAAAGTATTTTACTTATACCGCTGAGAGACATGCATTAGTAACAAATGATGAACATCAAGGATAATGGGGTTCGTAGAATCGCAAAGAAAGCCTTCAGAAATTATCTGTATTGGTGCACGGATTTCCACTCTGTTTGTGTTTCCTTTTAACCAAGTCACCCTTCCGGCTGGCCACCATGTTGTCAATACTGCGTAGCATAACGGGAAGGCCTAAACTGGGATGAGAAGATGTAGTAAAAAGTTATGATAAAGCTGTGGGGGAAAGAAACTAGAGAGACCTAGCCAAGAATAGACAAGTGTGGCAGAACCTTCGAAGGGTGGTTATGGCCCCGAAAGTTGTGTTTTGCCAATGACGATGATACTCCAAACGAATCTTTCTTTTAAGCTTACATACTTAATATCTTTCCACTGTAAACATGCACCGGGATAGCGTAGTCGGTATAGCGACTGGCTACGGGCTGGACAACCGAGGAGTCGGAGATTGAGTCCCTGTAGGGTCAAGAATTTTCTCTTCTCCACTTCGTTGAGACCGACTCTGTGGTCCACCCAGCCTGTTATTCAATGGGTACGTGGGGCTCTTTCCCCGGGTGTAAAGCGGCCGGGGTGTGAAGCTGACAACTCACCTCGAACTACGAGTAGTGCCGAGGTCAAGAATATGTGGATCTATACATCCCTTCCACCATACGTCTTTACTGCGTAGTGCTTAATTAGTTAATCATGATGACAACTTTACTTTTTTTTCCATTACTCCACTGTAAACATTCATGAATAGTATTCCCTGTAATTTCAATTTACTGTTCAGCAGCCGTAACCATTGGAGGAGGGACTTATTGATTGCTTGGTTACACGATTTGCGTGTGGCGCGGATGAGAGGTTGAGAGGTGTATTCTCACATCGGTAAACATTTCACGTTGCAAGATTATTTATTGTGGAAAACATTATTGTAAATAAGAAAAGACCTAGGCAATGCCTATCCGGCCTTCTTTAGCACATTCTTATACATACATCTTATTCTATTTCAGCGGTCTCCCAGCGATTCTTAACTTAAATCTGAGAGTATCATATTAATAATCAGTACAATTACTTATTTTACTTTTCTTATATATCTATTTTATATAAATACAGGAATGTTGTTTATGAAGTAACAGACGCCTTGCAGAAATCTTTTTTCTTCTAGCTTCAAGAGCTCTGTAACTGACTTTGGGTATTCTTTTTCGCTGTTCTCTGACAGAATGTCCATCACTGTTGCTCTTTGGTCCTCGTACCGTTTACACTTCCTGCTCTGGTAGTATTATGACATCTGTGTTTTGGCTCCTCTGTTGTAATTCGGGGAACTTGTTTCTTGGGCTCCTACAGTTCCATTGAAGTGTCTTAATTGGTTGATACCCGTTGAATTTTATTGTAATGTTTTTCGTGAAGTTCGACGGCTTTCCACAGGTGTCTGACCCTTGCTTTAGCATCCCCGGAGTACATCACTAAATTGATTATCGTCATCAATATGTTCTTGACTTGATCCTCCATCTGAATGGATTTCCAACTCGTTTAAAGATTTCTCTAACACTGTCTGGTCTTTAGAGTTGTTCCTATGCTCAGTCTTGTTTGGACTCGGTTCAGATATTTGAGTCCTGCTATTATCCGTGATCATCTTCCATTGCTCTCTCCAGTCGGTTGGCTCAGGGACTTTATGACGTACTGTTTTCGCTTTTCTGAATACTACCCCACTCCTTTCGATTTCTTGGCGTTTTGCGAAGAAGTAAGTTCCTCATATTTGGTTCCGCGTACCCTCTGGGACTTTCAGCACCCAAAGAGAACGCAAGGTTCGACAACCAGAGTTGTGACCATTTTTCTATAATTTTCCTTGCTTTCAAAAATTCGACATTTCTATGAGCATTGATTTCATTGATTTATTTCTGTTTTTTAATTGCGGGGCATCGTTCGCTATTTGCTCTGTGGTCACCGTTACAATTCAGGCATCTTGTTTATTACAATACCCTTCCCGTTTTTCTCTTCTTCATAAGAATCATTTATTTCCTTCGTACAAAATTTACTCATGTGGACAAATTTCCCACATTTGTAATATTGTACTGCTGCAACAAAAGTATTATTTTTTTTAATTCGCTTAGTGGGGGGTGGAGTCCAACTGGGTCTACTCGGTACGGCGGTCACTGATTGGCCTATTGTACCTGCCCCGGGTGATTATGATGATGGAGAATTTGGTGGAATGAAGATTGGCAGGGGAAACCGAAGTACTCGGAGAAAACCTGTCCCAGCACCACTTTGTCCACCACAAATCCCACTTGACCAGACCCGGGATTGAACCCGAGCCACCGTGGTGGGAAGCCCGTGACTAATCGCTTTAGCTATGGCGCGGGCTAACAAAAGTAGTAACTTCTTCCCGCGATATAGACCTTAATTTTAGAATCACGGGAGACCGCTGTAATAGAAGAATGTGCTACAGAAGGCCGGATGGGCATTATCTAGGCCTTGTTGTATTTTTGTATTCCCAGAATAAAAAAAAATCTGGAACTCGAAGAGCAAGGACGTGAATACAGAAGCTGGCCAAGTTTGATTATTAAGATTCTTTACCAGGAAACAACTAGTGGTGTAGCCATAGCTGAGAGCGGTAACGAAGCAACGAATAGTAGGAGCAGATTGAGAAGACATAGGGCGATGTCAGAATAAAATAATTAATTTTTGTTTTCTACTGAATTTTATTTGATTTGTTACTTGAAACTGACAAGTAATTATTTTTTTATTGTAGAAAAAATATTGTAAATACAAAAAAAGGCCTAGGCAATGCCCATCCGGCCTTCTATAGACAGGTAATTATTTTTTTATTGTAGAAAAAATATTGTAAATAAAAAAAGGCCTAGGCAATGCCCATCCGGCCTTTTGTAGCACATTCTTGTAAATATCTTATTCTATAGTAGCGGTAACCCCGCGATTCTTAATATAGACCTTGACTTAAATTTGAGAGTATACTGTTAATAATCAGTACAATTACTTCTTTTACTTTTTTTTACGTATCTATTTTATATAAATATAGGAATGTTATTTATGAAGTAACAGACGCCTTGCAGAAATCTTTTTTCTTCCAGCCTTAAGAGTTCTATAACTGACTTTGTGTATTCTTTTTTGCTGTTCTCAGACAAAATGTCCATCATTGTTGCCCGTTGGTTCTCCTACAGTTTACAGTTCCAGAAGATATGTTCCTCTGTAAGATTTGAGGCTTTCCTCATATGTTCCTCTGTTTGCAGCCCATCACTACAGTCGCACTCGGCCGTGGAAACAATGTTGAGATGTTGAATCTGTCTGGCTTGCTTTAAGACTGGTGTGTCCTACTCTCAGTGTCATCTAGTGGCGTTTTCTCTAATCATTTTAGGAGCACTGAGTAGCATGTCAATTCATAGAGAGCAGCAGTTTGTGTAGGCATTAAAATGGCGTCGGCGTCTAGTTATGTTAAAGACGAACAAGGTACTGTTATCAAAGCAAGTTATAAGAGGGTGGAACGTACATAATGAATTATGATAGATATGCTATTTATGCTATGTACTTGCGATAAAATATGAACCGTATGTATTAACACCTTAAATTGTAAAAGTACAATTAAATTTATTGTCCCATGCCGTTTCCAGGCTTATGCCAAATATAGCAAGTGGTGGAAAGGGTGGGGATGGATACGAAATCAGCATGCCATTTGTATCATCGCTTCATGTTAAAAAAATTAATTATTCACTGAGACTCATGGGACCTGAGCATATGAAACTGTATAATCTGATTATTTATAAATCATTAAATATTTGAAGGTACCACATTTATTGCTGCCAGCCAGAGACCAGATGGTACATGGAGAAAACCAAGGAGAGTAAGAGACGGTTACATCCCCCAGGAAGAAGTTCCACTGTAAGAATTTTTGCTTTTATCCTGTTAACAATACTCAAATGAATCAAATGAATTTCTGAGCAGTAACACAGCTCAGAGTATTTAATAGATGGCTGCTGAAATATCTGTAACTGGGAATGCACATCTTTCAGTAAAGCCTGATCAAACACATTGCATTGCTTGGTAGGTTAATTATCTTTCAAGGATTTTTTCATTAACGTAAATGAAAATATTTATAGAGCAGTGGGAACAACATAATAGTGACCACATACCTGACTTTTATTTAGGGTTACCAGCAATGCTACAGTTAAAAGCAGGACACCAAACTTAAAAATTCAGTTTACTTTCATTCACCAGAGAAATATTCAACTTTTACATTGCATGATGGTACTAAAAATAAATCTGATTTTTTTTTTACATTTAATAGAACAAGTAGAGTCAACTTAAAACAATAGGTTAAATTCTACTGCAGAGGCATAGTGGCATCCGAGAACAAACCCATGAAAATAATGTTCCAGAATCATATTTAAATAGTCATAAAATCATGAATGGAGGAGGGATCTTGTGACAAAGATTTCATCTTCTGGGATATAACACTGTGTTAGTCTGTTCAAAGTTAACTGATGTTTTGGAGGAACATGTTGCCTCCATCTTCAGGGTCAAAGAATGTGATGTTGTAATGAACAAATGTACAAAAAACCTTTAAGCATTCCTGTTTATGTCAGTGCCTGGTAGCATTTTGATGCTTTTGTGATTTGAGCCTTCTGTACAGACACCGAAATATGAAACATCATTCACAGAACTAAGTGCACCATTAATAGAGGATCCAGTCAAATTAATGATAAAAGCCCCTGATTCAGTGAAGCAATTTTTCTTTTCTTAATTCTGGAATCATGAATGACTTTTAACTTGATTCTGAAAAAAAAAACAGCCCATGATCATGCTACGACATACAATAATATGGTACACTGGTGTTTCTTGAGCAGTGTCATTCATCACTGCATATCCCTATTTAAATATTATTTTATTTTAGAAGTAAACGTAAATTCTCCTTTAAAAACTGAACACTCAGCCTTGTCATTAAACTGCTCTTTTTTTTTTTAAGTATTTTTGAGTTATTCATAGCTGGGTTTACATGTTAATTAAGAAGCACAACACACACATCTCAGAATTTTTGGACTTTTTCCATCGTCCAGAAAAAGTCCAAAAACCCGGTAATTCTGTGTGTCATCCACCATCATCAGAATCCTTTAGAACACACATCTCTGTTTCATAAGAACAAAAGAACCACTTTGGAAACAGAGTACACAAGAACACTGGATGTACAAAATGCAGAAGAAAATAGCTCCTCAGCAGATGCATGGTGACAAATGGGCAGAATCTGTTTGAAAAATCACCACCACCATTAAACTGCTCATCGTCATAACAACAACAACAACAACAACAACAATGAAATATAATTACAAAACATCTTTTCATGGTTGAATATAGCATAAGTTTAAAATTTGTTCCAACTGCTCCTAATAATCTTATGTTTTTGCATGTCAGACAGAAGTGTAAATAGTTAGCTCACTTTAAGAAAAGAATTCAGACAGCGGTTAGGACCTACATATACGGACATGTCCCGCCAAATGTGGACATGGGTAATCTGTTTATTTACAGTTACTGCTCCCAATGGAAGCTGTTTGGACTTTGTCAAATGTAACTTACCAGCTGCAGCTGATCATCCTATTGTAGAGATACAGCACAGCTATCCCAGTGATTATGTTTCAGATATGAAAGTAAAGGCAAACAATTTGCCAAAAATCAGCCTAAGTATCCAGTGGGATTCTCTCCTGAAGTTGTAAATGCTACAAAAACGAAGAAGGAGAAGGCCGATAGGGAGGCGTCAAAAAACAGCCCAATACCAGGACTAGTCATAGTTTCCACACCAGAAGGTATTCACTTCTTTCCGTTTGGCACTCAGCAGAATACTGTTGCTTTATGCTACTGAAATAAACATAATGGTCAAGTAATATGCAAATGTAGAATATCTTTTTCCTTTCTTGATTTTGGGGGAACAGGAGATTCATTCCTACTCTATTTTTAACTTTGGGCTTTGATATGCTAGTTTTCTGTATGAGATAACCATATTTCATAGAAATAAACTAGCTTTCTTAGCATATCATGGAAGCAGTTAATCCACAGACTGGTCAACTGAAACATGATTGCTAGGTCATGCATGATAATTGTATTTTAATTCTCAAATAGCACTGTTTAAAACTGCAGTTACAGGTAAATCTGCAGTTTACTTTCTCCATGATATCAAAATAAGCATTATTTCTGGTCAAGACTATTTCTGTTATTAAGTGCAAAATAGTGGTAAATTAGCTGATTTAATTACAAGAGTGTCTTTATGGCAGGCTTTGTGGGGTCTGTGGAAGACTAAAGGCCACACCAGTTTTTTATAGTTTGTGAACCAAAAATTTAAATGGTATTCCATTGTTTGTATGTATTTTTGTATGTACTCTCAGATTTTATAAGAGAAGTTTATTTTCTGAGAAGTCATTGATCAAATAGATGATATACTGTTTACTTTAATGAATAGTTTCAAAATCTTAAAAAAAAAAGTAAAACTTCTGATATAGTTCATTTTCAGTGCTGAAAACCGTTGTCTGAAGTTGGTAGGATAATTTCTATATCCTTGGTTACCAGTGTCATTGGAATTCATGTCCTTGTAAGAATCTGAAATAACAGGGACGTTTAACTGATTTCAGGCAAATCAAGTAAGAAGAAAAAGAAAAAGAAGAGTGGTACTAGTGAGGATAAATTAAGTGAAAGCCTATCGAAAACTCACTTGAGTTCTGAGCTGAAAACTACAAATTCTCGGTCAAAATCACAGTCAAATTCTCAAATTAAATCAGAGGCTTGTCAGTCGAAATCACCTACTGTTCAGTCAAAAAATGCAGCTTCCCAGTCAACAAATATAGCCATAACACCGACAGATCCTGCCAAAAGAATCAAGAATCTTCGCAAAAGGCTACGTGAAATTGAGTCCATTGAGCAAAAAATTGCAGCAGGTGAACAGAAACTTGAAAAAGATCAGCTAGATAAAGTTGCTAGGAAAAGGGAAATCATGAGTGAAATTGAACAGTTGACATGTGCATTGGGTGGTGAATAAGTGAACAGTTTATTTGTTATGTGATTAATACCCAAAATGAAGAGAAATGAAATTATGCAATAGCCTTTTCTATGACAGCTTCTACTCCACTTCCTCCATATTTAAAGATACATTTATGATACAAAGAAATATTTTGTTATTTACTTTTCCCTTAAGTAAATGATCATGTACAAAAGTCTCTTGACTGACATATATAATTATTTTTAAGAACATAATTCTTAAAGAGTGTTAATAGTTCTATACAGTAATGCCATTGTTGTATCATTTGTAGTTAAGTTGACCCTTTGTGATTTCTATCCATATTTTAATGGTATTTATGTTTGATGGACATAGTATAGCAACATGTAATGTAACTTGTACAGATACTTATTTAACATCTTATTTTGGTGATGTTTTAAGAAACGAATCTTTGATTTATTTTAATGAGATAACAGGGAACATATTGCAATGTTTTAGTCTTTAGTTTTGCAGTCTTGTACTTTTGATGAAATGACACTGCTCAGGGGCCCAGAGGAATGCACATCCTAGATAAAGCTGTTAATTGTTATGGAATATTTCTGTAGAATAACCTCCTACAGAGATGATTTTGACTTGCTTCTTTCTCTTACACCTGATGTGTATTTCACAACACTTTCTACAATGTAGGGAACGAAAACAAATTAAAAATACTGTCGCATTCAGGGTGAAGTTCATCTTTGAATAACATCTGTAGAAAACACCCTTATAGTATCACCCTGTTTGTCTCCTGCAAGTAATATGAATAAACTGAACTGTGACATCAGACATGTTGATCTAGAGGTAATGCTCTAGGCTTGTATTCAGGAGGTACTTTGTTTGAAACCTAGCTGAGACACTAGCTATCCTGATTGAGGTCTGTTATGGTTTTCCTCAGTCCATCCAAGCAAGTGCCAGGATAGTTCCCAGATTAGGCCATGGCTGCTTTCTTACAAATCATTTCCTCTTCAGTCAGCCTATAATCTCATGCTACCGACAGCATAAAACGAACGACTCGGTCAAAATGGAATAAGGGTACTTTGAAACAGGATGAAGCTGATGGTTACTGGGATTACTTCTGGGATGTGATGTAATCTGGAAAATGTTTATCACTGTTTCAGATGGATGTACTGCCTCCATCTTCATGATAGAAGAGTATCTAGAAGATGAAGGCAGCACACTCCTCTGATATGCCAGTAAACATCTGCCATTCTGCATGGCAACACATCTCAGAAGACAGTAACCGTCAAAAGTCTCTGTCACAAGAATGAAGTTAGCTGAACTGCTGATCCCCACCCCACATTTTGCCAAAGAATGTAGTCATGAAGCCGATGCACATG
This sequence comes from Cryptotermes secundus, assembly GCF_002891405.2. NCBI lineage: Eukaryota > Metazoa > Arthropoda > Insecta > Blattodea > Kalotermitidae > Cryptotermes > Cryptotermes secundus. The sequence continues at coordinate 801,848 of NW_019743156.1, read as the reverse complement.
CTTCATCCAGAAGCAGCTCTCTTTGGAAATGGGAGAAAATGAATATATGTAATGGCACAGTTACACACTGTTACTAGTGCCATCACATATATTCGGTAAATTAAGAAAACCAGGCTTTCTAAGAGAACCTTGTTTCATTTTTGAAGCAGGTATTAAAATGTCTATTTTTATCCAGGACCTGTTCTGGGCCCATAATTTGTAAATAAAGTGCTGTCTCTCTTCCCATCTCTGAACATTTATGGTCCACTACTCATACCCTGTATCATTTGAGACTGGGAAGTGCTGGTGTCTTGTCAGTGCTTCCTCTTTTAAAACTCCTTGTGTGGGCATGTAAGTGACCTGCTGCTGCAGCAGCTGGAGTAACACTTCAAATCTGCACTGAACCACCATTTTCAGAGACCAGTAGCACATGCAACTGCAAAGCCAAAATATACGAACACATATTAATTATATACAGGGTGCAGCAGAATTGATTAGATGAGTTGAAATTGGCGCCAAATGCATATGCTGATCGATAGCACACTGATTGTTGTCGCTGCATCAAGAGCAGTTCAAAGCCTATTAGGTGCCATGGAGCATTGGTCATGTGAGCATTGTGCATTTGCTGTGGAGAGCTTTTTTAAAAATAATGATTCAGCTACTCGGACAATGTGAATTTAGGAAGCACTTTAACATTGGAAGAAATGGCAAGGTTCTGAAACGTCAAGCCATTTTAAATTAGGTGAGCCTGTTTAGGTTAACTGCTTCTGCCTTGTCAAAGAAGAATGCTGGCTGTCCACGATTAGTGTGCAACCCAGAAAATGTGGAGAGGGTGCAAGTGGCAGACAGCAGAGTCCATGATGCTCTGCTAGACAACATTCTGTAGCACTAGGCATGTCAAATAGGAGAATTTTGCACATGGAGTTACATTTTCATCCATTCAAAATTCAAATGGTGCAAGAATTACTGCCTCGTGATTTGAATACGTGAAAGGATTTTTGCACCGAGTTACCAGAAATAATGGGACATATACTGCAATTCCTTCAGAACTTGATAACATCAGATGAAGCCCATTTTCATCTAAGCGGGTATGTAAATAAGCGGAATTTCAGTTACCAAACAGAAGAAAACCCACGCTTACTGTATCAATCATTTTTTCATAGGCAGAAGTTCACAGTATGGTGTGGACTCAGTTCATTTGGCATTTTAGGAACATACTTTTTTGAAGACGAGAATGGACATGCAGTTACTGCTGAGCTCACCTGACTGGCATGCTTTTTTACAGACTTCACAAATCTGTTTTTTGTACAGTAACTGAAAATAAATTACCCATTTCGCAAATTTAAATCGTCTGATGTATTCTTCTGCACCCTGTATTTGTGATGACAAATGGAAATAAAATGGCAAAGGTGGCTGAAAACTGTTATGGATAAGTTACTGCCAAGTGTGAACCACCATTACCTGGCTAGAGTCTCATTCAACATTCCCACACAATGGGTACTTTGTACTTGTAATTTCAGAAATTCATAACTAATTTTATACATTTTTGACTGAGAACCACTGAAAGAGGTAGAGATGTATAATTTGTTCCTAATATGACGATCGTTCGTCAGTGTATGAGCATGTGACTCTTCCAAGATCTATAAACTCAACATGATCTGCTCTTTATTTAACATATCTACACATCACAATATTCTTATTTTAGTGTAACCAGAGCCTCAGAAGAGATACTATATCATGTGATAGTTTCTTCTAATTTATAGTAAAAACATTCTTGAGACTTGTATAGAGAGAAATATGGGGATGCCTCAATGAATACCCTCAAGGGCAGGTAACATTTCCTCAGAGTGTTTCTTCCTATACTGTATATATATTTTCTTTTTTAACTGAAGCCTCAGAATTGGGTGTGAAACTTGGTCTCTGACATTAAGAGAGGAACATAGACTGAGGGTGTTGAGAATATTTGGACCGAAAAGAGATGAAGTGACAGGAGGTTGGAGAAAACTATATAATGAGGAGTTTCATAACTTTTGCTCTTCTCAAAGTATAATTAGAATGATCAAGTCAAGGAGGATGAGGTGGGTGGGGCATGTAGCATGAATGGGGGAAAAGAGGACTGCATATAGGATATTGGTGGGAAAGCCAGAAGGAAAGAGACCACTGGGAAGACCAAGGCATAGGTGGGTGAACAATATTAGAATGGATCTTAGAGAGATAGGGTAGAATGGTATGGATTGGATGGATCTGGCTCAGGATATGGACCAGAGAAGGGCTCTTGTGAACATGGTAATGAACTTTCAGGTTCCATAAAGTGCTGGAAAATTCTTGAGTAGCACAATTGGCAACTTCCCAAGAAGGGCTCAGCTCCATGAGTGAGTATGCATCAGAAGTTTTTTTTTCTGGTCATTGTCGGTATAAAGCCAAATGCTGGCAAATAACAATTAATTTAGGTTATGTACAGGTCATGGGGAGCCATGGAAAGGGCATAAAAGTCATTAAATATTGTACTTTTACATATTAAATCTATACAAACAATAGGCAAGGCAGAAGAGTACTATCTTCTGGGACATAATACAGTGTAGTCGTGGTAGAAGTCCACCATAGTTTTGGTGGTCCGTCACATCCCAGAAGATAGTACCCTTCATAGTTACTGCTGTGGGAATGTCAAATCCAGCAATGAAGCACACTGTTGTCTGTGGTGACTCAAGCAAACTGATGTGATTTATCTATGGATCATTGCCCATACAGAAATAAATACTATCTCATACTGCAGTTTTTTAAACATTCCTATATAACTATTTCTGCACCATATTTCCACCAATTCCTTTATAAGTTATGAAAATATTGATCACAAGATCTCTGCAGAGGCAAGGAAAATGCAGTTTGAGCTACAGGACAGTGAATTTCTATGAATTCAAGATTACTATCTTCTGGGATATGACACTGTGTAGTCTGGTTGGCAGTTTTTTTTGAGGAATCTGCTGCCTCCACTTCACCATGAAGATGGAGGCAGCAGGTTGGTACATTGGTATGTACTTACCAAACTACATGGAGTGACAATCTAGAAAACCATAATCTTAACACTCACTGCCATGAGAACCTCAAACCTCCTTACTGGAACTGATTGTACATTTGACTTTGTTATTATCATCATCATCATCATGTGGGCTGTTAAGTGTGCATGTAAATAAATAAGAACGGAATTGATTTGAATCACCATCATCATCATTATTTGGGGGTCAAATTCGGTAAACATTACGCACTTTATAGATTGTAATTTTTTTAAAATTTTACGTTATCACACTATTCAGTTATCAACTGTGCATTAAGAACTGTTGTGTTGACAGATTTAGGTTGGAGAATGTGCTCAAAGTAGGGTAATTCTGTAGAAAAAAGGGATCTTTTGGGGCTTGTGCAGGTGGTCCCTGGTGGGAAGCAGTAGATGGACCTGGAGTGACTGACTCAGGGGGTAAGAAGTCTGTTGTTAACACTCCTTCAGAAATCCAAACTAGAGAGTGAGTAAAAGGGGATGAGGAATCTTATCTGATGTTTCAAAATTCTGATTTTCATGAAGTATGACATTTGGGCAGTTTCACTGTGTAGTACAGAACTAATCGAAATGGGTTTGGATAAAATGTTACAGAAAAATGGGCATTAACAACAGTTGTGAAATAATTCATGCATGTCCATCTTATTTCATATTGGTTAAATCCTTTTGGAATTAAATACCTGAGCTGCAAAATGTTTATATTTTATTCACTGTATCCTGATGCTATCAGACTAGTAAATTTAAATGCCCTTTTTACACTACTGTGTACATGCATGCTAAATATTTGTTTAGTCTGTAAGCAAGTTAAAATAATTTACATCATTACCAAGGAGTATCTATACTAGAAAACAGTATGTTTGACATGAATTTCTTTTTATGCTAGTCCATAAAATGTCAATGAAAAAAGCTCTCGTAGAGATCAAAGTCCTACTACCTTTCTAGTCAGAGGAGGAACAGCCATTTTCATGAGAATATAAGCATGACCAGAATAATGAAAAACTGGGGGTCCCTTTTTTATTTAACTGTATAAAAGTTATATTTAATTTAATAGTGATCTTAATGAAACCTGCTTCTGGATTACAGTTGAAAACTGTTTCCTGTCTCTTTCATACAATGGGACACAGTACAATGCTCTAACCACATTACCAGTATCATAATAACAAAGTTTATACCCGACTCCCATCTACTTACATAGTAATTACTACCAGATCAAGCATTTATCTCTAGGATTCATTGGTGACCCAACAGGACAATCCCAGGCATGAGCAAATTCTTGAGAATTAGCCAGAGTTCCTTGCACTCGAAGTCTCTGTGGACTGTGGGGATCTGAGAGAACTTCTTGGAGCAGGGACTCCTTTGTAGCCGATTCACACCACACCTAACAGAGACAATAAATTAACAAATGAAAAGGTACAGTGGTAATGTATGTCCAAGTCCCATAAAAGAATCTTATTACCTCACTTTTCCAGAAAAATGTAACTAACCCAACTTAAAATTCTTGTAAAAGCTATCTCTATTTTCATATAAAAACTTGCCTACATTAACTGAGAAAATGTAATTATAACTAGGTGGCCTTGAGATAATATAACACAAACATTTCAAATATGAAGAAAGAGAACACAAGGTTAAACTTGAGAAAAAATGTGGAAAAGAAGAAAAGGTGTAAGCTACCATTCATCTTCCTCCTCCTCCTCCTCATCATCATCATCAATTAACTGCTTCGCCTATTCCAATTACAAGAACTAGAACTGTTCTTTTCAGTTTTTTATTGATAGAGCAGGTCTTAGATTTGATTTTCAGGCATTCTTTCCAAAGTACTAGCCACTTCTATTGATATATGTTATTCTCAGTTCCATAATCACCATTATATTTATGATCAATCATTCTTTAATGGCTTGAGATTATGGTCTTTTGATATGTGATGGCATGATTTCTTTTTCATTGGTACGAATATTTAACGACAATTTCTTTTCTAATTGGTTGTGCCGCTCTAAAAGCCATAATTTTCATTCTTTCTCTGCCTTCTGTCCAAGGAACACTGTGGGTTCTTTCTCCAGGGGCATAGTGGCTGGGGCATAAAGCTGACCACTTACCTCCATCTGTTGCCAAGATAAAGAATGCATGGAGCTCCCACTTCACACATATTCATGGTGTGGTGTTTACTTAAGCATAAGGACACCTTTTGCTTTACACTTTCTATTGTTATGAAACACTAGTAAGAAAGCCCCAACAGATTTATTTTCCCCATACCTTGCATCTTTCAATGGTCCTCCCTATCCTACAGCTTTTAGTCAATTCATGCATCACAGGACTTACAGTTGCAAATCCAAGGAAAAACAGCTGCTCAGGTGAGAACTGATGTAAGCCTGGCAGGCGTAAGTCAGGTCCATTGTGTTCCACATATTTCTTATAAGCTAGAAATGCTTGCCTCATACCACCATTATCTGCCATATTTTCACCTTGTGTAGTAACCCCATTCATCTGTAATGGTACATTCTGAATCACATACTTAGAATCTAGAATTTATGGTTCAGTTTTCACTTAGCTGGCTTAGCTTAGCTGATAAAGATAGGTAACAGATGTTTTGAAAATTTGGCACAGTTCAGATATTTGGGAACAACTATAACAAATCAAAACCTGATTCAGGAGGATATTAAGAAAAGACTGAATTCGGGTAATACTTGTTATCGTTCAGTCCAGAACCTTTTGTCTTCTCTCCGCTGTCTAAAAACATAAAAATTAGAGTAGCCACACAATTGGCAGCTTCTCAAGAAGGTCTCAGCTCCATGAACGAATGAATAAATCAATTCACTTGGCTGCTTAGTCCATATAATATTTTGGAGAATTATTGATGTCGATATATGGGAGTAGAACTTGGTGTTTTGACATTAAGGAAATTTAAATTAAATGTCTAATAATGGTGCAACTTGGATTTTACATGGCCAGAGAACAGAGACATGTCTTGGTTTACAGACATAACACAGATGTGATGGGAGTGAATGATGTCATGGTCTGTTGTGATATATACTGATGTAGGTAAAATATGGATTAAAGGTTGGAGGATGAACATATCATGGAGAAATTATTAATTGTAGTAATGGTCACAACACAGATGCTTTAGAAAATTTCTACCAAACATTCAATTTGGGTGGAAATGTGCTGCTTGTAACAGTGTGGCAATAATTGAGTGACTGTGGAGGGAACAGCACAAGGGTTTTCAGTGTATTGTGTGCTGACTCCCTCTGCTTCAGTGCTATATTGGTACTGATTACTGTAAAAGGGTTACACACTCTTTTATAAAAACTGCTAGAATTCATCCCATTCTACCTTCAAGTATGCCTCATATCACAGAATATTGCAAAGACATCCTGGAGTTCTGAAAAGAATAATTCACCATGCTCTTAGAGTACACCATACAATTGCCTTTATGATGTGTAATGGCAGTACAATTTTCTTCACTCGGTATCTGTATATTTTTCATATTCACAACAACAATAATGTAATTAAGGTCAACAACACTGTATACAGAACATACAGGTTTGCATTCAATCACTGTGCAACTTCCTGGTATGTTGATGATGCATCTGTGCAGTGAAAAAACGTGAAAGTGATCAATATAGTAGCATGTGAAAGGTCTGCTTCCTCACAGTTTCACATCTTGAAGTGTGAAGTCATCACTATTGCAATGAGGTGGTTGTCACAGTTGAATCCTTCACAAGAAAGAAAATGTACAGAAAATGTGTTTGGAATTTTCATAAATATAGGCAACAAGAGATCAGCACTCACAAATTATTAAGACCCCTGACACAAGAAACTGGAGTTTTTATAGGACCAGTGTCTACTATAGTCACAAGACTGCTTACATTTTGCCTGCATAAAGTAACATGTGTGAACGAAATTATGCAACCAGATTAGGCACAATGAACTCACTTTTGCGCCTGGTTGCTGTAAAATATCCACAACACAATCATGGGTCCACAGCTGCTATTCATAACTGATTAGGCCTTATACAAGGGTAAGTCAATAACTAAGTTACAAATGGATATAGAACTTAAAGAAATAAGAGTACTGATTTGAAAAATGCTTTTATTTCTCAACATAATCTCCTTGTACATTGAGGCACTTGTCCCATCGTTTCACAAGCCCCTGAAAACCAACAGCATAAAATTCTTTGGGCTGCTGTCAGAACCAGGGGTGTTCACACAGCGTGGCCTACCTCATAATGCATGACAATTTAGGTTTTCACAAAGTCTGTGCATGATGGGTGCCGAGCAGGCTGACCCCACAACACAAAATGCAAAGAATGGGTCTGGCCTTACAGCATCTCAATTGCTACCACGATGAAGGACACGACATGCTAGCCTGAATTGTCACAGGTGATGAGTCTTGGGTTCATCATTATCAGCCCGAGACAAAGGGTGCATCAATGCAGTGGAAACATCCTGCGTCGCCTGCCAAAAAAAAAAAAGTTTAAGGTGACACCATCTCCCAGGAAAGTGATGCTGTAGAAAGGGAAGTCACCGCCTGGTTCCGACAGCAGCCCAAAGAATTTCCTGCTACTGGTTTACAGGGGCTTGTGAAATGATGGGACAAGTGCCTCAGTGTAGAGGGAGATTATGTTGAGAAATAAAAGCATTTTTCAAATCTGTATTCTTATTTGTTTAAGTTCTATATCCATTTGTAACTTACTTATTGACTTACCTATGTATTAATAGTCATGTGAATAAGCAAAATATATGAGTATGGAGCAAATAAAATCCTCATGCTCTTCAGCAAGTGTCATTAAACAGTGTAAAAGCAGTTCTATGGTATGCTGCAAGTTTGCAGTGAATTATTCCATCAGAACTTCAGAATATATTACAAAACTTATGTATTGTGAGGAATGCCTGAAGGCAGTAATGGGTCAATTCTATCAGATTTTATAAAATATGGCAAATCTGTGTTACCATTTGACAATAACATGTCATGAAGTACTTTTTAAGTAGATAGTCAGTGCCCAATGCACTTAAAACGCCTGTCATGTTCCCTCTATGGTCACTCAATATATTACTGTAATACTACCATAAGTAGTGCATTACTATGAAAGAAGCAACTAGGCTCCAGGAAGTTTTGCATTATGCCTTAAATTATCATGATTAAAATGGAGTGAATAAAATTTTACTTACCATCACTTCAGTATGTAACAGTTCATCTAGTTCTGGGACTCTGTACATGCTATACTGCTCTATGAAGCACTGGGCCTTCTCAAGGTATGTGTGAATGGTTGACTTTGACCACCACTGAGCAAGATTGCCATACTTGTCACTTTGACGACCTGTGAAATATCAGAATTATAAATTATTGTTATTATTCGCTTATATACTCTTGAAGTACACAGATTTATTGAAATCAGATTCACCGTTCTGGTAAATTTAAAAAAGGACAGTGTTCCTAGAAACAGCCATATATATTGCATTACATCTTATTGTTTTGTACAACTGTTATTTGCATGATACTGAGGAGTCTACTTCAAGATGTGTGTGCAGTTCAAAAATGTTCTAGAACACTTACACCACTTAAATTCTATAAACTATACATAATAAGGTAATTCATGTATGTTATTTCTATAATGTGACTTATAAGTCCGAGATTTATGTAATTATGGAGAACATAAAAAGACTATAACAGAATATTTAATAATCATTATTTTCAATGTTAATATTGTGTACCTACTTAAAAATAACTGTCAAAAAGAAAAGAAGGATTTACACCTACCCATATCATCAAATCCATGTGTGATTTCATGCCCAATCACTACACCAATACTCCCATAATTCAGTGCCCTGAAATGTAAGAAAAAATAGTTATGTGTGAACTAATAATCGAAAACAAGGCATTAAGAATCAAATCAATTTCTTGAATAAAAATTCTTTACAATCATTGCTGTGATGGTCTCAAAAGTCACACACACTCAGCTGTACATCAGTATTTCCCTTTACTGATTGCACTCAGTACCAGGAGCACTGTAAGACATTACTGTATTTGTTTTTTCATAATGAAGTAATAAAATGAACTTACTCTGGTCTCCCTTTACTAAAGAAGGGCAGTTGTAAAATTCCAGCTGGAAAAGCTACAACAGAGAACATAATTACTAAAAATATCCATAAATATTCTAAAAAGAAACAACCATTTTATGAATGTTTGAAATTAGTAAAACATGGACACTTCTTTATATAGCTTCTGAAACAAAATACTATTTGATATACAAAAGAATAAAAAGCCACAGCACCTAATAATGAAATAATTCTTAAATCCATCACAAATTTGTTTCAAGTTTCCAGGGAATCACTTCTTAGGATATTTGAGCATCTTATGTCAGCACAGGAAACTAGCCCATGGCACTGCTCCCAAATTGAAGGGATTCTGGTGATGAGCACAATGGTTAATGGTAGTAAAATAAGTATACAAACATTCATACTGAGCCTGAGATTTTGTACACCTTAAAATGTACAACCATTGTTATCAGTATTTACATAATGTATATTATCTATTCAATAATAAGCACTTACTTATCGAATTAGTTTGAGGGTTGTAATATGCATTAACAACATCTGGACTTGTGTACCACCTGAAAAAGAACAGAAGAGGCAAAAAATTAGTGAATTTCATATCATTATGGATCAAAACTAAACAGTTTATTACATTACATGCAGATGAAAGGAAAAAGAATTACTTTGACAAATCTGCATGATACCCATAACTGCTTAATGCTGATTTTCATGTTCATAAAATCCCTGTGTGAATATGAACCTCATGAATTATTAAATAACTTTACATTTTATTTCCAGCACCATTATTTATATTCCACATATTTCATACAATCATAACTATGAAAGCAAAAGGACAAGATCCTGTTTATTTATTTATTTATTTCCAGTTTAGTAAATGACACTGTCTATAACTCAGATAGTACAGAATCAAATGAAAAGATAATAATGAATATTGATGAATGATAAAAATAATGAATTGGAAAACATGTGGAAGGAACTAGTTATAGCCCATTTTAAGGTACTATCCTGGAATTTGCCTGGAGGGAAAACCTCAATGAAGATAGTTGCTGCACTGGCCAAGATTCCAGTCAGGTGCTTCCTGAATACAAGTAAGAAAAATTACCACTTGAGCCAACTTCTCAGTGATAAAACCCCATTAAACTGTAAAAGATTTTGTGTAATCACCATTTAAGGTTTGCCTTGGGGACCACATATCTGAAAGTTAAATGGGGGTTATATAGAATTCTAAGAGCAAATGAGTACCCATTGTTGATTACATGCATGTACTTTAGCCTAATAAAATGGCATGTTACATATGGCTAAAAACAATGTGCTTGCACACAGAAGGTGACTTGGCCAAGTAGGAAAAATGCTTGAATATTTACCACACTACAGGGGACTAATACTAGCATGTTGGAAAATATTACAGAGGGCCTTGGACTTGGACAGATTTTTTGGATGAAACCAGTGGCAGGCTCTTTTTGTATGGTAATTAACATTCTGTTATAAAAAATGGCAAAAATTTCTTGACTAGCTGAATGATGTTCAGCTTCTCAAGTAAGATTCTGTTCCTTGAAGTAAGTTCATTAAAATATAAACTTTATCCCTCTTTCAAATTCTATTACTTCCTCATATTCAATAAGAGTCTCTGAAAATTTCTGAGTTACATGAAAGAAAAGTCGGTACTAACGCAGATGATCTCATCTACAGGTAAAATGGAATGTATGACAAAAACGCAAAATATAACTGGAATGATCAAGACAAGGACGATAAGATGGAAGAGAAGACATGCCAGAATGATACCACTAGGAAGACCTAGACATAGGTGGGAGAACAATATTAAAATGGATTTTCCAGAAATAGCATGGGGTGGTATGGACTGGATTCATCTGGCACAGGACAGGAACCAGTAACAGGCTCTTAAGAACACAGTATTGAACCTTCGGGTTCCATAAAATGTTGGGAAATTCTTGAGTAGCTGAGTGACTGGTGGCTCCTCAAGAATGACTTGGCTCGATTGAGTTAGTACTTACTTACTTACTTACTTACTTACTTACTTACTTACTCATGGATCTGAGCCCTTCTGGAGGAGCTGCTAATTCTGCAGCTACTCAAGAATTTCCCAGC